>NC_135768.1:20520615-20865615 GCF_052425735.1 Oculina patagonica
TTCAATCGCACCATGTTAAAGTTACTTTCAGCATTGGAACTTTGCACTGCCTGTTGTTGAGCGTGGATTTGTAACTGATGCCCACGAACAATACGATAAATTGTGACGTAAGAAAATGTGGAAATTATAAGGCAAAAGATATTAAAAACCCCAACAACAAAGCTATATGCACGGCAATTCCAAAAAAACAATCCTGATGAAAGCGAGCACATTAACCATATCATCACTAAAGTATATTTAACACGGCATTCAGTCACTAAAGTAGCATATCTCATGTGATAGTGAAGAGCCAGAAATCGTTCCACGGTGATGGCTGCTATTAGGGACTTTAAGATACCTGGACGGCTGACCTCGAGGACGGCTGACCGGAAGTGACTTTTCGCGTGTAACCTATATTGCGCATGCCCGCTCCACGCACATTGCCGTCCAGCTCCGTCCAGCTGTTGTCGAGGACGTGAGAAGTAGAGTTTTGCCGTCCACCAGTGAACGGGAGTGCTTTTTGTATGATTTCGTTTAAAAATCTCATTATTTTTTAATTCTGTTACTTTGTTAGGTGGTCTTTTATGGTATTCTTGGTTTGGTACTGATAAAAAGTTAAAAAGTCAAGTTTTATTTGTATAAACGCTGATGGCGAAGCCACGTGCGTGAAATTATGAACTTTCTTGCTTGTGTTTGTACAAAAATTTCACTTGGAATTTGTACCCTGTGAATGAAAATAGTGCTTTCTGGTCCCAGACTTTAGGCTAGAAGCGCCAAATGATTTTCTTCGCATGTTTTGGGCTAAGGAATTATTGATCCACTAACGAAGCCGTCCTCCGTTCACACACGCTGGCTCTTAACGTTGGAAGTTCGCGCCAAGAACGTCGACATCGGCTCAGTCCTCCTCGCGAAATTTTACCGTCCTCGCACCGTCCTCGAGGTCAGCCGTCCAGGTATCTTAAAGTCCCTATTGTCAGGAAAGAAACTCCACATAAAGAAGGTCCTATCATCACCCAAACATGGTTTACGAAACGATGTTTCGTAAGTTGAACGGTAAGATAAATCGGTTGAGCAAGGAGACCAACAAAAAGGTCTGAAGCAACGAGACTGCAGAGCATAATCATTGACGTTGAGCGAATGGAAGGAGTTCTTATAATGGCGGCCAATACCAAAGCGTTGCCCAGAATGGATATGAGCATCAGTGGAGCATTAAGAACACAGTTTATGAGGATAATTTCTTCAGGAGTAGAGTTGTTTTCATTGTCTGAATGATGGTCTGCCGATCCGTTGTTGTGTTTGTCGGTATTGTTCATCATCAATGTTGAATATGAACTCTAAGCGTCGTCAAATCCTTGTTTCACTACGAGAAATATAACGAATTGAGTTTCCTTTTCGTTCCAGCGAAAATGATATAAAACACTGATTAAAGAGTGGAGAAGACGCCAACACTGTGAAAACAGCACAGCTGTGATTCAAACTTATCTTTTCATGCTAACGTTTTCAAGTGTGAATTGTGTTCATAAGGTATTCAACTTTTTCCAAAAAAGGCGAGAACGCTTTGTGGCCAGAAAAATATTATAAGAATTGGTTTTACAATGTAAATATAACTCCCTGGGAGTTTGATTACACTTTTTTTAATTAACAGCGCCTTTTCAGATGAAAATTACCTTACATGATTCAATGATAATACATTCTGTGCTTGCTTTCCTTATTCATCATACATCCTGCTGATACGAAAAATACATCCATCTACGAGTCAATATACAGCTGGAAAGAAACTCAAATTAAATATCAAGACAAAGATAAGGTTTATCCTAACACTTTAAATAGCATGCTTCGCTTGTAAATGCAATAAAAACTTTTTTTTGAATGCCATGTGGTCGCGGGTTTCTTCTATTTCTCTTTCATTTAAATTTCTTGAAAGACAAAATGTAAATGTAAAAATGAAAAAAGTACATGTTACATGTTTTAGGAGGCAAGGGCGGCCGAGTGGTTTAGGGCGCTGGTGTTGTAATCCGGAGGTCCCCGGTTCAAAACCTGCCCCTTCCACTAGCTGAACTTGTTTCTCGGTTGTCCCGAGTTCAAATCTTCGGTCACGCTTTGTATATAGCCAACTGGTCTGCCTCCTGCCATTTGGGCTTTTTAACCTTGTTATGTTCATTTAAAATATTTGTTTCCACTGTTTCAGTGGCATGCCTGTAAACTAGCTATCTTGGCGCTAAGTGCATGACCACTACAAAACAACATTTACATTTTATTACATTTACATGTTACCACTTACATGAACTTTTTTACGACTGTTTATCCTGTTACATACGGAAAACATTTGAGTCAACTTCGGTAATTCTGTCAGTTTCGTTCATATTTCATGTAGTTTACAACTATTCATAATATAGTGCTAATAACTGTGAAAGAAAAAACGAACATTGTGGCTATCTTGATGTATACTGTTATATTTATTTTCGTTCAGAAAGAGGATAGAGTCGAATGGTGTCTACAATCCTAGACAAAAATCCTTGGGACACTTAAAGAAATAGTGCTCAGTGACCATTTCCTTTGCATTATGAACTCATTGTTTAATTTTCCGACACCCCTTCCCCCCAAAACAATGTTGAGATATTGTCCCACGGTATGATGGATAGAAAGCAACATTGAATCCGGGGTGGGGAGGGGGAGGTCAGTACACAGGGCCGTAACCAGACCTTTGCCATAGACGAGGCAAGATCCTGCTAGTGGGTTCTGGGGCATGCCCTCCAGAAAAAATTTAAAATCTAGAAGCACAGAAACTCTTTCAGAGACATTTTCATGACGTATTTCTTGGTGAAACTCAATCTTGTTCAACTGGAAATCTAGAAGAGGCAAGTGCCTCGTCTTGCCTCTTGCTAGTTACGGCCCTGGTACAATGTCAATTTTTTCGTCGAATTGGTTAATTGTCTCAAGACTTTTGCCGGTCTAGGATTGTAGTTTCATGCCTTTGTTTGTTTACATAACATCTGCCTTGCTGTCTTTACAACTGCCGTTCGAAGCTCGCGAAGACGCCAACAATACAAAAATGGATTGATGGATGAGTTACAAAACACTAAGGTGGTAGCGAAGGTCCGCCATTCTGTTTTCCAGATCTTCCAGAGATTCCTTGGCGAGTCAATATAACATACATTGGAAAATAACAAATAATCAAAGCTATGTAGAACACGAAAGTGTTCATTGCACTTCTTTTCAATCGCACTGAGATATTTTCAGCATTGGGACTTTGCACTGCCTGTTGCTGAGCGTGCATTTGTAACTGATGCCGACGAACAATGAGATAAATTCTGATGTAGGAAAATGTGGACATTGTGAGACAAATGAAAATAACAACAGTTATTAATAAGTGTTCTATTCTCGAATTTAAAAAATAAAAACCTGATACAAGGAAGCTTATTAACCATATAATTAATAAAGTGTATTTAATGCGGGATTTAGTCGCTAAAGTAGCATATCTCATGTGATAGTGAAGAGCCAGATATCGATCCACAGTGATGGCTGTTATTGTCAAGAGAGAAACTTCAACAAGGCACACCCCTATCATCATCCAAACATTGATGACGGAACGGTCTTCCGTTAGCTCTTTTGCAATATAAATCGGTTGAGCAATGAGACCAACAAGAAGGTCTGAAACAGCGAGACTGCAGAGCATAATCATTGAAGCTGAGCGAATGGAAGGCGTTCTTACTATGGCGGCCAATACCAAAGCGTTGTCCAGAATGGATATGAGCATCAGTGGAGCATTAAGAACACAGTTAATGATGACAATAGTTCCAGGAGTAGAGTTGTCTTCATTTCCTGAATGATGGTCTGCCGATCCGTTGTTGCGTTTGTCGTTATTGTTCATAATCGATGTTGATTCTCAACTTTTAGCTTTGCCAAATCGTTGTTTTACAGCAAAGCATTGGACTCAATAATGTCCCTCTTCTTCCCAGCGAAACAAATGCTTGTTAAGCGGTAAAAAAGTGGACCAAATAATTTTCCGGTTCTTTCCAGCGAAACGGATACAACAGCAAACCTGAATTAATAGTGGAGAAGACATAAACTGAGCTCAGTACATTTTCTCAAAAGTACCTTAATTTTCTTGCCGGCTTGTGTTTTTGGTGAGTTTTTTTTATTACTTATTCTTCTCTTTGCTAGTAAGTGACTTCTGTTAGTGGCTTGATTGGCATATACTAATAATTGGTCTTACAATGTAAATATAAGTCGAAGATCGTTTACTGATATTAAACTCCTGGAATTTATTGCGATTATTTTAGAAAAAAATAATCATCTTACATTACAGTATTCCATGATAAACTATCTAAAATTGCTTCCCTTATTCATGAAGCATGTGGGAGGCGCGGTGGCCTAATGGTTAGCGAGCTCGACTCCGAGTCGAACGGCCCGGGTTCGAGTCCTGGCCGGGCCGCTGCGTTGTGTTCTTGGGCAAGACACTTTACTCTCACAGTGCCTCTCTCCACCCAGGTGTATAAATGGGTACCGGCGAATTTACTGCTGGGGGGTAATCCCTGCGATGGACTGGCATCCCATCCAGGGGAGAGTAGCAATACTCTCAGTCGCTTAATGCCACGGAAACTGGGATAAGCTCCGGCTGTATGGGCCACTTGGCTCGGACACAGACTTTACCTTTTTTTTATCTTGCTGATGGCTAAGTGGAAAAAAAGATAGGTACGAGTCAATATTAGCTCAGACGTGTTAAAAAGACAGCTGAAAGCAAACTTAAAGTCACAGAACCAAATCTTATTAAAAACTGGCGCCCAATCAGACAAATTTTAAATCTTGACTATAAAACAGCGACTCAGGGCCTGTTTATGTGGAGGAAAGTTGTCCCTAGTAGGAGGGTTACCCTCCATACCGACGTATCCCGGGCGAGAGAGCTTTTCATACGTTTCTTAGTAAATAGCTGCGAACTGTTTATATGAGAAATTGCAAAGTTGGCTCGGGGGACAGGGTGACACATACGTAGCATGCGCAAATGCTGCAATCGGCCAAAACAACATCGAAGTCGGCGATAAATTTGTCCAAAATGGTCTTCGTCGATGTTTCAGCGTTCCCGATTTTAGAAAAGGCCGCCATAATAGATATTTCAAAATAAATCTCACCAGTCTTGAACCGAGAGGGCCAAGTTTTGGCTCGGCCAACAGGGACAACTTTCTCATATAAACGCTCGGCAAAAGATAGCGCGGGGGAGAGGGTAACTCTCCTACCAGGGACAACTCTACTCCATATAAACAGGCCCTTATGGAAAGCCTACCGATCTGTTGTTGTGTTTGTTGGTATTGTTCATTATCAACTTTTAACTGAATGTGAACACTTAGTGTCGTGAAGCTGTTTTTTTAACTTAAAATTACGAAATCATCCTCCCTTTTTCAGCAGAACGAATATAGTAAAGTTGACCAAACAGTGGAGACGCTTACACAAAACAACACAGCTTAGTGAATTTTCCAAAACATCTGGTGATTCTTAGTTAACTCCTACTTTTGACGTTTTTCGTGAAATGTGTTCATTACCTATTCAATTTTTCGAAAAAGCGACACCACTTTGTGGCGATATTGACATGTAATTAAAATTGGTCCAAAACTGTGACAACTCGAGAGGCGTTTGATTAAAGTTGTGTTAATTTACCAATGCGCTTTTTAGATGGAACTTCTCTCACTTTCAGTGATAATACCGTCGTTTGCTCCTTCACCAACAAGCACCCTGCTAACGGATTGAAGAAAAATATAAACATCTACGTGTCAATATCACTTCAAAGAAGGGCACAAAACAGCGGCAAACAAATTGAAATTTAAGTGCATGCTGATTATTGGGTTAATAATATGAGCTTAAATTTCAACTTGAGTATGTTTGCAGGCGGTTTGTCACTAAGTTTCCTTTGGTGAGAAAATATTGAAACGTGAATTAGTCGGTTTTCCAATCCATGGTTTGGTGCTCGACGACTATGGGTGCTTAAGAAATAAAGTGAATGATTTGAAAGTGTGTAGGACAAATGTATAATCAAATTATCTAAACTGCGACTATGGAACTATACGGAGACCACGGATGAGAATTTGTATGTTTACATCGTGGTATAAAGGGTTAACACATCAACAAATTCTCACAGCAATAAAACCATACAAAATGTACGTAGACTTAAATGTTGACAAGGCGAGTTTTTGTAAATGAGTAGCTGAACTTTTAAACTCGAAAGCGGAAGGACATATCTCGTTTTTGTTTTCTAGTTTATATACAGAGATGACATTTCGTTATTAATTCAGGGCTATATTTTTCCTCTCTGCTAGAAAACAGGTGAACATGGCAAAGATCGCAAATTAACCGTGAACCATTTTTTTTTTGAGCGGAAAAAAATTTAAAGGGGCCTTTGATATGTAAGAATAGAATTTCTAGTCACCTAGAGCTAAGTTAGCTTTCAATTTTCGACAAAACATTTGTAAGGGTATACATCCCTTGTGAATGCAATTAATAGTGCTACAGAGGCTCTTTTCTGTTTGGGTTTAATGTAAAATTCATCTCAGATGAACTACAAAGAGAAAAATGTAGGGAAAAAACAAATTTCATCTTCTACGTAAAATAACATAAGTTTCCTTTGGCGTGCCCCATTTAGCTGTTGTTAATCTTCTAAAACACCGAGGAAATTTCATTGTACCTTGTTCTAACATATCGATGCTTGCAAATGTTGTTTTGTTCTTGTTTATTTATAACTTCTCCAACACGAGCTATAAAACGGATTGACAACTGAGGAACTGAAGACGAAGATTACTCTCTCGCAGCATTTTGTTTATATCTCCTTTTCGTTCAGAAAGAAGAAAATGTCTAGTTTTCTTCAATTTGTTTACATAACATCTGCCTTGCTGTCTTCACAACTGCCGTTCGAAGCTCGCGAAGACGCCAGCAATACAAAAATGGATTGATGGACGAGTTCATATATACTGCAGTGAAAGCAAAGTCCCATTCTGTTTGCCAGTCCTTGTAAGAGATTCCATGTAGAGTCGACAAAACAAACATAGGAAAATAACCTATCATTAAACATATATAGATCAGGAAAGTGTTCGTTGCACTTTTTTTCACTCGCACCATGTTTAAATTATTTTCAGCATTGGAACTTTGCACTGCCTGTTGTTGAGCGTGGATTTGTAACTGATGCCGACGAACAATGAGATAAATTCTGATGTAAGAAAATGTGGAAATTATAAGACAAATGATTATACCAACGCCTATAAGAAATCGATGTGCACGCTTATTCCAAAAGTCAAAACCTGAGACAAGGAAGCTAATCAACCATAAAATTACTAAAGTATATTTAACGCGGGATTTAGTAACTAAAGTAGCATATCTCATGTGATAGTGAAGAGCCAGAAATCGATCCACATTGATGGCTGTTATTGTCAAGATAGAGGCTGCGCAAACGGGATAGCCTATCTTTATCGCTAGATTGTGAAATAATGTTGTTTTCGTAAATTCTTCAGCAATGTAAACTGGTTGAACAATGAATCCAACAAGAAGGTCTGAAACAGCGAGACTACAGAGCATAGTCATCGAAATTGAGCGAATGGAAGGAGTTCTTATTATGGCGGCCAATACCAAAGCGTTGCCCAGAATGGATATGAGCATCAGAGGAGCATTAAGGACACAGTTTATGATGATAATTGTTCCAGGAGTAGAGTTTTCTTCATCGTATGAATGATGGTCTGTCGATCCGTTGTTGTGTTTGTCGGTATTGTTCATCATCAACGTTTAACTGAATATGAACACTTAGCGTTGTTTTAAGGACGTTCGCGCCTATTGTTTATGCGCATCCTTACTGCGCACGTAATTCATGTCGCAACGTCGCGCCACGTCATGCACGAGCGCGAGCGCTGAAGAAATTTTCTAAGCACATATAGGGCTGGTAGTCGTCGCGTGAACTTTGCTTGCAATTAACTCTCTTAGATGGTCGGTGACCCCCACATTTTTTTTGAACGGATCACTTTTGTTGACGATTATCTACGTTTTGCGTAAAAATGAAAAAATCTATCGATTAAAAGTTCGTTTTTTTGGTCCCACGTAGGTTTTTATAGAACATTTTAAAATTAGCAACATTTTTTAACATTCTTTAGTTCTCATTGTATTAAATTAAGTTTAATTTTTTATCACTGTCTTGATAGTTAGGTTTATATAATATGTAGTTAAGTATGTAATATGTAATTAATTAGGGAGGGCCATATTGTAAACTACTGGGCCACCAGTAAACTATGTCACCCTCGTTAAATAAAGTCTTATTAGTAATTATTATTATTATTCGAAAGCCTCTTTTTGAGCATTTCGTTTTGCTGTACGACGGTTTCAAATACCGCTTTCAGGGTTAAGTCTTACAAAAAGTTGGAACACTAGAATTTTTTACGCAACAGACCCACTTCTACAAAATGTGACTAAGATCATTTGCCTCTTTTTTCTCATCTTCAATATTTTTAACTATAAATCCTGTAAGACATGTTGAACTGCGTTCGCCAATTTTTCAGAATCAGGGTAGTTTTCCACACGCTTTATCTCTGAAACAAAGTCGGTGACCCCCACTTTTTTTGCATTTCCGACACAAGTAACTTATTATCTGACTGCTGTAAAATTTTTAAAAAAATCTATCGACTAGAAAATTTTCTCGCGAACGTCCTTAACAAGTTTTTAAATAACTGGCCAAAATTGGCCAAATAATCCTGGTTTACGTTCAGGCGAAAAGAATGTAACAATGACTGAACAGTGGAGACGCCAGCACAAAACAACACAGTTTAGGGCAATTTTTAAACCGTCCGTTGATTCTTAGTTAACTTATGCTTTTGACGTTTTTCGTGACATGTGTTCATTACCTATTCAATTTCTCGAAAAACTGACACCGTTTTTTGGCGAGATTGGCATGGAATTAGAATTGGTCTTAAATATAACTGGGTGATCGCCCCCGGTTTGATTAAACTTCTGGTCGGTAATTTACAGAGCCTCTTTAGATAAACAACTGAGCTAAAACTGAAGTTTGTGTTGATCGTTTGGACAATAACAGAAGTATAAACTTCAACTTTAGCTTGAGGTGTTCTTTTTGTGGTTTTCTGCCTATCTTCTCTAAGCTAGTTTTGGTTCATAGAAGTACTTTTCTAATGCATCTTCAGGTGCTTAATGGAATATGGCTGTTACAAAAATGAAGAAAAATGATTTCAAAGGAAATTCTCCGAACAACTACTATTAGAAAGTATTTTATGGAGGCCACAGTAATGAAAATTTGTTTGTTGACACCGGGGTATAAGGGGTTAACACATCTATCAGGACAACTGTTGCTTTAAGAAATGTACGTAGACTTAAATGATGACACGAGTTTCTGCAAATGAGTAGCTGAACTTTCAAATGCCCCAGCCGAGGGACTTGTCTCGTTTCCGTTTTCTGGTTAAGATACGGAGATGACTTATCACTTTATTGATTCAGGGCTTTTATTTTCTTGTCTGCGATAGAACGTAAAACTGTCAAATTAAAGCTCGCAAACTAACCATTGTTTGATTCATTTTTCTCTTTGAGCGGGAAATACAGTAAATGATAAAAATAGTTTCAGGAGTAGAGTTGTCTCCATTGTCTGAATGATGTTCTGTCGATCCGTTGTTGTGTTTGTCGGTATTGTTCATCATCAACTTTGAACTGAATATGAACAACTAGCATTGTTTTACAGCTAAAAATGACCAAATTATTCTCGTTTTCTTTCAAGCAAAAAGAATTCGATGAAGGTGATCGAACAGTGGAGACAGTTTAGTGCATTTGCTTAAAACATCCGGTGATTCTTAGTTAACCCTTTATTTTGACGTATTTCTTGAGCTGTGTTCATTACCGATTCATTTTTCCTAGAATGCGACACCGGGTTTTGGGAAGATTGGCATGTAATTAGAATTGGTCTTAAATATCTCGAAGAGCATTTGATTAAACGTCTGGTAATTTGCTGTGCATTTTTGGATGAAAATTACCTTACATTATCCAATGATGATCCAGCCATTCACGGCTTGACTTAACCATTAAGCACCCTGCTGATGGATTGGAAAAAACATCTACGAGTCAATATTAGCTCTTAGAGGGTAAATAACAGCTGTAAACAGCTGACCTAAAATTGAAATTTGTGCTGTTTGGTTGGGCAATAACAAGTATAAACTTCAACTATAGTATGAGGTGGTTTTTCAATGTTTTTTTTTAATCTTCTTTCCCCTTTTGAATCGTAAAAGCACTCTTCCAATTGCTCCATGACATATGGATGTAATAAACTAAAGGAAAACGATTTCCAAAATAAATTCTCTGAACTACTTCTATTAGAAACGTATGGAGACCAGTAATAAGAATGTGTTTGTTGACATCACGGCACCTGAGGCTTAAAGAAACTGATGTACGTTGACTGATATGTTGACACGAATTTCTGTAAATGAGTAGCTGAACTTTTAAACTCCGCAGTTGAATGACTCGTCTCGTTTCCTTTTTTCTTGCGTATATACGGAGATGACTTATCAGTGTAATAGTTTCATGGGTTTTATGTCTGCGAATCATCATTGTTTGAATCATTTTTCTCTTTAAGGGGGAAAATAATTTAGGGGCTCTCATCAGTAAGAATAGAATTTCCAGATTAGCTTCCAATTTTTGACAACTTATTTAAGAGTTTGCATTATGAACGTGATTAAAAGTAGTATAGAGGCTTTTTATATTTAGTTTCCATTTAAAATTCATAGCAGACAAAACATAAAACGAAGAAACGTGAGCTTTCTTAGGGATTCCCCATTTAACTACTGACAATCATACAACACACGGAGAAAAATTTCAGTGCAGCTAGATCTAACATCCCGAGCAAGGGTCGCATTTATCTTGTTTATTTACAATTGTCCATGAAGTAAGAGCTAACGATGAACATGAACTATTCAAATAATTAACAATGGAGAAAAGAACTAAAATTACTGCTTCGCTGTATTCTGTTTATATATTTTTTTTTTCGTTCAGAAAGAAGATAGTGTCTAGTTTTCTTCTGTTTGTTTACATAACATCTGCCTTGCTGTCTTTACAACTGCCGTTCGAAGCTGGCGAAGACGCCAGCAATACAAAAATGGATTGATGGACGAGTTGCTAAATACTAAAGTGGTAGCAAAGTTCAACTCTGGTTGCCAAGCCTTACCAGACATTCCATAGAGAGTCAATAAAACAAACATTGGAAAATAACATATAATTAAAGCTATGTAGAACACGAAAGTGTTCATTGCACTTCTTTTCAATCGCAGCATGTTCAAGTTATTTTCAGCATTGGAACTTTCAAGTGCATTGCCTGTTGTTGAGCGTAAATTTGTAACTGATGACTCCAAAAGTGAGAACCTGATAAAAGAAAGTTAATCAACCATATAACTACTAAAGTATATTTAACGCGGGATTTAGTCACTAAAGTAGCATATCTCATGTGATAGTGAAGAGCCAGAAATCTATCCACAGTGATGGATGTAATTGTCATGAGAGAAACTATACATAAAGAAGGCCCTATGATCCTCCAAACATGGTCTACGAAATGGTCTCTCGTAAGTTCTTTAGCAATAAAAATCGGTTGAGCAAGAAAGCCCACAAGAAGATCCGAAACATCAAGACTGCAAAGCATAATCATTGAAGTTGAGCGAATACAAGGAGTTCTTATTATGGCGGCCAATACCAAAGCGTTGCCCAGTATGGATATGAGCATCAGTGGAGCATTAAGAACACAGTTTATGATGATAATAGTTCCAGGAGTAGAGTTGTCTCCATTGTCTGAATGATGGTCTGCCGATCCGTTGTTGTGTTTGTCGGTATTGTTCATTATGAACGCTAAACTCTAAGCGTTGTCAAACTGTTTGTTTTTAAACCAGTGAAAGTTGCCAAAGAATTCTTCTCTCCGCTCCAGCAAAAGGCAAAAGGTGGTCCAGTAGTGGAGACGCCAACTAAACAGAAAACAACACAGTTTAATGCACTTTTTAAAACATCCTGTGATTCTTAATAAGCTCTTCCTGTCATTTTTCTTTTCGTGAAATGTGTTCATTACCTATTCCTTTTTCCAAAAAGCCGACACCAGTTTAAAAAACATTGACATGTAATAAGAATCGGTCCTAAATATAACTCGAAGAGCGTTTGATTATTATCCAATAATGCAGCCTTTCAATACTTCACGTAAACAAAAAGTATCTCAAAAAAACGAGTTGAAAAAATCGAAGTCGAATATTCTGTATGAAAAAAACGGCTGTAAACATATTGATAGATTTTTTCTTGTTTTGCTTCTAAGGAGGGTACCGAATGGTCTTTGCAAGCAGGCGAGCATAGTGTTTTTTTCCAGCACGATGACAAAAGTTAGCATTACGAACAACGAACACTTTTCAAAAAGCTTCCTCTCATAAAAATCAAGCAAAAGAGCACTTGTAAAAATATGCAAGCAAGTAAACGAGCATCCACTAAAATTTTGCGAGCATTCTGAGCAGTAGCCTAATTTTTCAAGCAAAATTTTGAGGGACCATTCATAACCTCATCAGCATAATTTCAAATCTTCCGGTCGCGTGTAGCATTTTAGCAACAAAAACCTAAGCCTTTGAATCGATGAGTGTATTTAGGAAAACAGTGGACCCGGTAAATAAAAAAAGTTAATTTAGTTATGAAGAAGTCATCGTGTAATTTTCTCTCCAATAAGTATAAAAACTAAGCGTGCAGCCCCAAGTTACAGGCCCAACTGCCTGCTTACTAGAAAAATTCGGGTAATAAACTCATATCCCCCCCCCCCCCCCAATTACAAGCCCTCCCCATCCAACTTCTTCATAAACACTTTCTAACGCCTTGACAGAACATTGTAATTCAAATAGAAATAGACAATGAATTGGTTTACAAGTGGACTACATCAAAACGTCAAATCAAAGTGGTTTTCTTACAATACACAAGCATTGCAAGTTGTTTCTTGTTAGATCATTTTCAAACGATTTTTAATGCCGCTTACAAGCTTCACGGATAGCAACTCCCCCAGTTATAAGTGTACTCAAAACCTCTTACGAAGTTGTATATGCCCAGGGCTTATAACCGGCTTTTTATGGTGTAAAACGAAGGAAATTTTCACAACGGATAACTGTGCCAAACATTAAATTAAATTCTCCCAATCGGTGACGGAAGAAATTTCGGGAGGCCAGTGAAGATAATTAAAATCTCTAAAATAATTCTTTCCCGAACTTTTTAATATAGCCTTAGTACTTATCTAGTTTTCGTTTTCTCGGTTTAAAAAGGAGCTTAATTATCATTTTAATGGCCTCGAGTTTTATTATTATTCTCTCAGAGGGAAAAGATGGAAACTAGTAACAATATAAATGCAGATTTTTTATTTGGTTTCCGTCTAAAATTTATCACAGACAAAATAAAAAAAGCAAGAAACTTCAAGCAGTTTATAATCGGGCGGTTAATGTTTGACCACTTCTTTTCAGTTCTTTTTTAAAATTGGCTAGAAAGGCAACGCAGCACAGTAAAAAAGTTTTTAGAAAAGCAGTCACTTGAGAAACACTCAAGTCGTGTTTGCGTGAGTCACGGAGTGTGCGTGAGCTGAATGTCCTTCATCGCATCATCTCTTGCCTTACACCACATGCCTAGCCGGATAAATTCATGCTTAGGCATGCAAATATTTGTTTTTTGTTCTAAATGCTGAATAAAATAAACCCAAACCAGTTAAATGACAATAAAAGGGAGTCCATTTCACGCCAAAATAAAAAAAAAGTAGACTGAGGCCATCCCGTTGTATTTCTCCGTTTAGCGTCGTCCGACGACTCAAGTCCGAGTTTTGCACCAGTCAAGAAGTTTGGAGTCACGGTATTAAACCAAGATTTCCCTGATTACGTCATCTCTTTTTTGATCCACATGCATAAACAAATTCCTGTCTGCAAACATTTATTTTGTTCCGAATCTTACATAAAATACACTCAAACCACTTGAATGGCATAAATTGATTTCAGTTAAAATAAAAGAATTTTAAAAATCAAGTTCTTGAAGTTTAACTGCTATTTTGCAAGAAAAACACAGCTATCAGTGACATTTGCGAAGTCGCGTGATTGAAAGCACGGAAATAGAGAATACCTGACTACGTGATTCAGCAGGTAATTTCCCCTTGTCCTGTGCCCTGACAAATTTTTGCTTGGTTTGCAATTTCCTTTCGATTCCAAAAATAAACTCAAAACACTTGCATATCACACGAAAAGTAATTCATTTTTCATTTATAAATAGTTTGGACATGTCAAATCGCAACGTGAATATTCTGTGCTTGCTCCGAGCCATACGCTTGAATTAAAAAATAAATATTTCACTAAAAACAGAGCGCAGAGAATTCGTAAATATTTTTAAAATAGATGTATGATTATTTATAACTACAGGCGAGCGATCGCCAATAAGCATCAAAACTTGCGTGACCAAGGAGTCGCCTGGGCCCGTGGGTAATCGTTTCATTTTTAATTAGCTTGGACATGTCAAAACACTTATCGGCTTCGCATTGTGCCCGCTGAATCAAACGCACGAATGACACAAACATACACTCCACACTGAACAGAGAGCGGAGTGTTCATAATACGAGCGATCGCTAACCGAAACATCAAAATTTGCGTGACCGTGACCAAGGGTCGGCTGGGCCGCGTGCGTCTGGAACGATTTACCGACAAAAGAAAAAAAATTCCGGGTAGATAATGAATCGGGCCCAGGCCTCGCCCGATTAATAATAATCTTTTATTAGGAAGCCTTCATTCACTATACAGTGGTTTTCAGAAAGGTCCTAACTAAGATTAAAAATACTTAATAAGACTATATACAATAAAACGAAAAATACCTAAAAAAAGGCGCTTGTTATCCCTTACATGAGCCTATTTAGCGATGCCCTGTGTAAGTTCTACTAATCCTCCAACATACCGAGGGATATTTTAGCGTACCTTGATCTAACGTTACGAGGTCCTGCCAGTTTCAAAAACACAGTTTAAAGCATTTTCTACTGATAACGTCTGGTGAGTCTTAATTAACTCCTCCTGACGTTTTTTTTTTTCACGAAATATGTTCATTACCTACTCATTTTTTCCAAAAAAGTGTCTCCGGCTTTTTACAAGATTTGCATGTAATTATAATTGGTCCTAACTTTTATATTACTCGAAAAACGTTTAAGTAACCTTATGATAATTTACTGCGTCTTTTCAGATGGAAATTGCCTGACGTTATTCAATGATAATACAGCCGTTCACTGCTTTACTTAAGCAACAAGCACCCTGCTAAAAGAGTAAAAAATATCCAGGACAATAACGAGTCAATATTAGCCTAGAGAGGGTAAAAAAACAGCTGTAAACCAAACATGCTAAATGTTTAGGTTTATTTTTGGCACGATAATATAAACAACTTAGTATGTTTACAGATGACTTTCCTCTATTTCTTACTTTTCAGGTAAGTTTTGTTTCTCAATCCACATTCCACGTGCTCGATGAAGTATGGATGTTATAAAAATAAAGAAATGATTTCAAAGGGAAAGTGTGCTGCTTTTAAAAGCCAATTTTTTAAACTAGTACTATAAGAGAAAGGTAAGGAGAATATGTATGTTCACATTAGGGTAAAAGGTTGATATTTCACCAAATTCTCCCAACTTATGCTATACGAAATGCTTGGTAACCAGTAAAAAGAAATGATGTCGACATAAGTTTCAGCAGTAAATAACTAAACATTTAAGTGCCGCATCTGATGGACATATCTCGTTTTCGTTTTGTTTCTGGATTATATACGGAAATGACTTATTAATTCAGCGCTGTTATAATTCCTGTCTGCGGGAGCACAGGTGAAAATGACAAATTTCTTGAATTAACCGTTGTTTGAATCGGTTTTCTTTTTAAACGGAAATTAATTTCAAGAACCCGTCGATCTTTAAGAAAACAGTTTCTAATCAGCCGACCTCCAGTTCTCGACAACTTTTTACAGTCTAAACAGCTCTAGCGTTGCTATCAAGGGTGAATTAATGAATTCATTAATGGAAATTAGATTTCATTCTTTGCTTCAATATTCCATTCTCGAAGTGAATATTTCAATGTTCAAACGGCGATTCGATTCAAAATGGTATTATCATAGGGTTAAAAAAAGCAAGTAAAGAACAAAATAATGAGAACAACCATGTGTGACATTTGACAGTTGACCAGTTGCAGCCGAAATAATGCAAATTTTGGACAAATTCCCACGTGCCTGTCGCGTGAAGCCAGACAACAATCCAATCAGCATTCGAGTTTTGAATTGATTCTCCGTTTGAACATCGAAATATTTAATCCAAGAAAGGAATGTTCAATCCAAGAAAGGAATATTGAAGCAAAGAATGAAATCAAATTTCCATTAATGAATTCATTAATTCACCCTTGATAGGACACGAGCTGTTCTGACTGTAACTGTATACATCGCTCGTAAATGCAACTGAAAATACTAGAAGCAGATTTAGTTTTCATTTCAAATTTATCACAGACGAAATATAAATAGTGGAATAGTAAGCATATAACAATATGTCGTACGTGAAGTTCTTAAGAAATGCCCCAAATAACTTTTGTTTAAAATCTTTCAAAACACCGTAAAAAAAATTTCAGTGCACCTCGATCTAACATTACAATATCCTCCAAGAGTCATTTTTGTTTTCTTTATTTATAATTCTTGTTTATTAGAATAAGCTATAAAACTGTAAACTGACAATCGAGAAAAGAACGAATATTGGTCAGTGTCTTGCTGCTTGTTTATGTATTTCTTTTCATTCCGAAAGAAGATAGTGTCTAGTTTTCATCTGTTTGTTTACATAACATCTGCTTTGCTGTCTTAATAAATGCAGATCGAAGCTCACGATCACGCCAACAATACAAAAATGGATTGATGGACGAGTTCATGAATACTACAGTGTGAGCAAAGTTCCATTCTGTTTGCCAGTCCTGGTCAGAGATTCCATAAAAAATCGATAGAATATACATTGGAAAATAGCATATCATTAAAGCTATGTAGAATACGAAAATGTTCATTGCACTTCTTTTTAATCGCGCCATGTTTAAATTATTTTCAGCATTGGAACTTTGCACTGCCTGTTGTTGAGCGTTGATGTGTAACCGATGCCGACGAACGATGCGATAAATTCTGATGTAAGAAAATGTGGAAATTATTAGACAAATGATAATAACAACACCTGAAAGAAAGTTATGTACACGCTTATTCCAAAGTCCAAACCTGATACAAAAAAGCTAAACAACCATATAATTACTAAAGCATACATCACACGGGATTTAGTCACTAAAGTAGCATATCTCATGTGATAGTGAAGAGCCAGAAATCGATCCACAGTGATGGCTGTTATTGTCAAGAGAGAGGCCGCACAAACAAAATAGCCCATCTTTACCCCTAGATTCCTTAACAATGCTTTTTTCGTAAGTTGTTCAGCAATGGAAACTGGTTGAACAAGGAAGCCAACAAGAAGGTCTGAAACAGCGAGACTGCAGAGCATAATCATTGAAGTTGAGCGAATGTGAGGAGTTCTTATTATGGCGGCCAATACCAAAGCGTTGCCCAGTATGGATATGAGCATCAGTGGAGCATTAAGAACACAGTTTATGATGACAATAGTTCCAGGGGTAGAGTTGTCTTCATTTTCCAAATGATGGTCTGCCGACCCGTTGTTGTCTTTGTCGGTATAATTCATTATCAACATTTAGCTGAATATGAACTCTAAGAGTTGTCAAAATCTTTGTTTTCAAATCTAAAATTTACCAAATAATCCGGTTTTTTTCATTCCTGCAAAAAGAATCCAACAAAGATGATCAAACCTTGGAGACGACAACCGAAAAACAATACAACAGAAAACATCCGGTGTTTCTTTACTTAAAACTCCTCCTGTTGTTTTCATGCAATGTGTTCATTATCTATTCATTTTTCCGAAAAAGCGACAACAAATTTCTGACGAAATTGGCATTTAATTAGAATTGTTACTTAATATAACTCAAAAAGCGTTTAATAATTTATTTTCTGGTAATTTACTGCGCCTTTTAAGATGAAAATTGTCTTACATTATTCAATGATAATACAGCCAATTACTCGGCTCCACAGCACCCTGCTGATGGATCGAAAAAAACATCTACGATAACCAGTCAATATTAGCCCAGAGGGGGAAGAAACAGCTGTAAACATGCTAAAACATTTTAAGTTTGTGCTTATTGTTGGGACAATGGAGCGGTTTTCACTTGGGCATCGAAGGATATTCGCATTTCCTTTCTTTTTGTAGTATACGCTCAGTGATTGGTTAAAAACGCTTGCGACATTTTCTCCCCCAATCAGAAATAAAGCCAAAACCAATTGTGACTCGCTCGCGCACGTTTTCTCGTTTTCTTTAGCGGAGCTCCAGCGCCTGAAGCGCGCCAGCGGAGCACCATGGGTAAGAATATTTAAGTAAATCCATGAACCCCAAAAAATTTAGTTATCAAGTGTGCGTACGTACGCCCACCAGCCCGCACCTACAGACTCTCGGGGAGGAGGAGGGGAGGCACAAGGCAACCCGATCGGGGGAGGAGGATGTCATCTTATCATATCCCAAGGAACGTTGAGGTTAACGTCGGCTTGTATCTCTGATACTGGTCATCCATGTTATGTTCAATTGACAGCTGTTAAAACAAGGCATCTTCTGACCAGTATCACATGACCATATCGCGGGCTCAGGTGTACAACTAATCGTGGTCATCTGTTTTTTAAAGCTGACCGCTGACCAGGTTATAGTTTTCCATTGAATCTTACTTGTTTTGTCCAGGGTAATGACAGGATTTTGTAAGCGCAATGTTTGTCGATTGGAGTTGACGATCAGGAGCCTATGGATGTTTCTTGAGTAGTGTACGTTTAATAACTTCAATAAGAGTACTTTTAATGAGAGTATTTCGCACAATTTTAAGAACCAGTTAAGAAGTGTGGAGCTCCACTTTTAGGCTTGGCTAAATCTATATATTATTTTTACATTTTTACAGAGGAAATATAAAAAAATATCTTAAAAGCACTATAAGCACCTGTAACCTTCTAAGTGATTTTTTTGGGATACTGCACACAAGAAAACGAGTAAAATTACAACACATCTTCTTTTTTATTTCCATTTCTGAATAAATTAATACCTAACAATAAGCATGAGCTATAAAACTAACTGACAATGGCGAAAAGGACCAAACTTACTGTCTAGCTGTATTCTGTTTATATTTCTATTCGTTCAGAAAGAGAATAGAGTCGAATAGTGTCTAGTTTTCTTCTGTTTGTTTGCACAACATCTGCCTTGCTGTCTTTACAATTGCTGTTCGAAGCTCGCGAAGACGCCAGCAATACAAAAATGGATTGATGGACGAGTTCATATGTACTGCAGTGATAGCAAAGTCCCATTCTGTTTGCTAGTCCTTGTACGAGATTCCATCGAGGGTCAAAAAAACATACATTGGTAAATAACATATAATTAAAGATATGAAAACAGTGAAAGTGTTCATTGCACTTCGTTTCAATCGCAATATGTTTAAGTTATTTTCAGCGTTGGAACTTTGCACTGCCTGTTGTTGAACGTGGATTTGTAACTGATGCAATTCTGTAAATTCTAATGTAAATTCTAATGTAAGAAAATGTGGAAATTACAAGACAAATGATAATAACAACGCCTATAAGAAATTTATGTACACGAAGACTCCAAAAGTAAAACCATGCTTCAAGAACGCAAATCAATCATATTATTACTAAAGTATATTTAATACGGGATTTAGTCACTAAAGTAGCGTATCTCAAGTGATAGTGAAGAGCAAGAAATCTATCCACAGTGATGGATGTTATTGTCATGAGAGAAACTATACATAAATAAGGCCCTATCATGCTCCAAATATGGTATATAAAACGGCCTTTTGCAAGTCGAAGAGCAATATAAAGCGGTTGTGTAATTAAACCAACAAGAAGGTCTGAAACAGCTAGACTGCAGAGCATAATCGTTGATGTCGAACGAATGCAAGGAGTTCTTAATATGGCGGCCAATACCAAAGCGTTGCCCAGAATGGATATGAGCATCAGTGGAACATTAAGAACACAGTTTATGATGACAATAGTTCCAGGAGTAGAGTTATCTTCATTGTCTGAATGATGGTCTGCCGATCCGTTAGTGCACTTGTCGGTACTATTCATCACCAACGTTTAATGAACTCTTAGGATTGTTCAATTGCTTAATTATTCTTGTTGTTCCAGAGAAAAGAATAAACAAAGGTGGTCCAATAGTGGAGATGCCAAAAGGAAGTAGACAGTTTTATGCATTTTCTAAAGCATCAGGTGTTTCTTAATTAACTCGTTCTCCTGACTTTTTTTGTGAAATGTGTACATAACTTATTTATGTTTTCGTAAAAGAAGACACCGTTTTTTCGCGAGGTTACCACGTTGCTAGAATTGACCCCAAATATAACTCGAAGAGCCTTTGATTAAACTTTTGGTAATTTGCCAGGGTGCCTTTTTAGACGGAACCTGCCTTTCATTATTAAATGATATGGTCTTTAATTGCTTCAATTAACCAACGTTACCTCAGAGAGGGTAAATACCAGCTGTAAACAAACGGAAATTGATGTTTGCGCTTGTTGTCATGTGTTGTTGGGACAATAATAGAAGCAATTTTAGTCGTGTTTACAGGTGTTTCAGTTCTCTATCTCTTACTTCTCCGAGCTGATCCTGAAACGTAGATCAGTCGATTTTTCAATCATATTCAGGTATTCGATGAAGTGTGGATGTTGTAAAAACATAGGCACGCAGGAGTTATTATTTCCATTTATGGGGTGGCTTGGGGTGAAACTGGGTGATTGTCCTGTTGGGATGGTTTATGTCAATAAATGGGTTGAGCAATTTGTGAATGGCGGCCCACGGAGTCACTTTTTTGCACGAAATTTGCTTGCAAACAAAATATTTTTTACGTGCACTTTGTACGCCAGAACTGTTTTATCCTTTTCTTGGTTTTATTCAATACGTGAATTTTCATCATTTAATTAAAAAACAAGAACTAATTTAATTATCAAAATGTCACGAAATGGCACGTTCTTATTTTGTTTTTAAATAAGCGCTTTAAAAAGTGCTTATTTTGTTGCTAGCTTTTTAACAACCGTAACGTGATACTTTTGTTTGTTACGGTATACTTTTTGCTTTTTCCCAAATACTGTAACATGATACTATTGTTTTTCTCACTTTTGTAACATGATATTTTGGTTTTTCTCGTAAAAGCCATGTCTCCATTTAACACGCTCAATAGTTATTGAACGAAAAGTAATATACGATGTAATAAAGGAAAAACACAGAGAAAAATTTCGGAGCACCTGGATCTGACATCACGAAGTCCTATAAGAGTCGTCTATATCTTGTTTATTTATAACTGTTGTCTTCTTTATTGACAATTTCTCCAACATCAACTATAAAACTAATTGACAATTCAGACAATCGAGAAAAAGATAAAAAGGGTCTTGCCGTATTCTTTTAATATTAATTTATTTTTATTCAGCAAGAAGACAGTGTCTAGTTTTCTTCTGTTTGTTTACATAACATCTGCTTTGCAGTCTTTACAACTGCCGTTCGAAGCTCACGAAGGCGGCAGCAAAACAAAAATGGATTGATGGACGAGTTACAAAACATTAAGGTGGTAGCAAAGGTCCGCCATTCTGTTTTCCAGATCTTCTTAGAGATTCCTTGGCGAGTCAATATAACCTAATTGGAATATAACATATTATCAAAGCTATGTAGAACACGAAAGTGTTCATTGCACTTTTTTTCAATCGCACCGAGATATCTTCAGCATTGGGACTTTGCACTGCCTGTTGTTGAGCGTGCATTTGTAACTGGTGTCTGCGAACAATTCGATAAATTCTGATGTAGGAAAATGTGGAAATTGTAAGACAAATAAAAATAACGACGGTTATTATTAATTTATCTATCCGTGGATTTAAAAAATGAAAACCCGATACAAGGAAGCCGATTAACCATATAATTACCAAAGTATATTTAACGCGAGATTTAGTCACTAAAGTAGCATATCTCATGTGATAGTGAAGAGCCAGAAATCGATCCACAGTGATGGCTGTTATTGTCAAGAGAGAAACTGCAATAAGGGAATGTCCTCCGATCGCCCAACCACCGGTGACGAAACTGTTTTCCGTAAGTTCTTTAGCAATATAAATCGGTTGTACAATGAGACCAACAAGAAGGTCTGAAACAGCGAGACTGCAGAGCACCATCATTGAAGTCGAACGAAGGGAAGGAGTTCTTATTATGGCGGCCAATACCAAAACGTTGCCCAGAATGGATATGAGCATCAGTGGAGTATTAAGAACACAGTTTATGATGATAATAGTTTCAAGAGTAGAGTTATCTCCATTGTTTGAATGATGGTCTGCCGATCCGTTGTTGTGTTTGTCGGTAATGTTCATCATCAACGTTGACTCTTAGCGTTGCCAAATCGTTGTTTTGCAGCAAAACATTGGACTCAATAATGTTCCTTTTCTTTTTAGCGAAAGGGATACAACGGCAAACCTGATTAAGTGGAGAAAACCTACACTCCGTTCAGTACATTTTCTTAAACAGATTGTACTTATTAGTTAACTTTTCTATCTTGTATTTTTGTTGAATTTTTTTTCATTATATATTCATTTTTTGCGAAAAAGTGACACCTCTCATTGGTTTGATTGATTTACATTAATAATTGGTTTTACAATGTTAATATAAGTCGACGGGCGTTTGATAACACTTCTTGAATCTATTGTGATTATTTAGACGAAAATAATTTTGCATTTTTCAATGATAAATCAATCTAGCATTGCATCCCTTATTCTTCAAGCACCTTGCTGATAGCAAAGTGGAAAAAAAGAAACATGCATGTACGAGTCAATGTTGTCTCAGCAGTGGTAAAAAAGGCAGCTGTAAGCAAACTTAAAGTCACAGAACCAAATCTTATTAAAAACTGGCGCCCAGTAACCATATTGTGACTATAAAATAGTGACTTTGACATTGGAAATGGTGTCAAAAAAGTCATTACAAAATGAGTTTACAGTGGCAAAACCGGGTTTATAAAAGGAAGATTTATTGTGGATAACATTAGATTTATAAATGGTACACATTTTACGATAACATTAGTTTCCAATACATATTGCCTGAATTACCAGTTTTTTATTCATTTACCATTTCCACACACCCATAAACACCCGCGTGCCGTGTCCTCGCACCAATAAACACTCGCGTGTCGTGTTCTCGCACCCATAAACACTCGCGGGGACACTCCTGGTTCCAGCCTATCCCTCATTTTCGAAGTGTAGTAGAGTAGTACAGTGGCAAGGGCTACTTCTTATATTTCGTTTTACTTTTACATTTTTACAGACAAAATATGAAAAGAACAATATCTTAAAAACACTAAGAGACATGACATGTAACCTTCTAAGTGAGTTTCTTTTGGGATACTGCACACATGACAATGAGGAAAATTCCCGGGGGGGGGGGGGGGACTGGCATATGAAAGTGACGGGGATGCTCGTCGTCTCGCTTAGGGGTGTAAATTTCAGACTTTTGGTCTCGCTTAGGGTGTTCCGGGCAAAACGCCAATATTTTTAGCCATAACGGTCTCGTTTAGGGTTACAAAGGAAGAAATATACAAATATCAATTCTTTTCTTAGTTTTCTGGTCTCTTTTAGGGATCAAGAAAAGCTTGAGCCACACCCAGATTGGTCTCTTTTAGGGGTTCTTTTCAAAATTTCCGACGAGCATCCCCGTCCGTTTCATATAGGAGTCCCCCCCGGGGGGAAATTACAGTGCGCCTTCTTTTATATTTCCATTTCTCAACAAATTTAACACCTAACAATAAGCATGAGCTATAAAGCTAACTGACAAGCGAGAAAAAAGACGAAGACTACGTCTCTCAGTATTCTGTTTAAATTACTTCTCGTTAAAGTGCCTGGTTTTTTTCTGCTTGTTTACATAACATCTACCTTGCTGTCTTTACAACTGCCGTTCGAAGCTCGCGAAGACGCCAGCAATACAAAAATGGATTGATGGACGAGAAGATGCCATTACTGTTCAAACAACGAAGCTCAGTGCTTCTATGGTAACTTTTCCTACTGGCGTTTTTTCTGAATTGTGTTGACAACGTATTCATCTCTCTGCGCAAAAGCGGCACCGGTCTAGGGCAAAATAAGAATTTGTCTGAAAGTGTTAATAAAACTCATAGGGCGTTTGATTAAATTTCCAGTTATTTACCTGGCCTTTTTAGATAGAAATTCCTTATATTATTCAATGATAATACAGCCTTTCTTTGCTTCCGTTACTCATCAAACACCCTGATGATGGTCGAGAGGACAAAACCTCTGTTTTCGAGTCAATATTCGCTTAGAAAGTGTACAAAGACAGCTGTAATCAAACTGAAATTGAAAATTAATATAAGCATAAGCAAAATCTTTACTGTACATCTCTTCTAAATGCAATGGGAAATGCTATATATCGGTAGGCTTATTCTAATTGCTTTCCATTTGAAAAGTTTATGACTGACTATATATAAACGTAACAGGAAAAGCACATGTTATCTCTCAGATGAAATTCTTTACCACTGTTATTCCTTAATTCAATGCACCACAAATCTTCCAGTGTCGTTTATTTCTTGTTTATTAACAATTCGTTACAAATAGAGTACTAACAACATGAGTAAAACTAATCTACGAGAAAAAGAAAACGAGAATAACTGTCTCGCTGTATTCTTTTTGTATATTTTAAATTTATTTTCGTTCCCAAAGAAGCAAGTGTCTAGTTTTCTTCTGTTTGTTTGCATAACATCTGCCTTGCTGTCTTAACAACTGCCGTTCGAAGCTCGCGAAGACGCCAGCAATACAAAAATGGATTGATGGACGAGTTCATGAATACTGCAGTGGTAGCAAAGTTCCATTCTCTTTGCCAGTCCTCCTTAGATATTCCATAGAGAGTCAATATAACATACGAAGGAAAATAACGTAAAATCAAAACAATGTAGAACGCGAACGTGTTCATTGCACTTCTTTTCAATCGCACCATGTTTAAGTTGTCTTCCGCATTGGAAATTTGCACTGCCTGTTGTTGAGCGTCAATTTGTAACTGATGTCGACGAACAATACAATAAATTTTGATGTACGAATATGTGGAAATTATAAGACAAATGATAGAAAGTAGGACTAAAAGAATAGTATGTACATTTGACATCCAAAGGTGAAAACTCACTACAAGGAAGCTAATCAACCATATAATTACTAAAGTATATTTTACGCGGGATTCAGTCACTAAAGTAGCATATCTCATGTGATAGTGGAGAGCCAGAAATCGATCCACAGTGATGGCTGTTATTGTCAGAAAAGAAATCAAACATAAAGAAGCCCCAATCATCATCCAAACATGGTTTACAGAACGGTCTTCCTTGAGTTGGTCAGCAATATAAATCGGTTGTGCAATGAGACCAACAAGAAGGTCTGAAACAGCGAGACTGCAGAGCATAATCATTGAAGTTGAGCGAATGGAAGGAGTTTTTATTATGGCGGCCAATACCAAAGCGTTTCCCAGAATGGATATGAGCATCAGTGGAGCATTAAGAACACAGTTAATGATGATAAAAGTTCCAGGAGTTGAGTTGTCTTCATTGTCTGAATGATGGTCTGCCGATCCATTGTTGTGCTTGTCGGTATTGTTCATCATCGACGTTGAATATGAACTCTAAGCGTCGTCAAAACCTTGTTTTACAGGGAGAAAGTGGACCAAATTATTTTTCTTTTCGTTCCAGCAAAAAGCATATAATGTAACACTGATAAACGAGTGGAGAAGACGCCAGCACGGTGAAAGCAACCCAACTCAGTGCATTGCCTTTTCGTGCTGACGTTTTTCAAGAGTAAATTGTGTTCATAACCTATTCATTTTTTGCCACAAAAGGGGAAAACGCTTTGTGGCGAGAAAGACATTATAAGAATTGGTTTTACAATGTAAATATAACTCCAGGAAAGGTTTATTAAATATTTTTTTATATGGAAATTACCTTACATTATTCAATGATAAGGCTTACTTCCTTATTCATCAGGCACCCTGGTGGTCGCCGTGAGAAAAAAACATTCACCTTCGAGTCAAAATTAGCTGTGAGTGTAATAAACAGGTGGAAATAAACTTAAATTAAAGTTTGTGATTATTGTTTGTACATTAAAACAAGCATATTCTTTACAATTGTAAACGTATTGGAAAGAACTACAGTTAACAGTTTATAGTTCTTTAGTTTCCAGAAGAGAAAGTGTCTTATATTACTTGAAATATAAGTATCTGACTCATTTGCTCTATTTTACCCTTAAGGCACTCGCGTGCCGCTTTTTCACACCTCCAGGTTGGGGGTTGGGCGTGGTACCAACAACTCCACCCCGTAAAAAACACTTTGTTACGGAAACGACAACAAATGCTACAACAACTGTGGACCCTATAGAGGACTTGAGCCAACCAACTGGCTATATGACTACTTCTGATGAAAGCCCTCGGGAAGTCAGGAGTACGACAGATAGTCTGCTCGGGCCTAAAACCAACATCCGCCTAGCTACATGGAATGTCCGCAGCATGTTCGAGACTTCAAGAACACCGCAGGTTATCAGTGAGATGAGGAGGTACAGATTGGACATTCTGGGGATTAGTGAATGCCGGTGAACAGGCTCTGGACGCTGAGTGATGGAGCAGTCATCAGGCACTCTGGACACAACAATCAACACATTCGCGGCGTGGTGGCCATCATAGTCTCCAAAGCAAAAGCCAACACCTTGCTGGAATGGGAGCCACTGAGTAACAGGTTGATCAGAGCACGCTTCAGCTCTAAACACTGCAATCTTACCATCTTGCAGTGTTATGCTCCAACAAATGATGCTGACGAGGAAGACAAGGACGACTGGTATGAGAAACTACAACAAGCAGTCTCCAAAGTCCCTCTGCATGACATGCTTCTGATCATGGGTGATATGAATGCCAAAGTCGGAGCTGATAATTCCGACTGCGACAGAGCTATAGGGAAACACGGCTGATGATGATGTGATGAACGACAATGGCGAACGTCTAATTGACGTCTGCTTAGAAAATGATTGTGTAGTCGGCGATACCATCTTCCCACACAGAAACATCCACAAGCTCACCTGGATGTCTCTAGCCTCCCACGCAGTCGTTCTTAGGGGCGATCACACGATCGCCCCTAAGAACGACTGCGTGGGAGGCTAGGAAGTCTCCTGCTGGTTCCACTGTCAACCAGATCGACCACATCTTGATCAATGGAAAGTGGCGCAGGTCTCTTCCCGATGTTCGAGTTTGTCGTGGTGTCGATGTTAACAGCGATCACTACCTAGTTACAGCCACCATCAAGCTGAAACTAAGGAAAGCAGCTAAACCAAACCAGCACAGGAAACACCTTGATGTTGCCAAACTGAAGTCCCCAGTGCACCCACCAGCAAAGAGTTTGCGTTAAGACTGCAGAACCGCTTTGCCGCCCTGGCTAAAGACCATGAGGTTTCTAGCATTAACACCAAGTGGGAAACCATTAAGAAGACATACGTCGAGACAGCCACCAGTGTCTTAGGCTACAGACAGAAAAAGAACAAGGAATGGATAACATCTGGTACGTGGAAAAAGATAAAAGAACGGAAACAACTGAAAGCCAAGGCACTGAGCCCAAAGTCACTCAGGGTCCAGCAGCAGGTCCAAAAAGCCTATAAGATGAAGGACAAGGAAGTGAAGAAGAGCGCCCGGAATGACAAAAGAGCCTTTGCTGAGGAGTTAGCAGGTGAAGCTGAATGCGCTGCTGCAAGGGGAGAGATGAACGCTGTTTACAAGATCACAAAGCGACTCTGTGGTAAAAAATCAACCAGTCTGCCCCTGTCAAAGACAAGGACGATAACAACCTCACAACAGAACGTGAGCAGGCCGCCAGATGGGTACAACACTTCGGTGAGGTACTTAATCGCCCAGAACCAGATGATCCTGCTGACCTTCCACCAACAGAAGATGTTCTCAACAGCAACATCAGTCCCCCTACACGAAGAGCGGGAAAGCCGAAGGCATTGATTCCATACACGCTGAAATGCTAAAAGCTGACCTTTGTACGTCAACCAAGGTCCTCACGGACCTCTTCAGAGACATCTGGGAGACAGACACAATACCGGATGACTGGACCAAACGCCTAATTGTCAAGATTCCTAAGAAAGGTGACCTCCAAAATTGCGACAACTGGCGGGGCATCACACTGCTGTCAATTCCATCCAAGGTTTTCTGCAGGATTCTTCTTGCCAGAATCGAGACAGCCATTGACACTAAATTGAGACAGGAAAAGGCAGTATTCAGAAGAGGCCGCGGATGCATAGATCAGATCTTTGCTCTGAGAAACATCATCGAGCAGTGCATCGAGTGGACCACCCCTCTTTTCATCAACTTCATTGACTTCCAGAAGGCGTTTGACAGTGTGCACCGTGACACCCTATGGAGATCTTGCGATCATACGAAGTCCCTCCAAAGATGATCACACTTATGAGCTCATTCTACCAGCAGTTCGAGTGCAGTGTCATTGTTGATGGAAACCTGTCAGAATGGTTTCCTGTGAGGTCAGGGGTGCGACAGGGATGTATCATCTCACCCATCCTCTTCCTACTCACCATCGACTGGATCATGCGCACAACAACGGCCAACAAACCCCGGGGCATTCAATGGACACTATTTTCCCAACTCGAAGATCTTGACTTTGCGGATGACCTTGCTGCTTTCTTTACCAATCGTCGTCACCTACAGGAAAAGACCGACAGGCTCAACAGGTTTGCCATGCAGACAGGCTTAAACATTACATCTCTAAGACTAAGGTAATGTGTATTAACGCTACCCAAGATGCACCGATTACGGCAGATGGCGAACCACTTGACTTTGTTGAGGAATTCACCTACCTGGTAGCCTCGTTGAAAAGGATAGTGCAGCACAATCAAGGCAAGGCTTGGGAAAGCCCGCGGTGCCCTGCACAACTCCAGCCTGTCTGGAGATCGAAGCAGGACAGCCTTAGAACCAAGCTTAGACTATACAACAGCATTGTTAAGCCAGTTCTGCGATGTGAACAAGATTCACGCCTTCCACAACGGCTGCCTCAGGAGGATATGCCACATTTTCTGGCCCAACAAGATCTCGAATAAAGAACGAAAACAGAGTCAGAGTGTGATACTTGAGATCAAACGCCGCCGGTTCCGTTGGCTTGGACATGTCCTCAGAATAGACCAAGACCGCCCTTAGATGGACACCACCTGGAAAAAGGAGGCGAGGGCGGCCCAAGGAAAAGTGTGCGAGTAAAGTTTTTACATCAAGAACCAAAATAAGGTTATTTGGTGTGCAAACATTCAATTCGTATGTGACACACGACTTTGTTGGCCCAACTGTGCACGGATGAAAATGGACAAAATGGACACAATTCTTGCCAAATGGAAAACATCTTCAAAGTGGAGTCTGGCCCAAAAATGGTTTGGCTACCAGCCGTTTTAAAAAGCAGAAGTTTGCTAGAAGAACATTGCGTGACTGACGTAATGTTTTTCATTTACAAAAAATTGCTTGGGCCTGTCAAACTGAATCACCGGTCAGTTGAGTCGAACGCTTGAATAACACAAAAATATATATTTCACGCTTAAATCAGGGCATAAGATAAAATTTTTAATAGGAGAGTGATCTAAAAGCTCCTGCTGAGTAAACATCAAAAGTACGTGATTTGAATCATGGCCAAGAAAACGGCCGAGCGAACTACTACGACAAACAAGGTAAATATGTGTATCAAAAACATCACACGGATAAATAGATTTTGTTTGTTTAAAACAAAACTAAACGTGAACAAGTGAAAGAAACATGAAAAAGTTTGAGATGATTTTTTTAAGATGGTGTCAAGAAACATTTTGAAAGCCATGAAGATTTAGAAAATTTCAAAACCGTGAAATTTTGCATGCCGTGGCAAAATTTAATTATGTAATTACCCGCACCAAGACTTCATTTTGCAGACAATTTGTTTTAAATTACTTACTTTGGCTTTACGGATTCTTTCAAAAATTCCATCACAGTTCGTAGAAGTACTAGACATGACCATTTTGTTTTCTGAAGTCTTGAGAAGTGTGAGAGAAGAAGAAGAATATTTTGTTGTGCAAACATTCAATCGTCTTTGATACGCGACTTTGCCGGCTCAACTGTGCACACATGAAAATGAACACAATTCTTGAAAGCATCTTCAAAGTATTCCGGTTCAAAAATACTCTAGCTTCCAGCTGTTTTTGTAAAAGCAGTTATGCGTGAAGCTCGCTGCAAACACATTTCGTGACTGACGTTACCGTTTTCGATTAAAAAAAAATTGGGCCTATCAAAACAATTACCGGTTTCGGACTCCAGTACTCGCTTGAGTCAAGCACTTGAATAACACAAAAATATATATATTTCACGCTTAACAGAAATCAGGGTATTAGTTTATTTTAAATTGGAAAGTGATTTAATGGCTCTTGTCGAGTAAATATCAAAGGTGCGTAAAATGAATCCTGGCCAAGGAAGTGGCCGAGCGGGTCTGGAACGATTTACCGACACGACGAAAAAATTCCGGGCGATTTATGAACCGAGTAAGTAAATAAGTAAGTAAGTGAGTGAGTGAGTGAGTGAGTGAGTGAGTGAGTGGGTAGGTAGGTAGGTAGGTAGGTAGGTAAGTAAACAACAGGTGGAAATAAACTTAAATTGAAGTTTGTGATTATTGTTTGTGCATTAATACAAGCATCTTCTTTACAATTGTAAACGTAATGGAAAGAACTACAGTTTACAATTTATAGTTCTTTAGTTTCGAGAAGAGAATGTTTCTTACATTACTTGAAATATAAGTATCTGATTCATTTGCTCTATTTTACCCTTAAGGTGGCTCGTACCAGTTTTCAGATTTGTGACTGTGCGACCTTTGGAAAAAAATGGCCAAAAATCAATTAAAAATCGTAACAAAATTTTTGTATGATTAAATTACCCATTGTGTTGTCGATCCAAAATACCAACTATGACGTCATCAGTGTTTCGCTGTGTTCTGATTAGTATATATCTTTAAGTTCACAGTGAAGAAGATAGTGTCTAGTTGTCTTCTGTTTGTTTACATAACATCTGCCTTGCTGTCTTTACAACTGCCGTTCTAAGCTCGCGAATACGCCAGCAATACAAAAATGGATTGATGGACGAGTTTATGAATACTACAGTATGAGCAAAGTCCCATTCTTTTTGCCAGTCCTTGTCAGAGGTTCTATACATAGTAAATACAACAATCATTGGAAAATAACATATTATTAAAGCTATGTAGAACAGGAAAGTGTTTATTGCACTTCTTTTTAATCGTACCATGTTCAATGTAATTTCGGAATTAGAACATTGCACTGCCTGTTGTTGAGCATATAAAAGTAGGTGAAAGATAAAAATAGCAGTTAAGAGTTAAAAATTAAAAATTTAAAAATGTATATCGGCTAGCTGCATATGTCATGTCACACTCAGTTTGTATAAGACGGGTGAGGTCTTTTCTCCCAATACTGGAATGGAAGGAGTTCTTATTATGGCGGCCAATACCAAAGCGTTGCCCAGAATGGATATGAGCATCAGTGGTGCATTAAGAACACAGTTTATGATGACAATAGTTTTAATAGAAGAGTTGTCTCCGTTTGTTGAATAATGCTCTGCCGATCCGTCGTTGTATTTGTCGGTATTGCTCATCATAAACGTCGAATCTAAACTCTTGGTGTGGTCAAATCCTTGTTTCATACGAAAAAGTGGACCAATTCTCTTTTTCGTTTCAGTGAAAAGCATATAACAACACTGATTAAAAAGTGGAGAAGACGCCAACAATGTGAAAACAACATTGCATATTTCGACTGTAAATTAATTTTTGCTGCTGTCGTTTTTTGTGAATTGTGTTCAGAACCTATTTATCTTTTTCCAAAAGAAGCGACAATGGTTTGTGCCGGGGAGATTGACATACGAATTGGTTTACAATGTAAATATAACTCATCACATTTGATTTAATTTCTCAGTGGTAATTTAGTGGGTCTCTGAATGTTAATACATCCTATTCCTTTCATTGTTTTCCTTATTCAAGAAGTACCCTGTTGGTTGTGGAAAGAGAAAATAACGTTCATCAACGAGTCAATAAAAGCTCAGGGTAAGAAACAGCTTTAAAAACATTCTCAAATTGAATATTAATATAAGGATAAGCAAAACGTAATCTTTACACTTTACATAGTATACATTGCTTGTAAATGCAATATTTGGTTTTCATTTAAACAGCAGCAAAGAAACTCGAATTGAACGCTTATATAACCGTTAAGATAATATTTTCTAACGGAAGGGTTTTGGCGATACTGCGCGTCAAAGGGACGGATATGGACTTTCAGCTTGGGCGCTGTTTAACGGACTGAAGAACGTTCGGTCGGACTTGATAAGTGAGAAAAGCTTGGCAGAACACAGGCTCGCTGCACGGCACTCCTTACTCAGTGCCAGAGGTACAGGGTCGTTGTCTCTTGCCAGCCGGACACTGAGCGTAACAGCAAGGTCTCTCACAGATAGAACTCTTCAAGTCTTTGTTTCTCGTTGATTAAACATCGTACTAACTCAAATGTACAGTCTATATAAGGCCACATATATAGACTTACCGTGTGATAATTAATGGCAGGTGAAATTACAAGTTAAAACGAGCCGTTTGCTGCAAAATAAACAACTAAATTGAGTTTTGTTAATATCGATCTGTAGAAAAGAAATTGCTTACCACTTAAATCTTACGACGAAGCTAAGTTTCATGATATTGCCCACGACGAAGGTAAATAAATGTGTTACTTGTAAATTACAGCAAGCAATATGAATGAATTACCGATACCAAACGAAATACGACAACGGTTCGTAAGACTTGAGACGAATTCCTCAGTTCACGAAAAATACAAGTTTTGAAAAAAGTGCGGTACAGACGCTTGGAACATTAGTTCACGACAGCTTGAATTTAAATCCAATGTAATCCGAAATGCTTTCTAGCCAGGGTTTAAGATCACAAGAAGCTGGCTGTTCAAAAAACACAGCATATTATATTTATGCAATTCCTGCGAGATAACGCTTAGTTTGCAATTCCTTAATGAGAGCGGAACTAAGTTACGATAAGGCGAAACAACTGACGAACCGAATTATTAACTTTACATAGCAAATATTACAGAGAAAATGTATATAGTTTGCATGTTGGTATGGGTACATGCGACACTTTACACTTTACATAGTATACGTCCCTTGTATAAATGCTGTGGAAATCACTATATATTGGCAAATGTCTTCGTTTTTTGGTTTTCATTTAATTTTCACGATAGAACGATACAAAAATAAAAAACAGTCGTGTTATCTTTTACGTTAACTATTTATTTCTACCCATGGAAAACATTTCAGTCCACTTCGATTATGTCAGCTTAATTGTAAGTTACAACTCCCCATAGTGTATCTTATACAGCTAACAACTGAGGAAAAAAAAAAATTTGACTGTCTTTTCCGTTTATATTTCTTTTCTTGTAATGTCTAGTTTTCTTTTCTTTGTTTGCATAACATCTGCCTTGCTGTCTTTACAACTGCCGTTCGAAGCTCGCGAAGACGCCAGCAATACAAAAATGGATTGATGGACGAATTCATGAATACTGCAATGAATGCAAAGTCCCATTCTCTTTGCCAGTGCTTGTCAGTGATTCCATAGTGGGTTAATATAACATACATTGGAAAATAGCATATCATTAAAGCTATGTAGAATACGAAAATGTTCATTGCACTTTTTTTTAATCGCGCCATGTTTAAATTATTTTCAGCATTGGAACTTTGCACTGCCTGTTGTTGAGCGTTGATGTGTAACCGATGCCGACGAACAATACGTTAAATTATGATGTAAGAAAATGTGGAAATTATAAGACAAATGATAATAACAACACCTGAAAGAAAGTTATGTACACGCTTATTCCAAAAGTCCAAACCTGACACAAGGAAGCTAATCAACCATATAATTACTAAAGTATATTGAACACGGGTTTCAGTCACTAAAGTAGCATATCTCATGTGATAGTGAAGAGCCAGAAATCGATCCACAGTGATGGCTGTTATTGTTAAGAGAGAACCTCCACATAAAAAAGGCCCCATCACCATCCACACATGTAATAGGAGACGGTCTTCCGTAACTTGATTAACGATATAAAGTGGTTGTGCAATGAGACCGACAAGAAGGTCTGAGACAGCGAGACTGCAGAGCATAATCATTGAATTTGAGCGAATGGAAGGAGTTCTTATTATAGCGGCCAATACCAAAGCGTTACCCAGAATGGATATGAGCATCAGTGGAGCATTTATAAGAACACAGTTTATGATGACAATAGTTCCAGGAGTAGAGTTGTCTTCGTTTGTTGAATAATGCTCTGCCGATCCGTCGTTGTATTTGTCGGTATTGCTCATCATAAACGTCGAATCTAAACTCTTGGTGGACCAATTCTTTTTTTCGTTCCAGTGAAAAGCATAAAACAACACTGATTAAAAAGTGGAGAAGACGCCAACAATGTGAAAACAACACAGTTCAGTGCATTTCGACTGTAAATTAGTTTTTCCTGCTGTCGTTTTTTGTGAATTGTGTTTAGAACCTATTTATCTTTTTCCAAAAGAAGCGACAATGGTTTGTGCTGGGGAGATTGACATACGAATTGGTTTACAATATAAATATAACTCGCTGGGCATTTGATTAAATTTCTCAGTGGTCATTTAGTGGGTCTCTGAATGTTAATACATCCTTTCATTGTTTTCCTTATTCATATAGTACCCAGTTGGTGGCGGAAAGAAAAAATAACGTTCATCTACGAGTCAATAAAAGCTCAGGGTAATAAACAGCTTTAAAAACATTCTCAAAATGAATATTAATATAAGAACAAGCATAACGTAATCTTTACACTTTACATAGTATGCATTGCTTGTAAATGCAATAGAAAGTAATTTATAGTGGCAGGTTTCGTCTATTTGGTTTTTGTTTAAACAGCAGCAAAGAAACTCAAATTGAACGTTTATATAAGCGTTAAGATAACATTTTATAACGGAAAGGTTTTGACGATTCTACGCGTCAAAGGGACGAAGATAGACTTTCAGCTGGGGCGCTGTTTAACGGGCTGAAAAACTGTCGTTCGGATTTGACAGGGGAGGAAAGTTTGGCAGAAAACAGGCTTGCTGCACGGCACTCGTTTCTCAATGCCAAACTGGTACAGGGTTGTTGTCTCTTGCCAGCCGGACAGCATAACAGCAAGGTCTCTCACAGAGGTTGAACTCTTCTTTGTTTAATTTCTTGTTGATTGAACCTCTGAGTAACTCAAATATACCGTCTATATAAGGCCATATATATAGACTTACCGTGTGATAATTAAACAACTTCATTGAGTTTGTTTATATCGATCTCTAGAAAGGAAGTTGCATGACACTTCAATCTTCCGTCGAAGATAAGTTTCTGGATATTGCCCACGAGAAAGGTAAATAAAAGTGTTATTTGTAAATGCGTTAACTTTGCACAGAAACCCGGGTTTCTGCTTTGCATGAACTATCGTAAGTGAGCGAAATACGACAATGGTTCCGTAAGACTTGAAGACGAATGCCTCAATTCACGTAAACTACGAGTTTTACAATAATAGTGCGATACATACGCTTGAAATATTCGTTCACGATAACTTTTTTTTTATTTTTTTATTTTTTTTTTTTATTTTATTTGCAGAAACGCACGTTACAAACAGTAAAAGAAAAAAAAAAAAACAAACAAACAAATAACACTAACAATACCTACACTACATACAAAATCTATACTGTGTGTATATATATATATAAAAAAAAACTTAACAATACTACTAGTCCTATCATATTGAGTCCATGAGGATTATATTGGCTATATGGATTCGTTTACGTTCGTTTACTAACAGTCCTTACTAATAGACCTAAAGGTGTTGTCGAAATTGTGCCATAGTTTTATAAAGTCTATTATACATTCATTGAATTCGTTCATTGGATTCGTTTACTAACAGACTTTGCTAACAGACTTTACTGACAGACCTAAAGGAGCATAAAACTGCAATGCGATATAGGACAATTTTATAAAGCCGTATTATACATGAAAACTTATAATACACTACAGATAAACTACAACACAGTTAAATAAATTAAGGATTAACATTAACAAGAAATAAAAAATGTAAAGTAAAACAGAAGAAGGGAGAAAAAAAAATAACCTACAGTATAGGTGCCCAAGTAGCATTGTATTTATGAAGCGTTTTGTTTGCTATGGCTACTTTACGTAAAACTTCTAATTTCGATTTCAGTCTTAAAAGAAAGCGATCAAAGCTCAGCCTGTCCTCGCAGATACAAGTTGCAAAAATATGGTATTTTGCAATAAGAAGAATGTAGTTGAGCTCTCGCTCTTTGCTAGTGTTTTGGTGCCACCCAAATAAAATCGTACTTTCTGATAAAGTTATTTTTTCGAGAAATTTTTCGCTCCACCATTGAGTAAACTGTTCCCAAAAGATTGACGATTCCCTGCAACTATACAACATATGAACAAGTGATTGCCTCTCGGAATTGCAAATAGGGCAAATGTCGTCGTCTACTAGGCCAGCACGGAGTAGGCTGACGCGAGTAGGCAGAATATTATGTATTATTTTGAACTGGAAAGCAATTAGCTTTGCCTCTGTGGTAACCCGGAAAGGGAGTAAATAAATGTTATGAATATTTTCTGTATTAAACCCGTATTTCAAGATTTTAGTTTCATTTGTTGGTGCAGCGGAACGTCTAGCAAGAATAGCATTATACGCCCCTCGAGTGGAGATGACTGTTGTTGAGTGTGTTGTTTCAGAAGGGGGGCTCTGGGTACTGCGAGATGAATTTCGAATTGACATTTTCCAACTGATCGGGATAGCTCTGATGAGACCGTAGTACATAGTGAATGGATTGTTGACCTTGAATTTTTGTTTAAAGTCAGCTAGAGAGAGGAAATCTCGATTTTCGTTTAACAGGTCCTTGACATGTATAATTTCCTTTTTAAACCAGGCGCTATAAAAAATCGGCTTTTGGTCAACCAGGATGCTAGAGTTGTTCCAAATGATCTCATTTTCCGGGTTCTTTTCCTCAAAGGAGGATAAATGCTTATATTCTTGCCAATACTTTAGTACGGAATGGTAGAATGCAGGGAGTTTTCGTAGGTCGAGTAGCTTAGTGTCGTAACGACACTTTGTTAAAAACGAAAGACCACCATAATGACTTGTTGCTTGTTCGGGAATTGTTTTCCAGGAAGCATCGCTTTGTTCATGTATTCTTTTAATCCAAGCGATTTTCAGAGCTTTCTCCATTATTTCGAAGTCTAACATCTTTAATCCACCATGATTCTTTTCAGCAATGATCGTCCTCTTTTTAATTTTTGCGGTTTTACCTTCCCATATGAAGTTAAAGATAAGCTTGTTGACTCTCTCTGCAAAATGCTCTGGAATGGATAAAACGGATGTACCGTATATAAGTTTAGCTACTCCCAGGGTTTTCACGATTTTTATTCTACCGATCAAAGTAAGGCTTCTTCTTCTCCAGGCATTAAGTATTGTTTCTAAATTGCGGGCCTTTTCTTCGAAGTTTAACTTATTCGCCTGTTGTTCGTCGTAAGAGAAGTGCACACCGAGGGCGTGCACAGGCTCCCTCGGCCATTTGAAATTATAAGGAGTTTCCTTGTTGTTTCGCCAGGAACCTAGCCATAACGCCTCTGTTTTGGTGGTATTAATTTCCAGTCCACAATTCACTTTGAATTCTTCTAAGAGTTTTCGAAGCTGCGTTACCGACTCACGGTCACGCACGAAGACTGTGGTATCATCAGCGTATTGCGTAACTTTGATTTCTTTTTGTTCTACTTCGATGCCGTTGATTGTGGGGTCATTTTTTAACGCTCTGGCAAATAATTCAATTCCGATTACGAATAAAAGACCAGATAACGGACAACCTTGTCTTACTCCTCGTTGCAGGAGGAAGAATTCAGATGCATGACCGTTGTTTAGGACACAACTGGACACTTGATTATATAATACGGTGAACCAATTTAATAGGTCCGGTCCAAAATTGAAAAGTTTTAAAGCAGCGTTGATGTAATTCCATTCAATTGTATCAAAAGCTTTTCGGAAATCCAAAAATATTGCGACGCCCGGTTTATCCAACATTTTTGTGTAAAACATGAGGTCTTGAATTAGCCTTATATTTTCACCGATGTAACGACCCTTGACGTATCCGGTTTGGTCAGGGTTGATAATGCTAGGTAGTACTTTTTCTAGGTAGTACTTTTTCTAGTCGTTCACGATAACTTGAATGTAAATGAATACTGATCCGAATTGCTTTTTTGAAGCCAGTAGCTCAAACAACAGAGCATATTATAATTTTGCATTTCCTGAGAGATAACACTTAGGTTGCAATTATTAGCTAAGAGAGGAACTGAGTCGCGAAAAGGCAAAACAATGATCCGAGATCTTAATTCAACATGGCAAATATAGCACGGGAAACTACTTACAGATTTGTGGTTATTTTCCTCGTGTGACACTTTACACATGGTATACATCCCTAATAAAAGCAATGGAAAGTACTAACGGTATATAGTGGCAGATTTCTTCGTTTGGTTTTCATTTAAATTTCACGATAGAAAGCTATAAAAGTAAAGAAAAAGCGCATGTTATATCTTCTTTACGACTGCTAATACTTCAACATACGAAAAACATTTCAGTGCACTTCGAATCTGCCAGTGTTGTTTATATTTCACTTATTTACAACTCTCCATAAATATAGAGCAAATGACACGAGCTATAAAACTAACTGACAACCGATGAAAAACAAACGATCCAAAATTTTAATTCAAAATTGCAAATATATCACGGAAAACTACTTATGGTTTGGGGGGTATTTTCCTTGTGCGACACTTAACACTTAAACTAGTAATAGTTCCCACTATAAAGCTGCCCCCGCCTTTTTATAATTTGTTTTACAGCCATAATCTATGATTAGTGGAGTCTTTTTGTCGCCTTTAAAATTAGGCTTCTTTTTTACTGTGTCATGTACGTCAAGACATTGTTTGGTCTGTTTGTTGCGGAATTTCTTGTTGTGTGACACCATTGCGTCCTAAAAATATTCACAAGTTCAATTACCTAGCGCGCGGAAATAACACCTAGCGGAAATAACACATAACACATTATTCGTGGTGACAACATGCAAGATTATTTCCGGGCTTATAACATTCACAATTAACTTACAATAATTTCCAGGCCTAAAAGCCTAAAAATTCCACGAGTAACAAAATATGGCACATTCAAAGATTCGAGAAAACAATTTTTGATCCTTATTCAAGCCACTTTGTGGATCAAATAATTTGACAGTTTGTTAGCGAAACGAATTACCAGGTATTACATGACAAAGTTCACGCTTTTTTTCTGGTTGTAAGATGTATACGACACAGGCAACTCCCGAAAGCAAACCACCTTAACGCTCGAACCATCTCTTGGAACACACGTAGCCAAGAACACGAAACCGATTGCTCGAACTCTTTCGACGTATTACTAACAACTGCTTCAAATATCACTTAATACAACCAAAGCAGAGAAACCGCTTGAACAATCTGTAAACACGCGTAAGCCAAAAATCGGAGTAATCAACGTGTGACAGATGCCAAAACACGCGTCAGTCTTTTTAATACCGTTCTAACCCAAGATAGGGATTTTCATTTACCGCTTCCCCCCTGTTATTGTAACGTCATAATACCCATAACTCCTTCGGGAATCTTCTGCTTATACGTCATCATTACCCAGAGAAGCTTTGCGGCAAAACGTCATCATTACCCTACATTCCTCGCGGCCTTTTTCGAGCAAATCGAGATTTTTTCTGGTATACATACCGTATATTTTGACTGTAAGTACATTCTCTATATATACGCGCAAGCTACAATGAATGCCTCCTCGGGCTTTCGCCTCTGGGCGAAAGCCCTGCGGGGGCAAATAGTACATCTTATTCGCTTGTAAATGGAATTTAAGGAACTGTATAGTGGCAGATTTCTGTTTTTTGGTTTTCTTAAATCAAACTTCATGATAGAAGTTATATTAAAGCAAAAAAGCGCATGCTATCTCTCCATGAACTTCTTTACGACTGGTAATTCTCCAAGACACGGAAAACATTTCAGTGCACCTCGATTCTGCCAGTGTAGTTTATATTTCACGTTATTCACAACTCACCAAAGCGTTGCCCAGAATGGATATGGGCATAGTAGAGTTGTCTTCATTCCCTGAATGATGGTCTTCAGTTCTGTTGTTGTATTTGTCAGTATTGTTCATCATCAACGATAATTCTGATAATAACTTAGCGTCGTCAAATCCTTGTTTAACTGCAAAAAGTTGGAGTAAATAATTCTTCTTTTCGTTTTAGCGAAAGCATATGACAACACTGACTAAAGAGTGGAGAAGACGCCAACTCTTGGAAAGCATCACAGATCAGTGCATTTTCTAAAAGAGGTTTTGATTCTAAATTAACTTTATCTGCTGACATTTTTGAAGTGTGAATTGTGTTCATAACCTATTCAACTTTTTCCAAATAGGGGGAAAGCTTTGTGAGGAACACCCATGTCCAATACACCCAAACTGGATCGATTCGCCAAAAGTACTTGTCGATTCGAGACGCACGGCGTCGATCCGCATTACCATCCTCGTACCCAGGGTCTTCGTTCCCTTCGGTCCGCATTACCGGAAGTCAAGGGCGAGCACAAAATGAAAATATAAACCTTCCTCGTTCTTAAAACGTGCCATCGAACTGGATCGATTCGTCAAGAGTACTTATCGATTCGACACGGGTCGCACGGCGTCGATCTGTCATTTAGAAAACTAACAGCATTCTGGCCAACAGGGTGGGTTGAAAATGTTGTATATTCGACTCGATTCGTTCGATTCGTGATGATTCGTCGGTATTGATGTCGACCCGAAATACCGGAAGTCGATTTGCGCGACACTTAGAAACTAACATCATCTTTGGCCAACAGGGTGGCTTGAAAATTTCGTCGATTCGAGACGATTCGTCGGCCTTGATGTCGACCCGACATACCGGAAGTCTCGCGCAAATCGACATCCAGGCAGTCGAATCGACACGAATCGATCGAATCGAGTCGAATCGAATCGTCAACATTTTCAACCCACCCTGTTAGCCAAGATACTGTAAGCTCTCTAAGTCTCGCGCAAATCGACTCTAGGTGTGACGAATCGACATCCAGGCAGTCGAATTGACACGAATCGATCGAATCGAGTCGAATCGACAACATTTTCAACCCACCCTGTTAAACAAGATACTGTAAGTTCTCTATGTCTCGCGCAAATCGACTCTAGGTGTGACGATATCGACATCCAGGCAGTCGAATCGATACGAATCGATCGAATCGAGTCGAATCGACAACATTTTCTACCCATCCTGTTCGCCAAGATGCTGTTAGGTTTCTAAGTTCCTCGCAAATCGACATCCAGTACGACGAATCGACATTCAGGCAAGCAAATCGACACGAATCGAGGCGAATTGTCAACATTTTCAACCCACCCCGTTGGCTAAGATGCTGTTAGTTTTCTAAGTCTCGCGCAACTCGACATCAGGTATGATGAATCGACATTCAGGCAGTCCAATCGACACGAATTGATCGAATCGAGTCGAATCGTCAACGTTTTCAACCCACCCTGTTGGCCAAGATGCTGTTTGTTTTCTAAGTCTCGCTCAAATCGACATCCGGTGATCCGCATTACCGGAAGTCAAGGGGGAGCACAAAATGAAAATATAAACCTTCCTCGTTCTTAAAACGTGCCATCGAACTGGATCGATTCGTCAAGAGTACTTGTCGATTCGACACGAGTCGCACAGCGTCGATCTGTCATTTAGATAACTAACAGCATTCTGGCCAACAGGGTGGGTTGAAAATGTTGTCGACTCGACACAAAGGCAGATTGATTAAGCTTTTTTTTAATTTACAGCGGTTTTTCAGTTGAAAATTACCTGATATTATTCAATGATAATGCCTTCTTTCATTGCTTCCCTTATTCTTCTCAAACTCATTAATAATTCATAAAGCTAACACAATGAAAATCATAACCGTGACGGTGGTTTGGATACCCGATCTTAATTAGCATAGATTTTTACGATTTTATTTCTCCGTTTACTCCTTGGTTTTTATTTCGATTGAGAAGATATATCAAGCACTCGAGACAGTGTTTCATCGGCTATCCAAACACCTCAAATTTCGTTAAAAATACACCGCTGCGCGTCGTATTTTCAACTCTCTTCTCGGTGTTTGGATATCCTGATGAAACACTGCCTCTCGTGTTTGATATATTACATCAAGCACCCCGGTAAATGGCCGTGTGAAAAAAAAGCATTCATTTTAAATTGGAGTTAAAATTAGCTGAGAGTATGAAAATGAACAGCTGTAAACAAACCAAAATTGAAGTTTGTGACGATTGTTTGCACATTAATACAAACATAATTTTTTACACTTGTGAATGTAATGGAAAGTACTGTAGTTTACAATAGTTTCGAGAAGAGAATTTTTCTCATATTACCTGAAAAATAATTTTCTGATCATTTGCTTTTTCCTTACGCCCTAAAATAACTTGCGTACCCACGTTAACACTCGCGTGCCGTGTTTATTTACAATTAACAAATAGAGACAAAGACGGTGAACGAGAAAAAGAAAACCAGATTAACTGTGGTCTGTCTCGCTGTATTCTGAGTAATATATTTCTTTTCGTTCACAAAGAAGATAGCATCTAGTTTTCTTCTGTCTGTTTACATAACATCTGCCTTGCTGTCTTAACAACTGCCGCGCGAAGCTCGCGAAGACGCCAGCAATACAAAAATGGATTAATGGACGAGTTCATATATACTGCAGTTTGAGCAAAGTCCCATTCTCTTTGCCAATCCTTCTCAGAGATTCCATAGAGAGTCAATACAACATACACTGGCAAATAACATATAATCATAACTATGTTAAACACGAAAGTGTTCATTGCACTTCTTTGTAATCGCACCATATTTAAGTTATTTTCAGCATTGGAACTTTGCACTACCTGTTGTTGAGCGTTAATTTGTAGCTGATGCCGACGAACAATTATATAAATTCTGATGTAAGCAAATGTGTAAATTATAAGACAAATAATATTACCAACGCTTGAGAGAATGGTATGTATACGCGTATTCCAAAAAAAGAATCCTGTAGGAAACGCTGCCAACCATATAAATACTAAAGTATATTGAACACGCGCTTCAGTCACTAAAGTAGCATATCTCATGTGATAGTGAAGAGCCAGAAATCGATCCACAGTGATGGCTGTTATTGTTACAAGAGAAATCCCAGATAGGGAAGCCCCTATCACCATCCAAACATGGTATACGATACTGTCTTGCGTATGTTCTTGAGCAATATAAAGGGGTTGAGTAATGAGACCAACAAGAAGGTCTGAAACAGCAAGACTGCAGAGCATATAAATAATTGAAGTTGAGCGAATGGAAGGAGTTCTAATTATGGCAGCCAATACCAAAGCGTTGCCCAGAATGGATATGAGCATCAGTGGAGCATTAAGAACACAGTTTATGATGATAATAGTTTCAGGAGTAGAGTTGTCTTCATTTCCTGAATGATGGTCTGCCGATCGGTTGTTGTCTTTGTCGGTATTGTTCATTATCAACGTTGAATCTCAACTCTTACCTTTGCGAAATCCGTTGTTTTGCAGCAAAAAAGTTGACCAATTGAGTTTCCTTTTTGTTTCAGCAGAAATCATAAAACAACACTGATTAAAGAGTAGAAAAAACGCCAACACTGAAAACAACACAGTTCAGTGCGTTTTCTAAAACAGACTGTGATTCTAAATTAATTTTTCCTGATGGCATTTTTAATGAATTGTGTTCATAACCTATTTATCTTTCTCCAAAAAGCGACAGCGATTTGTAGTGAGATTGACAAAAGAATTGGTCTTACAATGTAAATATAATTCGAAGGCTAGGACGTTTGATTACACATTATTCATTGATAATACATCCTTTCATTGATAATATATCCCTTATTCATCAAGTGCCCTGCTGATGGCCGAGAGGTAACAACATGCATCTACGAGTCAATAATTTCTTAAAGCGTGTAAAACAGCTGTAAACATTCTAAAAGTGAACATTAATATAAGAATAAGCATCAACATAATCTTTACACTTAAGATAGTATTCGTCGCTTGTAAATACAGTGGAAGATGTTACATAGTGGCAGGTTTCCTCTACGTTATTTGGTTTTCATTTGAATTTCATGACCGACATGAAATTCTTTACGACTGTCATTCATCTAACACACGGGGAAACATTTCAGTGCATTTCGAATCTGCCAGTGTCGTTTATACCTTGTTTCTTTACAGTTCTTTATAAATAAGATCGTTTCTAGTTTTCTTTTTTTGTTTACGTTATATCTGCTTTGCTGTCTTTAGAACTGCCGTTCGAAGTTCGCGAAGACGCCAGCAATACAGAAATGGATTATTGATGGACGAAGTGCTAAATAGATGACAGCAAAGTCCCATTCTGGTTTACAGTCCTTGTCAGAGATTCCATGGAGAGTTAATATAACATATACATATATATATATATATATATTTTTGCTTGTATTTTTGGTGAATATCATTTATTACAAATCATCTTTTTGCGAAAAAGTGACACATGGTATTTAATTGATTGACATTAATAATTTTTCTTTCAATGTAAATATCAGTCGATGGACGTTTGATTAAACCTCTTGTGATTTACTGCGCCTTTTAAGATCGAAATTACCTCACATTATCAATGATAATACATCTGTGTCTTGCTTCCCATATTCATCAAGCATCTTTCTTGCTGATGGCCGACAGGATAAAAAAGAACATCCATGCACGAGTCAATATTAGCTTAGACGTGGTAAAAAGGCAGCTGCAAGCAAACTAAAATACACAGAATTAAATCTTATTAAAACTGGCGCCCAATAAGCGTATTTGATTGTGACTTTTCTCATAGGCGTACGAGGCGGGGGGGGGGGGCGAGGGGGGCTTCAGCCCCCCAGTGGCAAAATTTTTCTGGCAAAATGCTTAGAATTCGGGCAGCAAGCCTAAAGAAAAAAATAGCAAATAAGCCGAAAAGTCTAGTCAACATTACCATGTGATTACGTTCAAAACGAATTACATCAACAGGAAAAGTATTGAAAATATACCTAATTTTGTTGTTCAAAAGTCCAAATTTCTCATTCATCTGCGTTCGTTTTTCTCTCGCAAATTGCTATAATCATGTTCGATTTTTCTCGCAAATTCTGCCTGACTCCTCAGTTTTAATCAGTTGCAATAAGCTTTCCATAGCTTGAGCCGGTTTGCGCACGACGGTGGATTTAGTGCAAGATCTTAAAACAGTTATAAATGTTATGAAGCTAATGCTTTTGACTCAAATTTTTAGTTCTCAGGGCTAGCTAGAAACTTCAACGAAATGTTTTAAAACTCATTCATCCCTGCATGTTTTACACGCTTTTGTATCACTTTCAAATGGGGGAAAAACAATTTAAATTGGCTTCCCAACATTAATATAAGTTTTTCTGAAGTAGAGTGAATAAATAAAAGATATCCGAAAAAGAATTCAGTGCATTGACACATTCGGATAACGCCACGAAATTTATTTAAGAACTTAAGCAAGCAGGCAAAATTTGTACACAACTATTTCAATGCATGTCTTTTTTATTTAACATGCCTCTTAATTCGGCTTTCAACCCATGCCATTTTTTTCGGGCAAAAAGGTCTCCGCCCCCCCAGGACCAAAGGCGCCCGTACGCCTATGACTTTTCTTTTGTTAATTTTAATGATTTAAAATGATTGCCCAATTTTTGATTGATGTATTTAGTTTTAATAAGCTTTTTAAGCGAACGAGTGGACGGGATCGGTAATTCTGTAGCGCGGGCGATCAACTGATGACTAGGAATAATGTATGTGACCAGAAAATTAAGTTTGACTCAACAAAACATCGTCGTGTAGAACACAAATCAAAGTACTCCAGTGCAGTTAGAAAGGAACAACACCAAGTAAAAACGAAAGAGACTAATTGTATTCAAGAGATCTATTACTTTAAGTAGACAGAAATTTCGAAGTTCATTTTAATAATACACAGGGATAGTATGTCGTTTATCAGATGTCACGCTACAATGTAACACAACGTTTGTTGAAACAACAAAGGAAGATCTAAATAAAATAAATAAATTAAAAATAAAATAATTCTGTTGTGCAATTGAAAAAATCTATGAAGAAAATTCATTATCTGCATCTTTGTGACTCTATATCTACCCTATCACATTAATTTGAATTGCAACAGATCCTCACAAAATCAATACTTATTTGCTAACATTGCGTCTTTATGCAAAAAGTTGTGAGCTGCAGCTGTATAACACTCGTTTCACGAACAACTTTTTAAATCCAAAAAAACTTTTATTTACTTTTATTTTTATTTTATCTATGAGTATGATCATTGAAGTTGAGCGAATGGAAGAAGTTCTTATTATGGCGGCCAATACCAAAGCGTTGCCCAGAATGGATATGAGCATCAGTGGAGCATTAAGAATACAGTTTATGATGATAATAGTTCCAGGAGTAGAGTTGTATTCATTCTCTGATTCTCTCATTCTCGCGTGTCGTGTTTATTTACAATTTACAAATAGAGAAGTAACAACATGATTAAAACTAAGTGACAAAGACGGTGAACGAGAAAAAGAAAACCAGATTAACTGTGGTCTGTCTCGCTGTATTCTGAGTAATATATTTTTTTCGTTCACAAAGAAGATAGCATCTAGTTTTCTTCTGTCTGTTTACACAACAACTGCCTTGCTGTCTTTACAACTGCCGTTCGAAGCTTGCGAAGACGCCAGCAATACAAAAATGGATTGATGGACGAGTTCAAATATACTGCAGTTTGAGCAAAGTCCCATTCTTTTTGCCAATCCTTCTCAGAGATTCCATAGAGAGTCAATACAACATACACTGGCAAATAACATATAATCATAACTATGTAGAACACGAAAGTGTTCATTGCACTTCTTTTTAATCGCGCTATATTTAAGATATTTTCAGCATTGGAACTTTGCACTGCCTGTTGTTGAGCGTGAATGTCTAACTGATGCCGACGAACAATTAAATAAATTCTGATGTAAGAAAATGTGTAAATTATAAGACAAATAATATTACCAACGCTTGAGAGAATGGTATGTACACGCGTATTCCAAAAAAAGAATCCTGATGTAGGTACAGCTGCCAACCATATAATTACTAAAATATATTTAACACGGGATACAGTCACTAAAGTAGCGTATCTCATGTGATAGTGAAGAGCCAGAAATCGATCCACAGTGATGGCTGTTATTGTTACAAGAGAAATCCCAGATAGGGAAGCCCCTATCACCATCCAAACATGGTATACGATACTGTCTTGCGTATGTTCTTGAGCAATATAAAGGGGTTGAGTAATGAGACCAACAAGAAGGTCTGAAACAGCGAGACTGCAGAGCATAATAATTGAAGTTGAGCGAATGGAAGGAGTTCTTATTATGGCGGCCAATACCAAAGCGTTACCCAGAATGGATATGAGCATCAGTGGAGCATTAAAAACACAGTTTATGATGACAACAGTTTCAGGAGTAGAGTTGTCTTCATTCCCTGAATGATGGTCTGCCGATCGGTTGTTGTGTTTGTCGGTATTGTTCATTATCAATGTTGAATCTCAACTCTTACCTTTGCGAAATCCGTTGTTTTGCAGCAAAAAAAGTTGACCGATTGAGTTTCCTTTTTGTTTCAGCAGAAATCATAAAACAACACTGATTAAAGAGTAGAAAAAACGCCAACACTGAAAACAACACAGTTCAGTGCGTTTTCTAAAACAGACTGTGATTCTAAATTAATTTTTCCTGATGGCGTTTTTAATGAATTGTGTTCATAACCTATTTATCTTTCTCCAAAAAGCGACAGCGATTTGTGGTGAGATTGACAAAAGAATTGGTCTTACAATGTAAATATAATTCGAAGGCTAGGACGTTTGATTACACATTATTCATTGATAATACATCCTTTTATTGATAATATATCCCTTATTCATCAAGCGCCCTGCTGATGGCCGAGAGGTAACAACATGCATCTACGAGTCAATAATTTCTTAAAGCGTGTAAAACAGCTGTAAACATTCTAAAAGTGAACATTAATATAAGAATAAGCATCAACATAATCTTTACACTTAAGATAGTATTCGTCGCTTGTAAATACAGTGGAAGATGTTACATAGTGGCAGGTTTCCTCTACGTTATTTGGTTTTCATTTGAATTTCATGACCGACGGTGTCTAAATTTAAAAGAAAAAGCACGTGTATGTTATCTCTCACATGAAATTCTTTACGACTGTCATTCATCTAACACACGGGGAAACACTTCAGTGCATTTCGAATCTGCCAGTGTCGTTTATACCTTGTTTCTTTATAGTTCTATATAAATAAGATCGTTTCTAGTTTTCTTTTTTTGTTTACGTTATATCTGCTTTGCTCTCTTTACAACTGCCGTTCGAAGTTCGCGAAGACGCCAGCAATACAGAAATGGATTATTGATGGACGAAGTGCTAAATAGATGACAGCAAAGTCCCATTCTGGTTTGTCAGAGATTCCATGGAGGGTTAATATAACATATACCTCATTGAAGAAACGTTGACCCATTTTTAATATCAACAAAACAAATGTCTCTGCTAAGGGCAGATTGAGTCTCTAACCTAATAATATTCTTTAAGTCACAAGTTAAGCCTATCTGGGGCTTTTTTCTCTTTGGCTGGGTATCTGCGCTCAGCTCTCACGGGCGAGTTCCTTGGAACTGTCTCACTCTGGTGTTACATCTGAGGTGGTGGTCCAGTCTCTGCTACTGCAACAGGGATCTTCACTGGAGACTTAGAAACTGGCTCTGGAGCTGTTTGAGACCTTTCGAGTTGGGGACTCAGGAACTAGATCTGCAACAGGGTTCAGAGTCTGAGCGGGTTGTTCCAGAGTTGTCTCTGGAACACTGATTCTCTGTGATGGTGATGGAATACCCGGTACTGATACTGGAACTGCCATTAGAGCCGGCAACCCCTCAGGATCCGCTTCATCAAAGGCCTCTTCAGAATTCAAACGCTGCGTCTGCAGAAGGAGATCAATGTGGACATAGCGCAGTTGGCGACCAACTCTTACAAAGTAGGTCAGTGGTCCCAACCTTGTAATCACTGTACCTGGTTCCTACTTCTCCACTCCTCCCCGTGTATTTCGCACATTCACAGAGTCACGTGGTGACAGTTCTCGCATCTTAACACGACTCTTGTCATGTTGACGCTGCTGTCTCCATTGCTGGTCCTGGATGTGATCTTCCATGTTTGGCTAGAGCACACTAAACTTGGTGCGAGGTTTGCGTTTCAAGAACAGTTCTGATGTTGTCACTCCTGTCTCTGAATGAGGAGTGTTTCTGTACTGGAACAAACAATTGGCCAGTTGATGTTTCAGCGAACCTTATTACCGCCTCTTTTCACACTTTCAGCATGTTACCGTAACGCTTGTTTTAGGATTTGCACTCTGCCCTCTGCTGCCCCATTAGAAGATGGATGGTACGGAGGTACCACTTCATTCTGTTTAAGGTAATTGGTGAAATCCTGGGAAATGAATTGGGGCCCGTTGTCTGAAACAACTTCCTCTAGCAATCCATATGCCGCAAACCAAAGTCTGATTTGGTCAATAGTGCTTTGAGCAGTTGTGGATCTCAAGTGTGCCACCTCTATTCTGTCAATCAACCCAAGGAAGTAGTTGCCGTCCTTCTCTGCAAAGTCGATGTGTACTCTTTGCCACACCCGAGTAGGCCACCTCCATGGGTACAGTGGTGCACTGGGCGGTGCTTTCCGCACTTCTTGACACACTTCACAGCTTTTCACCATCAACTCAATTTCTGCATCCAAATTCGGCCACCAAATGTAACCTCAAGCAATAGTCTGTTCCTTAGCGACGAAGGAATGATTACAGGCATTCCCCATAAGACACATCCTTGGTCAGCTGTAAGCTGGTGTCTGCTCGTGAAGTACGGTTTCAGTTCCTCACTACATAATTTGGCCATCCAGTTAGCGATTCTTCAAGGCCTGAGAAGAAATTGAGTTCAGCCTCTTCTTTCAATGGTAGACTGTTACAAGGGAGACGTGATAAGGCATTAGCATTGCCATGTTCTGTAGACGGTTGATATTCCACTTGGTAGCTGTAGGCCTGCAAATTTATCTTCTGTGTCTGGCAATGGGTAAAGGTTGTCCTGGTTAACTGACACCTTGAAGTCACCGCAGATGCGAATACTTCCATCTTTCTTGCGTAGTGCATAGGGAACTGGTCTGGCTTTGCAAAACACCGGCTTTGCACCATCTTGCAACTTTATATCTGCCTTAAACCCTTTGATGGTTCCTAATCCCTTGTCAAAGACATTTTTGTGCCGATTCAACACATCAGACAGAGTGTCAGCTTTGCTCACATGAAAGATACTGCTCCAATTCAACTTAAGAAGCTCCAACAAATTTCTGCCTAGCAATGGGGAACCATCGCCATGGGGGACCATCGCCCACAATGGGGACCATCGTTTGGTCTCATCACCAACGCAGAGCCACCAAATTCATTTTGAACTATCCCCCCAAGAGATGTCACATATAATGATAGATTAATACAGCTGGAATTGTTTCTCCTAGAATATCGTAGAGAAATACATGACTTGACTCTTTTACTTAAATGTAAGATCGGACTATTTAATGCAAATTTTGGTAATTTCTTACAACCTGTAACTATCAGGAGCGTACCTAGACAATTTTTAGTAGTACGCACAAAGTTTGTGAGAGATGAAGTTTTACCCCGAATGGATGATACGAGCGCCCTATGCGCAAGCTTTTTGGGGAGTTATTTTATATTAAACGCCTTTTTCTGCATTCCTGAGACTGAGAAGGGTTCGACAAGAAGTCAAGATATAAACTCCAAAGTTTACCTTAACTCGGCTCAACCAGAAAAACCAAAATTGTCTATATTATTAATTACATTGGAACATGTACACTTGTTTTCAGAAAAGGTCCGTTCATTTCTTCACTTAAGCATCGCATTCGGTAAATATTTTCCGTAACTGAGGAAATATATGCACTACACTGTAAGAACTCGAGAACTGCAGACCTGATACGAAGTTAGGATAATTACAATTCAAAAGCGAACCTTCTGGGTTTTTTTAGCCCAAAACTCCCATATTACAATGTCAGTGTCGATCGGAGTGTCTCTATAAGCATGCATAAGCGCCGGAGTGGAGAGCCGCCCCGTTCTCATAGTTGAGCGCATGTAGGTCTTGACTCTTCTTATGATGCTAAATGGCGTCTGGCGTTTCAGTGGACACTAGCATTGTGCGTAAAAAGAATGGTAAAAACTGTAGTTTTGTTTGGGTACAAGACTTAATTCGTGGTTTCGATGTTCGACACGCCTGTATGCAAGACGGACCGTTTTAAAAATTCTTTTATTATATGCAATAGTTTAAATTACATTGTATAGATCGCTTTTAATAGTTTTTAATATATTTCAATGTAAATAGCTTTTAATATTTTTTAAATCCTGTACCTAGTTTTTATACATTTTTATAAATTTTTAAAATTACACATAATTCAGTCCGAGGACTGCCAAGTGTAATAGTTTTTTAGTAAACGATACTTCTTCTTCTTCTCCACTAGACCATTGGGTTTCTCCACAGTATGTGCACCCCTGTAAGTTTCGTTGATCTTACTATCGAGCACTTCTCTGCTGGCGGTGGAGATATTTAACGCTAGAAAATACACGACTTTATCCTTTGCATTTATTCTATAATGTAAAACAATCTGGGAACTTCTGGTACGCAATTGCGTACTTCGCGTAAAGGCAGGTACGCCCCTGAACTTGCTCTTATTCCACACGTAACTTTGACCTAGCTAATTTCCGTCTCAATTCTTCCCACCACGAGTCATATTTTTCGAACTAATACTTTCCTAGGACTGTTAAAAATTGGAATAATCTCCCCAGTGTAATTAAGAATAGCCCTACAATCACTCAATTTTAGAATCTCATTAGTAAGTATTATCTAGATAAGCTAAGTCTATATCAGCCGCCATAATTTTTTCAACGTTTTTTTTTTATTTTCATATAGTGTGAAAATCGGGGCATGTCCAACCTTACCAGAATCCTTCTATTATCATGCAGAAAGTACTGTTTGAAATGTTTTTGCGATTATTTCGAATCCAAACATACAATTTTTTTGTTCTTTAATATTTGATTTGCAATACACCATTGTTTCAGATGGTGCTCTCATTTTTGGTATACCAAATCTGATTCGCGTAAAATTCAAGTTTTACTGATTTCGTCGTTATTTCTTTATAGTTGCCATGGAAATATCGATTGCCGTAAAATATCTAATAAATGATTCTTCAATCCAAGACCAATATCTGGTGAAAATTTCATTTGGATTCGAGTCTGGGAAGACTGCTAAACGGCCATTTGAAAATGTTAGGTATGGTTCAGAAAAAACTGTATCGAGACACCTTAAAAGGTAATCTTTCCTTGGCATTAAATGGACATTAAATGTGTCATTGTATCTGAAAGTCTGATATCTTTCCTTACTGGTCTTAAGCGAAACATTTAAATTAACTTAAACGTTATCTTTCCATTACATTTAAGAGGCATTTTTAAATGCCATTAAAATGGGGCATAGTATCTAAAAGATTCCTTTCCTGTTCTTTAAGCTGCCACTTAAAGTATCTCAAAACAGCCTTTACTGGCACTTTAAGTAAAACACTTAAATTAACTTAAACGTTATCTTTCCGTTACATTTAGGTGAGATTTTATATGGCAAAGTGTCTTAAAGATTCCTTTCCTGTTATTTAAGTTGCCATTTAAAATTTCTTAAAACAGCCTTTACTGGTCCTTTAAGTAAAACACTTAAATTAACTTAAAGGCAACCTTTCCTTGACATTTAAGTCACATTTCATGCGTACAAGTATCTTAAAGATTTCATTCAATTCCTTCAATTTATCACTTAAAGAATCTTAAAACAACATTTAATGCATCTTTAAGCACATTTCTTAAAAGACACTTAAATGGTTCATTAAGAGATTTAAGTGATCCACTTAAAGATTAAGACAAGGAACATTTAAGAAATTTAAGATAAACTAAAAAATACAGGAAATGATTCTTCACTGTATCTTTAAGTTACCCGTTTAAGAAACGTTAATAGTGTCATTTCGCCCTGTGTTATCATCACGAGGTCCTGCAAGAATCGTTTATTTCTTGTTTATTGCAATTCTTCTTTATTTACAGTCAATGCAACATGAGCTATAAAACTAACTGACAATCGAGAAAAAGACGAAAACTGTCTTGATGTATTCTATTTACATATTTTTTATTCAGAAAGAATATAGTGTCTAGCTTTCTTTTGTTTGTTTACATAACATCTGCCTTGCCGTCTTTACAACTGCGGTTCGAAGCTCGCGAAGGCGCCAGCAATACAAAAATGGATTGATGGACGAGTTCATATATACTGCAGTTTTAGCAAATTCCCATTCTGTTTGCCAGTTCATGTCGGAGATTCCAAAGAGAGTCAATAGAATATAAATTGGAAAATAACATAAAATTAAAGCTATGTAGAACAGGAAAGTGTTTATTGCACTTCTTTTTAATCGCACCATGTTTAAGTTGTTTTCAGGATTCAAACTTTGCACTGCCTGTTGCTGAGCGTGAATATGTAACTGATGCCGGCGAACAACGAGATAAATTCTGATGTAAGAAAATATGGAAATTATAAGACAAATGATAATAACAACGCCAGAAAGAAAGTTATGTACACGATTATTCCGAAAGTGGAAACCTGTTATAAGAAAGCCGAAGAACCATACGATTACTAAAGTATATTTAACACGGCATTTAGTCACTAAAGTAGCATATCTCATGTGATAGTGTAGAGCCAAAAATCGATCCACAGTGATGGTTGTTAATGTCATGAGAGAAACTATACTTAACGAGGGCCCTACCACGTACCAAACATGGTATATGAAATGGCCTTTCGTAAGATGAAGAGCAATATAAATCGGTTGAGCAATCAGACCAACAAGAAGGTCTGAAACAGCGAGACTGCAGAGCATTATCATTGACGTTGAGCAAATGGAAGGAGTTCTTATTATGGCGGCCAATACCAAAGCGTTGCCCAGAATGGATATGAGCATCAGTGGAGCATTAAGAACACAGTTTATGATGACAATAGTTTCAGGAGTAGAGTTGTCTTCATTCCCTGAATGATGGTGTGCCGATCCGTTGCTGTTCTTCTCGGTACTATTCATCGTCAACCTTTACTGAACTCTTAGGGTTGTTACACTCCTTTTTACACTGACAAATGACGGAGCAAATAGGTCTCCTTTCCGTTTAACAGAGGTGGTCCAACCAGGGCCGTAACTAGCAAGAGGCAAAACGAGGCACTTGCCGCGTCTAGATTTTAACCTAAAATTAAAAACAAAATATGTTTTGTTTGGAAAATAATCCCAAGTTGAACAAAATTGATTTCCCTCAAGTACCTTATGAAAAATGTTGAATCAAAAGTTTCAGAGCTTCTTGATTTCAAAACTTTCTGGAGAGCATGCCTTCAGATTTCCCTAGCAAGATCTTGCCTTGTCAATGGCAAAGGTCAACGGTGGGGACGTCAACGGAAAACAACACAGTTTTAACAGTGCATTTTCTAAAAAACATCCTGTTTTTGTTAGGCCATGTTTATACGGGGTCGGTTCCAAACGGATCCAAATGGATCCGGTCCTAAAATAGGCCTTCTGTTCTAGAACCGTTCTGGAAAGTTTTGGATGGATCCGTACCCAACCGGTTCCAAAAACAATCAGTGAAAAACCTGCAAGAAATCCGGCCCGGTTCGCTTTAGGACGGTTCCATACCGAAAAAAATTGATGCCAGGGAAAAAAAGCATCAACACAGGTTATGAAAATGGGATCATTTCCACTGATAAAAGAGACTGATCTAGAAGTCCCGAAATGTCTGGATTTTTTTTATAACATTCAGCGCTAGAAAGCAAAAACAAAACTTTCAGCTGAATGTCTACTGTTAAACAGGAGCCGGACAGCAGACCAAAACAAACGACGTAAGAGGAAGCAGACACCTTTGTTGACAACATCTGAAAGAAAGCTCACGTCTCCAGACAAGAAAGCTAAGTTTACTGCAAGAGAAAATAGGGCGAGAAAAAGCGCTTTAATGAGTACGAAGAGGAAATTGGCGAACCCTTGTTGCTTATAACAAGAACTGAGGATATCTTGCCAAGTTCAAAGACGATGAAGACAGGATACCAAAAGTCAACACTGGATATCGGCAGTCAACTTTTCCAATGTGGGAAACAAACTGCCAAAAGCCTTGTATACGTGTCGTGTTCCACGGAAAATAAATAAGATAAGATTAAATGAAACGGACGAAATTATAGTGTTCCTAGAATATAATACTCCCCCTCCCCTAGAAAGATGAGAAAGCTTGCCGTTATGCGAAGGTGAAAATTGAAGAGGCTGTTTTACTGATTCGATGTTTGAAGTATAAATACTGCATGTAATAAGCATGAACTGTCCATGAGAAGCATTCCATGTTTATATTGAAGCTCCATATCTACAGGAAAAATGTGTCGCAAACTTAGACTAAAAGTATCTCAGAGATTGTTTAATTATACACTTCAATTAATATGAGAATCCCAAGAGATCGAGTTGAAAACATTTACGACTTAAAATTTGCTGTCTAAAAAAACAGCTTTAAAGACGTTGAACTATTGTCCCTATTGTTGCCTCGAAGGCCATTGAAACCAGTAGTCACAGGGTTCGTACGCGTCTTGAAAACCCTTGAATTTCAGGAGTTCGATTTCAAGGCCTTGAAAGTACTTGAAACTGGTTTTCGGTCCTTGAAAGTCCTTGGGTTTTTTTACTGAACGTCAAAAGGCTTCAAGGCAATGAGAAGACCGCCAAAAATAGCAATTTTTTTAGTTCTTCAGCAAGCACGTCAACGGCACAACAGACTGGAAATCGTTAGTTTGAGGTAAATTTCATAAAAAAAGTACTTGAAATTTCCAAGAAGGGTCTTGGAAAGTCCTTGAAAATTCCTTGAATTTTTGGCCTCACGCTATTTCTTCTCAAATATAAAAATGCAAAATCTGATTAAGCGTGCCACAAACGGACAGACAGACAGCTTGCCAGCTTATCTGAGATCAATTGGAAAATTCAAAATGGATGGCTGGAGTCTGGAATGCTTGATGTACGTTTTAATAAAAAGTAGAGAAAAGTCGAAACAATTAAACTTTGACTCACTTTGACGTTATTCGTCCTGTTCTGTCTTTATTTTGCTTGAAAACCAAGTGGCATAATTACGATGGTAGGGATTGGAGAAATTAAACTAGCATGATTTCGGCATAATTTACAAAAATGTTTAGCACTTCTAGTTGCATAATATGCCATTTTTACGAGCACAATTAATAAAAGCTTAGGCACTAGTACAAAATAGCGTTTATTTTCGAAATTAAAGGGGTATTTAACAAAGTTTGGGCCTAGATTTTTAGTTGCAATCCAAAGTACCGGTCTTGTGTCAGTAAATTTAATACATGTATATAGATTTAACCAGGCCTATACTGGTGCCATTTTCCTCAAACATATTTTGGAAATTTGTGGCCGTAAAAAGTCAAGTTTCCTAATTTGCATATGCCATCCACATAAATTAGACGAAATTTGCAAACTTATTAATTTGCCAAACTTTTGGGCCACGTTTACACGGGACCGGTTCGGAACCGTTCCGAACCGGACCGGACCAGATCGGCATCTGTTTACACGGGACCGTTCTGGAACCGGTCGGGAACGGATCCAAAACTGGACCTGCTATTTTGCAGGTCCAGTTTTGGATCCGGTTCGGACCGGTTCCAGAACGGTCCCGTGTAAACAGAAGGCCTATCCGGTCCGAAAATCGGACCGGATCCGTTCCGGACCGGTCCCGTGTAAACATAGCCTTAGACCGTCATGGTCAAAGCCCTAGAAGATAGACCACACCTTAGTTTTTGGTGAAATATAATGGGAGATCCATGCTTTACATTTCTTTAGATAATGTCTAGTTGACGATGGCTGCAAGGGCTGTTCCCTCTGCTCATCTTAAATTTTTATTCAGTATCATACCGTTAGCTATTATAATTCGATTTTTACATTTTTAGACCAACTATTTTTAAGTTGTTAGATTAGCATGACTAGTATTAGCTTTTTATATTACTATTGATATTTTACACAGTTTTTAATATTATTAATTGTCTTTTTTCGTATTTTTTAATCATGTGTCACCAAATAAGTTAATTTATCTTCCCTAACTATGTGGTTTTGACACTCTAATAAAGTTTCTCATTCATTCAGTCATTCATTCGTTTCGGCGAAATACATATGACAGTGGAACAGTGGAAACGCCCAACACAAATAAGTGCATGTTTAAAAACATCCCCTGATTCGTTGTTTACTCCTTATTGCGAAGTTTTTTGTGAAACGTTCATTCGTTGTTCATTTTTTTACGAAAAAGAGACACAGGTTTTCAAAAGGCCCTGGAAGTGTCGCACTCGTTTATTTACAAGCCTTCTATAGCATGAACTATAAAACTACATGACAATCGAGGAAAAAAAGACAATTGTTGTCTCGCTATATTTTTATATTTTCTTTTCATTCAAATAGATGGTGTCTAGTTTTCCGTTTGTTTACATAACATCTGCCTTATTTTACGTATTTCTTTTCATTCCAAAAGAAGAAGGTAGTGTCTAGTTCTGTTCTGTTTGTTTACATAACATCTGCCTTGCTGTCTTTTCTACTGCCTTTCGAAGGTCGCGAAGACGCCAACAATACAAAAATGGATTGATGGACGAGTTAATGAATAGTACAGTGAGAGCAAAGAAATTTTCTGGTTGCCAGTCCCGGTCAGAGGTTCCATGAAGAGTCAATAGAACATACATTGGAAAATAACATATAACTAATGCTATGTAAAACACGAAAGTGTTTATTGCACTTCCCTTTAATCGCACTATGTTTAAGTTATTTTCAGCGTTGGAACTTTGCACTGCCTGTTGTTGAGCGTTGATTAGTAACCGATGTCGACGAACAATTAGATAAATTTTGGTGTAAGAAAATGTGGAAATTATAAGACAAATAATAATAACAAGGCCTGAGAGAAACCTATGTACGCGAACGCTCCAAAACTCAAAACTTGATGTAAGTAAGCTAAATAGCCATGTAATCATCAAAGTATATTTGACACGGGATTTAGTTACCAAAGAAGCATATCTCATGTGATAGTGAAGAGCCAGAAATCGATCCACAGTGATGGCTGTCATTGTCGTGAGAGAAACTAAAATTAAGGAAGGCCCTGTCATTCTCCAAAGATGGTATATGAAATCGTCCTCCGTAAGTTCTTCAGCAACAAAAATCGGTTGAACAACAAGTCCAACAAGTAGATCTGAAACAGCGAGACTGCAGAGCATAATCATTGATGGGGAACGAATGGAAGGAGTTCTTATTATGGCGGCCAATACCAAAGCGTTGCCCAGAATGGATATAAGCATCAGTGGAGCATTAAGAACACAGTTTATGATGACAATAGTTTGAGGAGCGGAGTTGTCTTCGTCGACTGAATGATGGTTTGCCGATCCGTTGCTGTTCTTGTCGGTACTATTCATTATAAACGTTAAATGAACTCTTAGGGTTGTTGAACTCCTCTTTTTTACACTTCAATATTAGCAAATAATTCTCGTTTTCGTTCCAGAAAACATATAACAGAGGTGGTCCAACAGTGGAGACGCCAACAGAAAACAACACAGTTTTATGCATTTTATAAAACATCTGTGTTTCTTTTGTTTTCACGGCACCGGTTACAAACGGATCAAAAACGGATCCGGTCCCAAAATAAGCACGGGAACGTTCTGGAACGTTCTAGAAAGTCCTGGATCCGTACTGGACCGGTTCCAAAAACAACCAAAGAAGTACAAGGAACCGGCCCGGGTCGCTTCCAAACGGTTTCATGTCAACAGATGTTGATCCGGTTCGGTTCGCTTCGGAACGGTTTCGTACCGTAAAAAATTGTTTCCAGGGATCAAAACATCAACACAGGTTACAAAAATGGGACCATTTCCACTGATAAAAGGGACAGAAGTCCCAAAACGTCTGGAATTGTCAAAACATTTAGCGCTAGAAAACAAAAACACAACTTTCAACTGAATGCCTACTGTTAAACAGGAGCAGGAAAGCAGACCAAGACAAACGACGTCAAATTTCAACATAGGTTACGAAAATAAAAGCCAGGCAACAGACTTAAGCAAACGACGTCAGAGGAAGCAGGCAACTTTGTTGATAACATGCGAAAGAGATCTTACGCCTCCAGACAAGGAAGGACCGAATAAATTGTTGCCAGGGAGAAAAACATTAACACAGGTTACGAAAATAGGAGCCGGACAGCAGATTCAAACAAACGACTTAAGGTGGCTTAATACAGTTTTGAGGGGGTAAGTGAGCCCTACTTTAAACTCTTTTTAAAAATAGGCAGGAATGTTCTTTCTTTCTCTTATTACTGTTTTTTAAAGCATATAGCCATCATATGCGACATTTGACCAATAAAAATGCTGATAAACAATCAATAAAGAGCCAAAATGAATGGCCGAGTGCTTAACAAGGGACTGGGCACTAGTTGTTTTAACAGCGTTTTTCTCAAAATCTACCTGTATGACACCACCTCAAAATTTCAGAAATTACAAATTGGCTTTGATTAAACATTCATGCAAAATAAAATAAAAATCTGTAAGACAGAATTTGAGCTATTTTTTAAAGGGGCAAAATATCACATTTTCCTATTTTACGAAAAATCTGTCTTACAGATTTTTATTTTATCCTGCATGAATGTTAAATCAAAGCCAATTTGTAATTTCTGAAATTTTGAGGTGGGGTCATACGGGTAGATTTTGAGAAAAACGCTGTTAAAACAACTAGTGCCCAGTCCCCTGTTAAGCACTCGGCCATTCATTTTGGCTCTTTATTGATGGTTTATTAGCATTTTTATTGGTCAAATTTCGCATTTGATGGCTATACACTTTAAGAAACAGTAATAAGAGAAAGAAAGAACATTCCTGAATATTTTTAAAGAGAGTTAAAAGTTGGGCTCACTTACCCCCCTCAAAACTGTATTAAGCCACCTTAAGAGGAAGCAGACAACTTTGTTGACAACATCCGAAAGAGATCTCACACCTCCAGACAAAAAAGCTAAGTTTATTCCAAGAGAATAAAGGACGAAATGAAGGGTTTTAATAAATTATTCTGTTGAAGTTAAATACGAGGAGGAAATTGGCCAACCCTTGTTGCTTATAACAAGAACTGAGGATATCTTGCCAAGTTCGAAGGCGATGAAGACTAGATACCAACAGTCAAATTTTTCAATGTGGGAATCTTAATTAACAAACTGCCAAAAGCCTTGAATCAATGCGTGTTTCATGGAAAATAAATAAGGATAAATGAAACGGACGAAATTATGGTGATCCTAGAATATAACACTCCCCCTCCCCTAAAGGGATGAGAAAGCTTGCCGTTAGGCGAAGGCGAACATTAAAGACGCTGTTTTACTGATCCGAGCTCGAGGTTTGGAAGTATAACTACTGCATGTAATAAGTACGAATTGTCCATGCAAAGCATTCCATGTCAGTTTATATTGAAGGTCCATATCTATCTGATATGCTTCTGTCCATATCTATAGGGAAAATGTATCGCAAAATTAGCACTTAAGAAGACACCAGGTTTGCATGTAATTAGAAAGGGTAACTCGGAAATGGCATATTGGTCTAAAAAGTAACTCGGAGAGCGTTTGATTAAACTTCTGGTTATTTACTAGTGCGCCTGGAACTCGCCTAACATTATTCAATAACATGAACTTCCAATACTTCAATTATGGGGATCCCAAGAGATCGAGTTAAGAATATTTACGAGTCCAAATTTGCTCTATGTAAAGAAAGCTTTAAAGACATTGAACTATTGACCCTATTGTTGCCTTAAAGGCAGTGGAAACTAGATGTCAGTATGTAATTTCTTCTCAACGGACAGAAAGACAACTGACAGAAGATTTTTCTGTGCCGCGCCCAAAAAGTGGTTCAAATTAAACGCTCGGTTTAAATCTCCATCAAGCTTCTTGTTGTTAACACGCTAAATTGGGCCTTGGATGCTATGATGCTACATTTCCCTAAGCTTAGCTTCGCTTCTACACTGCTGCTAAATTCTTATAAAGATTACATACTAAAATGAACAATAAGTCGCGCAAAAGCGCAAAAGGCAAAATTTGAATATTTTCTAACGAATGGAAAAGTTTTGGTCTTTTAAAATCATTGATAACTCTGGAAATGAGACCTTGATCACTTATAGGAGTATTCGCCTTTTTGCCATCAATTTTGCACCAAAAAATGATCATGATTTTTTCGCTTAGCTTTGTCAGAATACAGTTGTTATTCAGAACGGACAGTCGTGTGGAAAGATCTATGTTATCTGTGTTAGTCGCTTTTCACAAACATCCGATGACATGCACATTGCTGACGTCACAAGTGGTTCAATGAGTGCTCCTTCAAGTACCGGAAAAAGTCGGATCTCGCAGCAAAAGGTAAAAAAAAATCGCCTAAGGACCTGTCTGGTTCTCGTTTTCTTGTTAAAAAGCAGCTGAATTGTCATTTTAATGGCGTCATGACTTTTATTATTCGTCTTTGCGAGGAAAGATCAAAATTTTGCACAGTTTGCGGCAATAAACCGTTGTTTCAATCATTTTTCTCTTTAAACGTAAAGTCATTTACGCGGCCGTCAATAAAAAGCAATCGAATTTCTTTCAAGTTAAATTCCAATTCTGGACAGATGAAGAGTTAACATCGCTTGTAAATGGGACTGAGACACTATACAAATGCCTTTTTTTGGTTTTCATTAAAACTTTATTTTCATTAAAACTTTATATAGGAATGCTACATTTAACTACTCGCAATCCACAAGATCCTGCAAGTGTCATAAACGTCTTGTTTATTTACAATTCTTGGTTTCAATTTCTCTAACATGAGCTACAAAACTAGTTTATAATCAAGAAAAAAATTACCTTCCTTCTGTATTCTGTTTATATTAATTTCTTTTCATTCCGAAAGAAGATAGTGTCTAGTTTTCGACACCGACGAAAATAGGTTTAAGTGCATTTCGATTTAACACCACAAGGTCCTGCTGCAAGTGTCATAAATTTATTGTTTTATTTACAATTTTTGATTTCAATTTCTTCAACTCGAACTAAAAAACTACTTGAAATTAAGAGAAAAAGACAAAATTACCGTCTCTATGTATTCTTGTTTATATTACTTTCTTTTTATTTCGAAAGAAGATGGAGTCTAGTTTTCGTTTGTCTGTTTACATAACATCTGCCTTGCTGTCTTTACAACTGCCGTTCGAAGCTCGCGAAGACGCCAGCAATACAAAACTGGATTGATGGACGAGTTACTTAAAACTAGAGTGGTAACAAATTCCCATTCTGGTTGCCAGATCTTCCCAGTGATTCCGTGGTAGGTCAATGCAACAAACGTTGGAAAATAGCACATCAATAAAGCTTTGAAGAACACGAAAGTGTTTATTGCACTTCTTTTTAATCCAACCATGTTTGAGTTATTTTCAGCATTAGAACTTTGCACTGCCTGTTGTTGAGCCCGTATTTGTAACTGATGCCGACGAACAATGCGATAAATTACGATGTAAGAAAATGTGGAAATTATAAGACAAATTATAGTTAAACCACCGATTAGGATGCTATCTACGCGCGAACTCCAAAAGGAAAAACTTGATTGAAAAAAACTAAACAACCATATAATTAGCAAAGTATATTTAACACGGGATTTAGTTACTAAAGTTACATATCTCATGTGATAGTGAAGAGCCAGAAATCGATCCACAGAGATGGCAGTTATTGTCAAGAAAGAAACTCCATTTAAAGAGATCCCAATGATCCTCCAAACAAGCCGAAGGAAAGGGTGCTGTTTCGTAATTCGTATTTTCGAAATTAATTTAGCAATATAAACCGGTTGTGTAATGAGACCAGCAAGAAGGTCTGAAACAACGAGACTGCAGAGCATAATCATTGAAGTTGAGCGAATGGAAGGTGTTCTTATTATGGCGGCCAATACCAAAGCGTTGCCCAGAATGGATATGAGCATCAGTGGAACATTAAGAACACAGTTAATGATGAGAATAGTTCCAGGATAAGAGTTGTCTTCATTTTCTAAATGATGGTCTGCCGATCCGTTGTTGCTCTTGTTGGTACTATTCATCATAACGATGAGTGAACTTTTAGGTTTGTTAAGGTGGTTCGACTGGGTTTTGGAACAGTTTACTACCAGTGTTCTATTTATGCCCAGTGTTATATTGACATCGGAGTTGTCATAGCAACGCAATGACGTCATTTACTTGCTATGACAACTCTGTTGTCGATTTTAAACTGGTCATAACAAATTTTCGTCTATACCTTAAACAACTATTCCGACGTGATTTTTTTTGATAGTCATAGCAATGGCGACGTAGTTAATCGCAAACTTAAGTTGTGTTGCCCCTAAAAAAATCCAGTCCAGCCATCTTAAATTGCTTTTTTACACTTAAAAATGAGAAAATAATGCTTCTTTTTGATTCAGAGAAAAGCATATAACAAAACTGGTCCAACAGTGGTGACGCCAACAGAAAACAACACAGTTTAATGCATTTTCTTAAACATCCTGTGAAACATTCTCCTGATGTTTTTGTTCGTGAAATGTGTTTACTACCTATTCATTTTTTTCCTAAAAGCGACACCAAGTTTTAGCGAAATTGGCATGTAATTTGAATGTTGCCTCTAAAGCAATGGGAATCAGTAGTCAATATGTACCGGTAATTTTTTAAATACGTATGTGCAAAACTAAGTGCAGTTACCTTTTTTTCCAAGCCTGGGCCAGACAAATATTTCTCAAATCCTGGAAAGCTTTCTGTAGCGAGGGAACCATAATTGGGGGCAAGTTTATTCAGCAACAAGCATCTGGCGCAGATGGCTATGTGGGTGTAGGCATTTCCTAATAAAAACAGGGTTTTAGAAATGCAGTTTCGGCGCTATTGTATTCTTTGAATTTCGCTGTTTTACCTCGAAGCAATAAAGACAATGCATTGTTATATTAGGCGACTTCAGGTAAAGTGTAACTCCCCCGCTTAGAAGTGTCCCTGTTTTTCAGCCCATCTGTCTGCTAACGACAAAATAATACATCAGAATAATTTGGACGTGGTCAGGAACTCGGAAGTCTGGTTTCTGAGAAATTGATGCTTCTTAGCCATCAGTTTCACACAAGACTTTCATGATACCTTAGGATTTTCATCTGTTTTTACTTTTTGAAAAAGAAAAGGCTAATCCTTAGACCTAAGGCCGCTTGGCAGGAAAAAACATTTTACTTAAGTCTGCTTAAAAAAATAACACGTAAATAATAAATAAATCACTTTATTTAAGTGTCAATGTATTAGAGTGATTTCAGTTAACCCGTGAAATAGTTATTACACTTTTAGATACTATTAGAGACTAATTCCATTGTTTTCTTTTGTTTAGTTTTGACTATTACATCGGGTATTGAAATCACTCTAAGCACTGCTGTGCTAATTGAGGACACTGGTAAATAAATAATAAACAAATAATGTCAATCGAACAGGAACTTGTAAAAAAATACAAATGGCAAGAGGCTGACCAGTTTGCTGTAGGCATTTCCTAACAAAAAACAGGGCTTTAGAAATGCAGTTCTGGATGACATCCGCCTACAAAGTTTCGGCGTTATTGTATTTTTTGAATTACGCTGTTTTACCTTGAATCAATAAAGACAATACATTGTTTTAGTAGGCGAGTTTAGGCGAAGTATAACTCCCCCGCTCAGAAGTGCCCCTGTTTTTCAGCCCATCTGTCTGCTAACGACAAAATAATACATCAGAATAATTTGGACGTGGTCAGCTACTCAAAAGTCTGGAATCAATATACAGGTGCAGTATAACTCCCACGCTTAGAAGATGCCCTGTTTGCCAGCCCATCTGTCTGCTAAACGACAAAATAATACATCGAGATAATTTGGACGTGGTCAGCTACTCAAAAGTCTGGAATCAATATTCAGATGAAGTATAACTCCTACGCTTAGAAGTCTCCCTGCTTATCGGCCCATCTGTCTGCTAACGACAAAATAATACACCAGGATAAGTTGCACGTGGTCAGAGACACGAAAGTCTGGAATCGATAATTTTTGCGAAGACAACGATAGAAATTGTTTACTGGCAAATTGAAGCATTTTAGCCATCAGTTCCAGACAAGACTTTCATAATACGTTCGGATTTTTATCTTTACTTCTTGAAAAAGAAAAGGGCCACCCTTGGACCTCAAGCCGCCGCGCCTGTAAGCGAGTTAAGCGAATTGACAGAAAAAGAAAAAAACATGGCGACTTTAAGCATTTTAAATTAAATCAACTTAGGAAATATTTTAAATAAATCACTGTCAATGTGTGTAGCACTGCTGTGCTAATTTAGGACACTGTGAAATAACAGTTAATAAAAACATATCATGCACGCAAAACCGACACACTCCTTTTAAAAATGATCGCGTTTATTTCTCAAATATATCCGACAAAAATACTTATAATAATACACAGGGCAGATGAGTGTGACTTTGTTGTGTTTTGATATCTATACAGTGCATGTGTTTATAGAAAAAAGTGGAATAGCTTAGTGGTATTTCATCTTAAGGCGATCGAAGTCAACATCTCGTTCGATTCCAACAAACTTGAGAGCGTCCGTGACACTGTACCTGCAAAGAAACAAATGAAGAAAAAATGAAAAGAAGAAAATAAAAAGAAAACTATGTACACGAAGACTCAAAAAGCCCGAACCTGATACTAGGAAGCTTATCAACCATATAGTTACTAAAGTATATTTAACACGGGATTCAGTCACTATAGTACCATATCTCATGTGATAGTGAAGAGCCAGAAATCGATCGACCGTGATGGCTGTTATTGTTAAGAGAGAGGCTACAACTAGGAACGCCTCTATCAACCTCCACACATGGATGACTGAACGGTCTTTTGTAAACTTTTGTAAATTGAAGAGCAAATGTAACTCGGTTGATTAAGTATACCAACATGAAGGTATGAAACAGCGAAACTGCAGAGCATTAAATATCTGACTTTATTTATTTATATAATCAATGAAGATGAGCGAATGGGAGAAGTTCTTATTATGGCGGCTAATACCAAAGCGTTACCCAGAATGGATATGAGCAGCAGTGGAACATTAAGAACACACTTTATGATGACAATAGTTTCAAGAGTAGAGTTATCTTTATTGTCTGAATGATGGTCCGCCGATCCGTTGTTGTGTTTGTCGGTAACGGTGTTGTTCATCATCAACGTTGAATCTCAACTCTTAGCGTTGCCAAATCGTTGTTTTGCAGCAAAAAATTGGACTTAATAATGTTCCTTTTCTTTCCAGCGAAACGGATACAACGGCAACCCTGAATTAATCATAGAGAAGTCATCAACTCAGTTCAGTATATTTTATAAAAGGGACTGGAATTGTTAATTAATTTTTTGCTTGTGTTTTTGGTGAATTTCATTTATAACGAAACATCTTTTTGGGAAAAAGTGACACATGGTGGTTTATTGATTGACATTAATAATTTGTCTTTCAATGTAAATATCAGACAGTCGATGGGCGTTTGATTAACCTCTTGTAATTTACTGCGCCTTTTAAGCTCGAAATTACATTACATTATTCAATGATAATATTTCTTTGCCTAGCTTCCCTTATTCATGAAGCATATTGCTGATGGTCGAGAGGATAACATCCATGTGCGAGTCAATATCAGCTCAGACGTGGTAAAAAGGCAGCTGTGAGCAAACTCAAAGACACAGAATTTAAAAATCTTATTAAAAACTGGGGCTCAGTAACCGTACTAAACTGTGACTATAAAATAGCGACTTTGACATTGGAAACGGTCTCAAAAAAATCATTACAAAATTAGTTAACAGCGCCGAAACCGGGTCAATAAAAGGAAGATTTATTGGTGAAAACATTAGATTAATACAGGTTTGAAGATGGTACACATTTTATGATGACATTAGTTTCCCATAAATATTGCCTGAATAAGCAGTTTTTGATTCATTTGCCATTTCCACACACCCATAAACATCCGCGTGCTGTGTCCTTGCACCCATAAACACTAGCGTGCCGTGTTCTCACACCCATGAACACTCGCGTGCTGTGTCCTTGCACCCATGAACACCTGCGTGCCGTGTCCTCACACCCATAAACACTTGCGTGCCGTGTCCTCACACCAATAAACACTCGCGTGCTGTGTCCTTGCACCCATAAACACCTGCGTGCCGTGTCCTCACACCCATAAACACTTGCGTGCCGTGTCCTCACACCAATAAACACTCGCGGGGACACTCTTGGTTCCAGCCTATTCCTTATTTTCAAAGTGTGGTTGAGTAGTACAGTGGCAAGGGTTTTTTATTTCGTTTTAAATTTTACATTTTTACAGACGAAATATAAAAAGAACAATATCTTAAAAGCACATTTAACCTTCTAAGTGAGTTTTTTTCTTTTGGGATATACTACGCACAAGACAACGAGAAAAATAACAGTGCAACTTCTTTTTTATTTCCATTTCTTTACAAATTAATACCTAACAATAAGCATGAGCTATAAAACTTACTGAAAATGGCCAAAAGGACCAAAATTACTGTTTCGCTGTATTCTGTTTATATTTCTTTTCGTTAAGAAAGAAGTTAGTGTCTAGTTTTCTTCTGTTTGTTTACATAACATCTGCCTTGCTGTCTTTACAACTGCCTTTCGAAGCTCGCGAAGACGCAAGCAATACAAAAATGGATTGATAGACGAGTTCATAAATACTGCAGTGAGAGCAAAGTCCCATTCTGGTGGCCAGATCTTGCCAGAGGTTCCATGGAGAGTCAATAAAACATACATTGGAAAATAACATATAATTAAAGCTATGAAGAACACGAAAGTGTTCATTGCACTTCTTATAAATCGCACTATATTTAAGTTGTCTTCCGCATTGGAACTCTGCACTGCCTGTTGTTGAGCCTGAATTTGTAACTGATGCCGACGAACAATGAGATAAATTCTAATGTAAGAAAATGTGGAAATTATAAGACAAATGATAGTTACAACGCCTACAAGAAAGCTATATACATGCTTATTCCAAAAATACAATCCTGATGAAAGAAAGCACATTAACCATATATTTACTAAGGTATATTTAACATGGGATTTAGTCACTAAAGTAGCATATCTCATGTGATAGTGAAGAGCCAGAAATCGATCCACAGTGATGGCTGTCATTGTCAAGAGAGAAACTTTACATAAAGAATACCCTGTCATCCTCCCAACAGGTTCTACATAACGGTCTTTCGTAAGTTGAAGATAAAGATAAATCGGTTGAGCAAAGAGACCAACAAGAAGGTCCGAAACAGCGAGACTGCAGAGCATAATCATTGAAGTTGAGTGAATGGAAGGAGTTCTTATTATGGCGGCCAATACCAAAGCGTTGCCCAGAATGGATATGAGCATCAGTGGAGCATTAAGAACACAGTTTATGATGATAATAGTTCCAGGACTAGAGTTGTCTTCATTTCCTAAATGATGGTCTGCCGATCCGTTGTTGCTCTTGTTGGTAATATTCATCATCAACGGTAAGTGAACTTTTAGGTTTGTTAAGGTGGTTCGACTGGGACTTTGATCAGTTTATTGCCCGTGTTATATGTATGCCCAGTGTTATAATGACATGGGAGTTGTCATAGCAACGCAATGACGTCATTTCCTTGCTAAGACAATTCTGTTGTCGATTTTAGACTGGTCATAACAAATTTTCATCTTTATCTAAAAAGACTGTGATGATTCTTTTCGATAGTAATGTTAATGGAGTAGTTAATTCACAAACTTAAGTTGTGTTCCCCTAAAAAAATCCAGTCGGGCCACCTTAAATTGCTTATTTTTTACACTTAAAAATGAGAAAATAATGCTTCTTTTTTAATCAAAGAAAAGCATATACAAAACCGGTTCAACAGGTGACGCCAACAGAAAACAACACAATTTAATGCATTTTTTAAAACATCCTGTGAAACATCCTCCTGATGTTTTTTTTTTTCGTGAAATGTGTTTACTACCTATTCCTTTTTTTTTGAAAAAAAGCGACACCAAGGTTTTGGCGAAATTGGTATGTAAATTGGGTGTTGTCTCTAAGGCAATGGGAGCTAGTAATCAGTATGTAATTTCTTAAATATATGTGTGCAAAACTAAGTGCAGTTACCTTTTTTTCCAAGCCTGGGCCAAACAAATATTTCTCAAATTCTGGAAAACTTTCTGTAGCGAGGGAACCGTACTCGGGGCCAAGTTTTTTCAGCACAAGCATCTGCCCCAGGTGCTCATGTGGCTACAGACATTTCCTAATAAAAACTGGGCTTTAGAAATGCAGTTCTGGATGACATCCGCCTACAAAGATTCGCCGTTATTGTATTCTTTGAATTTCGCTGTCTTATCTCCAAGCAATAAAGACAATACATTGTTATATGAGGCGAGTTCATGTGAAGTATAACTCCTACGCTTAGAAGTGTCCCTGTTTTTCAGCCCATCTGTCTGCTAACGACAAAATAATACTGGGGACACCAGGATAATTTGGACGTGGTCTGAGACACGAAAGTCTGGAATCAATAATTTTTTGCGAAGACAACGATTGAAATGATTTAATGGCAAATTGAAGTATGTCAGCCGTCAGTTCCATTCAAGACTTTCGTAATACGTTCTTATTTTTATCTTTTAATACTTCTTAAAAAAGAAAAGGGCCACCCTTGGACCTAAAGCCGCCACTCCTGTAAGCGAGTTAAGCAAATTGGCAGCGAACGAAAAAAAAAACACACGGCGACTTTAAGCAATTTAAATTAAATCAGCTTGGGAAAAATTAAAAAAAAAATCACTGTCAATGTGTTTGGCACTGCTCTGCTAATTTAGGACACTGTAAATAAACAGTTAATAAAATCATACCATGCACGCAAAAACGACACACTCCCTTTAAAAATGATCGCGTTTATTTCTCAAATACATCCGACAAAAATACTTATAATATTACACAGGGCAGTTGAGTGTGAATTTGTTGTGTTTTGATATCAATACAGTGCATGTGTTTATAGAAAAAAGTGCATTAGCTTAGTGGTATTTCATCTTAAGGCGAAGTCTACATCTCGTTCGATTCCAACAAACTTGAGAGCGTCCGTGGCACTGTACCTGCAAAGAAACAAATGAAGAAAAAATAAGAAAAAGGGGAGCTGGTGTAACTTAAAAAATTGTTAAAAAAAATTGGAAAAATCTTTGATTTGTGATCAACAACAACTACAAATAAACAGAAGAAAGTCCAGCTAGTTAGAAACTTCGTACAAGTTCTCCATATAAAACGAGAGGAACTCATTAGGAAGTGAACATGCCTAACAATGTCGACGATGTGTCGGAGATGGAAATGTATGTCAATATGAACAAACTTGAAAACGCGAGGTTCTTGTTTAACCCTTCCACTAATTTGAGTCTGTGAACAAAACCCTAGTGTGTGACCATTCAAATGAAAGCTATTGAGCAGGACTTTCATGTGGTACTGTTTATCATGCTGTACTTTTGGAAAGGTGGTTTTAACTTTGAAGTCTGTGGATGAAACTCTAGTGTGTGACCATTGAAATGAAAGCTATTGAGCATTACTTTTATGTAGTACTGTTTGTTATGCTGTACAAGGTGGTTCTAACTTTTAAGTCTGTGGATGAAACTCTAGGTTTGTGACCATTTAAATAAAAGCTATTGAGCAACACAATAGAGGTTCTGTTTGTTTTCCGCATATTTTGCAAAATGATTTTTGTTTTTCAAGTTAAGCTTTGGCATTTCTTCGAAATGGAAGGGCCATTAAGTGTTAGGACGTTGCAACTGTATTTAGTAAGAGTTCAGGAGTAAGTTTTGAGAGAAAACCCAACGACCCAAAGGACTCCTTTTGGATTCACATTAATGGATTTTAACTCGCTGATACAAATTGAAAGCTCATGTTTCCTTACCTATAATCAAAGAACAGTTCCTCTCCAGCTTCAATATCACGTTTGGCAAAAATTCCAATCCTGTGATCTCCGTTTACCATCATTACTGAAATAAATAACAGTTTTGCATTCCAGTGATTACAGGGTATTAATATTGCTATTTTTCAAAGCAATTGTTGGATGAGGCTGAGGCCTTTTGACGTGTCCAGAGTAAGCAAAGGTGATGTTTCCGGAAAAAAGGGGGACTCCCGATAATGGAGTATACGGAGAGAGGCTTCGCCTGAAAGAGGTACCTTTTTCTGGCTGGAGGTTTTAAAAGAGTAGGGCTGTTGCAAGTTAATGTATGGAAATTGTCATTAAGTAATGTTCAATAAATGAGCAGCAGTGTTTTATCAAGTTTAAAGCACGAGGCGCAGCCGAGTGTTTTAGACTTGATAAAACACGAACTGCGAATTTATTGAACGGCTTAAAAATCTTCTGATGTAGATCAACTCATTCTTGCACTAATATTTAGATTTGGGGCTATTTTGGCCTAGAAAATTGGACGTAAAGTTTAGCCGTGACTTTATCAGATATAGACACTCATTAAACATTAATTTCTTTTGTATTTTCTTTATGAATTATTAATGAGTTTTTGTAAGTTCATTTCAAGGATATAAAGAAGGGATGCAATTTCTCTTCTATGGATGTGTGAAAAGCGTCACTTTTTTCTCGGAAAGTATACGAAAGAGAAACCTTTTCTGTCAAGAATGGTATATAAAGCCAGGGGCCGCCCGAGGTCCAAAACCTTACTCTTTCATATACCATTTCGTATACCTTCGATAGGACAACGGTACCCTTTTTCACATATCTACAGAAAGGATACTGCATCACTTTTCTTATTTTTTTTCACTTGAATAACCGCTTAAAAAACTTAGATAAATCAACCGTTCGGTTGATTCATTTCATCGTGCGAAAAAAAACTTGAAAAATTAACCCAAAGAGAGGTTAATTTTTCAAGTTGCAATCCGTTTCCATCCGAGCCATCCTCAGCCCAAGAGGCTCCTTAACAGTTTCAGTACTTATAAAATTTGAAAACGATCTCTGGCTAAAAAACTTTAAAAATACGAGCTTTCGGCTGTTTGAACTACAGCCTTCGACGGGTAAAATGTTAAAAAAGGTAAAAAAATGCAGTGTGTGAAGTTGCGAAATAAAAATGCTAATAACTAAGAATATTTGTTACAAAGAATGTTGTACTGTCCAGGTAGAGGACAGGAATTGTTATCCGCATTGGGAGTTAGCTTGGAATGCCACGCTTCTAATGTCTTTCTTGTTCTAAAGCCGCCTTTGTCAATGACAGATGCATTTTCAAAGTCTATCGCGTGATTATTGGACCAGACGTGATTAGCGATTCTTGAACCTTTGCCGCGGTTTTAACATTTCTCAGGCGCTCTTTTTTCCTGGTGTTGAAGGCTCTGCCCGTCTCACCAATGTAACACCATGAACACTCAGCACAATCTATATTTTCAAGTTTCCGTTCTCTAATATAGCAATTTTAAATAAAAATGGACTATCATTTTTAGGTTTAACTTCTGGCTGTTCAAAAATCTGGCAAAATCCGTGACATAGACCCTTTAAAACACCTGAGAGAGTTGTTTATGTAAAATTTCTCAAACATTAGCTATGACTGACAATCGAGAAAAATGCAAAGCACTGTCTCGCTCTATTCTCTTTTTATTTCTATTCGTTCAAAAAAGAACATTCTGTCTAATTTTCTTCTGTTTGTTTACATAACATCTGCCTTGCTGTCTTTACAACTGCCGTTCGAAGCTCGCGAAGACGCCAGCAATACAAAAATGGATTGAGGGACGAATTCACGAATACTGCAGTTAGAGCAAAGTACCATTCTTTTTGCCAGTCGTTGTCCGAGATTCCATAGAGAGTCAATAGAACATTTAATGGAAAATAACAAATAATTAAAGCTATGTAGAACACGAAAGTGTTTATTGCACTTCTTCTCAATCGCACCATGTTAAAGTTATTTTCAGCATTGCAACTTTGCACTGCCTGTAGTTGTGCGTTTATTTGTAACTGATGTCGACGAACAATGAGATAAATTCTGATGTAAGTAAATGTGGAGACTATTAGACAAATGATTATAACAACGCCTGAAAGAAACCTATGTACAAAAATGCAATACAACTATCTTCTTCAGCTTGTAAATGGGCCAAGACCTCTTTCGTACAGTCACCAAAGTATCGTTTGCAGGCTCCTTGTAGTTACATTGAGCCAGACCTTCGTATATTTCCAGTAGTTCCTTCGTATATTTCCAGTCATTGACGACTGATCCTGAAAACACTGACTGACAAAATCGCGAAATTTAATACACTTTTGCTCCAATTTTTTTTTGGCAATCGCAAAATTTAACACCCGCGAAATTCGGGCCCCGAATTTTCGCGACATTAAGTACTCGCGAAAATTAGTAAGAATAAGGTAAATAGAAGCCGATCTGTTCCGGAAAAAGTTTGGGGGCTCTTTTCGGGGGCACCAAAGAAAATTTCAATGCACCTCGATCTATCATCACAAGGTCCTGCAATGGTCGTTTATATCTTGTTTATTGCACTTCTTCTTTATTAACAGTTTCTGCAACATGAGCTATAAAACTAACTGACAATCAAGAAAAAGACGAAAACTGTCTCGATGTATTCTATTTACATGTCTTTTAATTCAGAAAGAAGATAGTGTCTAGTTTTCTTCTCTTTGTTTACATAACATCTGCTTTGCTGTCTTAACAACTGCCGCGCGAAGCTCGCGAAGACGCCAGCAATACAACAATGGATTGATGGACGAGTTCATATACACTGCAGTGAGAACAAATTCCCATTCTGGTTGCCATCTGTCATTAAAGATTCCTAAGAGAGTGAAGATTATATACATTGGAAAATAACATATAATTAAAGCTATGAAGAACACGAAAGTGTTCATTGCACTTTTTCTCAATCGCACTACGTTAAAGTTATTTTCAGCATTGGAACTTTGCACTGCCTGTTGTTGAGCGCGGATTTGTAACTGGTGCCGACGAACAATGAGATAAATTCTGATGTAAGAAAATGAGGAAATTATTAGACAAATGATAATAACAACGCCTGTAAGAAACCTATGTACGAAAATGCTCCAAAACTCAAAACCTGTTAAAAGTAAGTTAAAGAACCATATAATTAACAAAGTACATTTAACGCGGGATTTAGTCACTAAAGTAGCGTATTTCATGTGATAGTGAAGAGCCAGAAATCGATCCACAGAAATGGCTGTTATTGTCAAGAGAGAAACTCCACATAAAGAAGGCCCTATAATCCACGAGATATGGTATACGACTGGGTCTTTCGTAAGTTCTTCAGCAATAGAAGTCGGCTGAACAAGGAATCCAATAAGAAGGTCTGAAACAGAAAGACTGCAGAGCATAATCATTGAAGTCGAGCGAATGTGAGGAGTTCTTATTATGGCGGCCAATACCAAAGCGTTGCCCAGAATGGATATGAGCATCAGTGGAGCATTAAGAACACAGTTTATGATGTGAATAGTTCCAGGAGTAGAGTCGTCTTCATTGTATGAATGATGTTTTACCGATCCGTTGTTGTTCTTCTCGGTACTATTCATCGTCAACGTTAAACTCTTAGAGTTGTTAAACTGCTTGTTTTCTACACTTAAAGATAAGCAAAAAACTCTCCTTTTCGTATCAAAGATGGTGCAACAGTGAAGACGCCAACAGAAAACAGCGAAGTTTTATGCGTTTTCTAAAACATCTTGGGGCGTGTTTACTCGGCAACGGTTCCAAACGGATCCGGTCCGAAAATAGGCTTTTTGTTTACACGGGACCGCTGGTTCTGGAACCGTTCTGGAAAGTTTTGGATAAGTACCGGACCGGTTCCAGAATCGACCAATGAAATATCAGGAACTGGGCCGGATTGCTTTTAAACAGTTCCATGTAAACAGAAGACGATCCGGTCCGGTTCGATTCCGAACAGTTCCCTTGCAATAAAAAATTGTCGCCAGGGAGAAAAACATCAGCACAGGTTACGAAAATAGGCGCCGGGCAACAGACTTAAACAAACGACGTCAGTGCAGAGGAAGCAGACAACTTTGTTGACAACATCCAAAAGAGATCTCACGCCTCCAGACAAGGAAGCACCCAAAAAAATTGTTGCCAGGGAGAAAAACATCAAAACAGGTTACGAAAATAGGAGCCGGACAGCAGACCCAAAACAAACGACGTCAGAGGAAGCAGACAACTTTGTTGACAACATCCGAAAGAGATCTTACGCCTCCAGACAAGAATGCTAAGCTTATTTCAACAGAAAAAAAGAAAACAAAAAGGGCTTAAAAACTCTTATGTTGAAGTAGAAAAGGTCAGCTTCGAGCCAAAGTGGCGCATACTGCCGGAGCTTATCCCGGTTTCCTTAGCATTAAGCAGCTAGAAGTATTTCTACTCCCCCCTGGATGGGATGCTAGTCCATCGCAGGGAACCCCCCAGCATTATTTCGCCGGTACCCATTTATACACCTGGGTGGAGAGAGGCACTATGAGAGTAAAGTGTCTTGCCCAAGAACACAACACAGTGACCCCGGCCAGGGCTCGAACCCGGAACGCTCGCTCCGGAGTCCGGCGCGCTAACCATTAGGCCACCGCGCTGTTGAAGTAGGTTGATAGATAAATATCGAGAAGAAATTTGGCGGACTATTCTTGTATATAACAAGAACAAAGGATATCTAGTCAAGACCAACGACGGTGAAGACTAGATACCAGTTCCGAATGAAAATCCTCAATTAACGAACTCCCAAAGGATTTCAAACCATTTAGTGACGGTAAAGGCCTGGCTAAACTAGGAAACATTGTTCCTTGTCACATTTCCTAGGTGGCTAAATTAGCGGGAAGCGATGAAAATGTTTTGCTGCCCGAGTGGCTAAACTAGACAACAATGTTCTGGAAACAAAGTGTCACGCATGCGCATAAACTAGTCAACATTACTTCCATGGTAATAAGGATTAAATAGTTTTGTCCCCTGAGGTGTAGCATTGCCAAAACGTCGGGAAAATAACTATAACAAAAGCGTAGTTTTTGCTAATGTTATGCTATGTTTTTATCATATGTTTCCGAAGCAAAATTTGTGTCCGGGAAGCAACAATGTTTTTGACTTGAGGCATAAACATTTTTTTGTTTCCATGTGGCAAATTTTGTTCCCGTAACATGTTTCCCGCGTGGCTAAACTGGGAAACATTTGCGTCCGAGGAAGTCTGCCGTGATTTGGGCAGGGTGGGTACTTGTTATTTTTTTCTTATAACATTGTATACATGCTGTGTTTCATGGAAAATAAATAAGGGGATAGACGAAACTGACGAAATTATAGTGTCTCAAATTATTGCTAAAATGTCAGTCTATAACACCCCCTCCCCTACAAAGAGAAGAAAGCTAGAACGAAGTTAGAAGTATAGCTATAGCATTAAAGGCGGGGGTACACCTGAAGGCCGTTTATCCAGCATTGGGTTTAATGCGAATATCTCGTTCGCGTCTCAAGCTATCCACAAACTCTATGCTCATTACACAAACCTATGTTTTGCGGTGTTTTGTAAATTTTTGGGCGTTTTGGAGGATGTTTAAGAAGAAATAGTTTTTCTTAAAGGATTAATAAAATTCGGAGAAATAAGAAATATTTTAAAATTAGAGTTTGAAGTTAAAAATTAGTAGATGGACACTTGACAACCTGGGGTGCCCTTGCTTTGGGGTCAACTGTCTGGTGTTTTCCCATTTTTTTTAACCCTTCTTAAAACCTCTAAAAATTTCACTCAACTTCACCTTTACCCCCTATGTCAAGCATTCCATTTTAATACAACGATGAAAATTTCTTCTGATTCAACAGGCACGATTACCTCTTGACAATTTGGCTCGACTGGATATTTTTATTTATGACTATTGATATTTTGACATCAGAGTTGTCATTGCAACGTAATGACGCCATTACGTTGTTATGACAACTTCGATATCAATATAACACTAGTCAACAAAATTTTTATCTTCAAAATACAATACAGTTGCTGTGATAGTCTCTCGATAGACTTGTTTATGGCAACGCTTGATTATCAAACTTGGGCTTTGTTGCCCCTAAAAATCCAGGCGAGCCACCTTAAATTGCTTATTTTTACACCTAAAAATGAGCAAATATTTTTTTTGTCCAAGAGAATAACATATAGCAAAGCTGGTCCAAAGTGGAGGGGACAACAGAAAACAAAACAGTTTTATGCATTTTCTATAACATCCGGTGATTCCTTTTTTCCGTGAAATGTGTTCATTACCTATCCATTTTTCTTCTAAAATCCGACACCGAGTTTTGGCGAGATTGGCGAGTAATTTGAAATTGTCCTAAAAATAACTCAAAGGGCGTTTGATTAAATTTTTAGTAATTTATCAGTGCGCTTTATAGATGGAACTCGCCTTACATTATTTAAAAATACAGCCTTGCAATACTTCACTTACACAACAAGTATCCCAAGAGAACGAGTTGGAAAAAAATTACGAGTCAAAAATTGCTGTAAGTAAAAAAAGCTGTAAACACATTGAACTAATGTCCCTATTAAAGTGCATATGAAGCGAAATTTTTTTCTGTCGTTTTTAGTTCTTCAATATGTATATAAAAACACTGTAAACATTTAAATTCTACTGAACAAAGATTCGAGCGAATTTTGTGGGTATAAAATACTGTTTTTCTGTCAAAAAAGTGTCCGGAGACTGGGTCGAGTTTATATTGCGAAATCCTGGCTGTGACGTCACCTTGGTGGTAGCTTGGTTGCGAAGGTTTTGTTTACAGTAAGCGCTGAGTAAGGAAATATGTCGAGTGACAGCTGTAGTGATTTGGAATTTAGCGTGACTTACGACTCTTCGGGTAGCGTAAGAAAGTAAAGAAGAAACAGATGAAGAAGAGTACAATATTGTAGCCGGTTTGCCCTTTACGAAGACGAACCACTTGCGGGAGAAGACGAAGATGACGATCAAGACGAAGAGGACGATTAAAACACGTAACGCGACTACCGAGCCGTCGAGGCGCCGAGCCACTCAATTATATACCTTACTCGTTCTTTAAACACTTAACGCGACTACCGAGCCGTCGAACCACCGAATTATATACCTTACTCCTTCTTTAAACACGTAACGCGACTACCGAGCCGTCGAGCCGCCGAGCCACCGAATTATATACCTTTCTCCTTCTTTAAACACGTAACGCGACTACCGAGCCGCCGAGCCACCGAATTATATACCTTACTCGTTCTTTAAACACTTAACGCAACTACCGAGCCGTCGAGCCACCGAATTATATACCTTACTCGTTCTTTAAACACGTAACGCGACTACCGAGCCGCCGAGCCACCGAGTTATATACCTTACTCGTTCTTTAAACACGTAACGCGACTACCGAGCCGTCGAGCCACCGAATTATATACCTTACTCGTACTCGTTCTTTAAACACTTAACGCAACTACCGAGCCGCCGAGCCACCGAATTATATCGCTTCAAAAATGGCCCTGCATTTTGTAATTGCTCCATTGGTGCATTGTGACACCCGGAGTAAAAGTTGTGTTTCGACAACTCTCGTTGTTCGGGCCACCTCTCTCCCCTCTTCGCGTAGTTTTTGCCCTGTCCGCCATATCTGATGCTTTGGAGTGAAATCAACAATCAACCAACGTGACGTCACGAGCTGAGATCACGTGGTATTTTGGCCGCGCAATTTTCCGGTCAATTTTAGAGCGAAATGCTGCAACTTTTTTGGGTTGTAAAATCGTCAATTTATTTTCTTTTCTTTTCAAACTTTCAGGGTTTTCTTATAAGATGTTAAACTTTAAAAATATGCATTAAAAAATTTCGCTTCATATGCACTTTAATGCCTCTAAGGCCATAGAAACCAGAAGTCAGTATGTAATTTCTTCTCAAGTATGTATATGCAGAATTAAGCGCGCGGGCTAGCGTAAAATCCGGTTCAATTTCCCCGCTTAGAAGCGTCCCTCGTTATCACCCATCTGTCTGCTAACGACAAAATAATACACCAGGATAATTTGGACGTGGTCAAGTAATTTAAGTCTGGTATCTGGTAGTTTAGCGAAGACAATGACAGAGATGATTTTCTGGCAAATAGACCTTATTCACGGTAGCCGCCCTGTTTGTTTTCGCTTTATAATGCAAATTATGCACGTGATTCACGAGGGGGTAAGCAGGCTTAAATCGACAAATTTCACTTTTCTTACTATATCTGATAATTTTTTTTTCGTACCATGCTTTGCTTTCAGTATTGTGGCAAACTCATTCTAAGTTTTACGCAATTTTGACGCTTCGATAAAACGAAAACGGCTTGCGTAGTTAACAAACAGACCCACGGCAAAATGGAATCTATTTGTTTTATACAATACGTCTAACACAAGACTAAGTACACTTCAGTGTAAGCAATACCGCTATTGGTGAGCCAAAGTTGTTTTCGTTTCATGATAAACTTTTCCGTAGCCACGAAGCACTGCTAAACTGATTTAATAAACAAGTAATGGAAAATTTAAACATCAACGAAAGAAATAACCTTTATTTCATCTGGAAAGTTGTGCAAATCGGTAAACTTTAAACATAGCGTTCAACCGCCATTCATGGATTTGTCGTGCCGTCGTCCAACTGTTCAACAGCGGACAAAACTTCGATAATCTCTCGAATCATTCACTGTCTACTTCAAGCTTATTAAGCTCAGTTAAATGTTTCAAAAGATGAACGATACTTGGCGGATTGTTTCTTACTGCAGATCTTTAAATAAGCTGAACTTTTCTGTTTTGTTGTGGCCCCGCGAGTTTTGAAAAACTTTGCGGACAACACCGATTTGGACTATGAACTGTGATCACGCGCGCGAGTCACGCTACGCAGTGACGTCATCTGTGCGTCTGTACCCTAATAGATAACAGGCATCAACCAATCACAACGCGCGCAGTAGCTTAGTCCAGTCCCTGAACTCTCTCTTCCACGCGCCCTTTATAGGGGTTGAACCCAGGTGCGCGAAGAGAGAGTCCAGGATAACTTGCATGCACATGCTCAGAACGAACCAATCAGAAGCGAGGAGTGTGGCGTCACTTGCTTGGGACGCGCGCGCTAGGTTAAAACTGGCTTGCTCAAATGACGAATTCAACTACGCGACCGGGCGCGCGAATAAATGCAAGAAAAAAAACTGTGCTCAATTGCATCCAAAACAAATTCAATAAACAACTACAAAATACTAGGAATAGTTGATGGATAGCGAATTTTGTTTTGGCCGTTAGCTTTTAGCAGACACTGACTGCAAAGCTAGGCCTTTTTAAGTTATTCCGGTGATCCTGCTTTAGTACACGGTCGCGTAGTTGAACTCGTCATCTGTGCGCGTGCGTTTTCAAAAGGGCTGCCAAATATGGTTTTTCCCCCAATTTTGGGGGGAAAACTGGCGCATGCGCATGCAAGTTATCCTGGACTCTCTCTTCGCGCGCCTAGGTTCAGCCCCTATAAAAGGCGCGTGGAAGAGAGAGTTCAGGGACTGGACTAGCAGTAGCTCGGTTGTTGTATAATGAAGTTTCTTAGCCATAACTTTCAGACAAGACTTTCGTGAACCTTTCCCGAAGATACGATTGCTAGCCGTGTACGAATTATTCAACGTGACGGAAAAGAAATTTTTCTTGCAAAATTTCATATCTTTGAGTTTTTATACTTTTAGTTTACCAACTGTATTGAAAAACCAAAATATCTTTCCGATTTGAATGGAGAATAATTTACAACAGCGGTCGATCTGAAAGAATACTTCTAGTTTTCTTCTGTTTGTTTACATAACATCTGCTTTGCTGTCTTTACAACTGCCGTTCGAAGCTCGCGAAGACGCCAGCAATACAAAAATGGATTGATGGACGAGTTCATGAAAACTACAGTGTTGGTAAATTCCCATTCTGATTGCCAGTTCTTGTCAGAGATTCCATAGAGAGTCAATAGAACAAACAAAGGAAAATAGCAAAAAATTAAAGCTATGTAGAACACGAAAGTGTTCATTGCACTTTTTTTCAATCGCACCATGTTTAAGTTATTTTCAGCATTGGAACTTTGCACTTCCTGTTGTTGAGCGTGGATTTGTAACTGATGCCGACGAACAATGAGATAAATTCTGATGTAAGAAAATGTGGAAATTATTAGACAAATAATAGTAACAGCGCCTACAAGAAAGCTATGTACACGTGAGTTCCAAAAGTCGAAACCTGATACAAGGAAGCTAAACAACCATATAATTACCAAAGTATATTTAACGCGGAATTTAGTCACTAAAGTAGCGTATCTCATGTGATAATGAAGAGCCAGAAATCGATCCACAGTGATGGCTGTTACTGTCAAGAGAGAAACTCCACATAAAGAAGACCCTATCACCATCCAAACATGGTATATGACAGGGTGCTCCGTAAGCTCTTCGGCAATAAAAATCGGTTGAGCAAGAAATCCAACGAAAAATCAGAAACAGCAAGACTGCAGAGCATAATCATTGAAGTTGAGCGAAAGGAAGAAGTTCTTATTATGGCGGCCAATACCAAAGCGTTGCCTAGAATGGATATGAGCATCAGTGGAGCATTAAGAATACAGTTTATGATGACAATAGTTCCAGGATTAGAGTTGTCTTCATTTTCTGAATGTTGGTCTTCCGCTCCGTTGTTGTGTTTCTCGGTGCTGTTCATCATAAATGCTTAACTAATTACGAACTCTTCGCGTTGTTAAACTCTTTGCTTTTACACCGGAACGTTACCAAATATTTCTCCTTTTTGTTCAAGAAAGCATATAATGAAGACTGGTCCACTCCAACAGTGGAGACGCCAACAAAAAGCAACCCAGTTTAATGCACTTTCTTGAACATCTGGTGCTTTTTAATTAACTCCTCCTGACGTTTTATGCGTGAAATGTGTTCATTACCTATTCATTTTTTCCAAAAAAACAGTGACACCGCTTTTAAAGATAATTAATTAGAATATTGGTCTTAAATATTACTCGAAGAGCGTTTGATTAAATTTCTGGTAATTTACCAGCGCCTTTTCAGATGGAAATTGCCCTACATTATTCTCAAACTCATTAATAATTCATCAAGTTAAAACAAAGAAAATCATAACCGGGAAGGAGGTTTGGATACTCGGTCTTAATTAGCATAGGTCAGTTTACGCTTTTTATATTTCTCTGTTTACCCCTTAGTTTTTGTTTCGATTGAGAAGATATATCAAACACTCGAGACAGTGTTTCGTCGGCTATCCAAACACCTTTAATTTCGTCAACAATACATACTACGCTGCGCGTCATATTTTCAACTCTCTTCTTCGTGTTTGGATATCCCGATGAAACACTGCCTCTCGTGTTTGATATATTACTTCAATAATACAGCCTTTCAATACTTTAGTTAAATAACAAGAATTCCAAAAGATCGAGTTGAAAAATATTCACGAGTCAAAATTTGCTGTATGTAAAAAAAGTTGTAAACACATTGAAATATTGTTCCTTTTGTTGCCTCCAAGGCAATCCAAGCCAGTAGTTAGTATAAAAAAAAATTTCTTGTCAGATATGTATATGCAAAATTAAGCGCGCAGACCAACTGTCTGCTAACGAAAAATAATAAAAAATGGACGTGGTCAGCGACTCAAAAGTCTGGTTTTAATAATTTTTGCGAAGGCAATAATAGAAATGATCTGCTGGCAAATTAAAGTTTCTTGGCCATGAGTTCCAGACAAGACTTTCGTGACACGTTCGGATTTAACATCGAACCCTTCCCACATCAGCTTTGCTGTAAATTTATCGTGTATAAATAAAAGATGTTATTATTATTATTATTATTATTATTATTATTATTATTATTATATTATTATTATTTATTATTATTATTATTATTATTATTATTATTATTATTATTATTATTATTATTATTATTATTATTCCCGAAGATACAATTGCTAGCCGAGCACAATTACTCATCATAACTAAAAAGAAAATTTTGTTGTTTCGTGACTGCGTCACGCTCGCTATGAAACTTAATAGTGTTTAATAGCGAAGAAATTTCCATCTACGGGTATAAATGACAAAACCATAGCTTCATTCTAAAGAAATGTCTCCCGTACGTTTAAATTAAAAATAACAAACGAACGAGATTAACTTTGAAAACTGTTCAACCAAACAGTTTTTCAAAAATTCATATCGTAAATCCGTTTTAATCTACTTCAATTTTTGTCCATCCACACCTTCTTTTGTATTTGCTGTGTTATTACAATGTTCCTCCACTGTTTTTAAAGGTTATTTTTATATTTCATTCAATTTGGTGGCCATTTTTTCTGTAAAAATTTGGCTAAAAGTGACACAGTTTTTTCAAGTTAATCTCTAGTTTCAGTCAATAGCCACTTGTATTGAGTAATGAACGCCCGAAAGTATCAGAAGAGCTCTTACCTTTGGCGTAGCAGTTTGGACTGATGGAATGGTTCGCGAACCTGATTTTGTTCCCTTTCCGAGTGGCATCCACAACAAAGTCTAAAAAAAACACCAAATAAGAGAGAGAAGTGCATTTGCTGAGAACAAAGATGTTAACTATCCAAGCTGTGAGGTGACGAACGAAGGCTAATCGTTGTTTGGTTTCCCGCCCTTGCCACACGTTACAAGTTTCCCGTTGCAATGCCACAGGTTACAAGTTTTCTCGCGCTTACCGCAGGTTACAAGGTTTCCCGCGCTTACCACAGGCTTAAAGCCACAGGTTACAAGTTTTCCCGCGCTTGCCAAAGGTCACATTTTTTCCCGCTAAATGTTATTATATCTACCGAGGTAACACTCGACGCACGTTTCCCATTGGTTATGTGTTTTCGGCCTTTTGCTTCAAGTTCTGGACGGTTTATTACGATTTGAATCGAGTTCGAGATGAATTCAAAAGTTACTGCAAAAATGAAAACTGCTGTTGTTTTTTCTTCCTTACCATTGTTTAGATTAAACAAGAAGCTGCACATGTACTTGTCGTAAACCTTTCCTCTGCGGTCCGCTTCGTCCTGAGAGATGATCTACAAAAAGAAACAAGAACAAAAATCTATAAGGCATCGTGTCAGGAAAGGTCTAGAGAACAAGAACCCTGCCTTGTAAGAAAAATCTGGCATTCTGGGAATTGAGCCCGCGATTTTCGGTAGTGTTGTTGCTAGGTAACCTAACGTGTCCTGATGGCGAGTAACTGGCCGTAACTTTCAGAGCACTCACAAGAATTGGAAAATCCTCAGGTGCTTTGACGAAAACATGCCGAAAACGACCACTTCTTTTCTCGACTGGTGTATGGACTACAAGAAACAACGAATTATCTTTGTTTTACTCCGACTGAATTCTATTTTCCCATTTTCTGCAAGAAGAGCAAAGATTCCTTCCAGAAACGGTGTTCTGTATTCACAGCCGTCATTTGTGGCATCACGCAACGCTAAATGTGTTGCCTGATAAAGCTTATCACGGCTGTGAAAAAGGCTACTTGATATATTAGACTTGTGTAACTAAAAATTTAAAGGGACTGTGTCACGGCTGAGTTAAGTTAATTTCATTACGTTTTGCCAAATACTCGCTATGAAAGTTAATGTTTGCAAAAAAATTGCTTCTATGGATCTGAATGATAAAACCATAGCTTCATTGCAACCAAATGTGTCTTCCGGGCGTTATAATTTAAAGTTACAAACAAACAAGATCAACTTTGAAAACTGTTCAGCCCAACTATATTTCAAAAACCCATATCGCAATCCGTTTCAATCTTCTTCACTTTTGACCATCCGTACCTTCTTTTGTATTTGCTGCCTTATTGAAACGTTCCTTCACTGTTTTTAGAGGTTAGTTTATAGTTCATCATGATGGTCATTTGCCATGCCTAAATTTTGCTAAAATCCCTGACACAGTTCCTTTAAAAAAAGTTTTTCCTACCTCTCCGCAGTATTCGCCAATAAATTCATTCTTTTTACAAGGCTCCTTGATGTAAATTCCCCAGCCAGCCACGTCAGAAGGCGCGAGTAAAAGATGCTGAGTACAGACGACGTAAAAGAAGATCAGGTTTTGAAACCAAAAAAAATGCGACTATTTGACTTAGGAACCAACCTTTCTTTGACCGCGTTGAAGGCCGACATTCCTACAGCAAATGTTAGTTGTTCCATCAAAGGAATCTAAACAAAGGAAGCGAAAATCAAAAATACAAAAAAACTGAATATTCTTATCTGCAGTAGTCACGTCTTGCTTGTGGCCATTTTAATAGTGCAGTTTGGGGAATAGGCGTCGTTTTTGGGAAATCTTCGTTAACAAGCCCGAACGGTTTCCGATTCTCATCGACCAATCAGAGGATAACACGAGCACTTCCAAAGAAATGAAGAGTTGTCACGTCCGCTTGACGTAATAACGACAAGTCGTTTTTGCTCAGAAACATTGCTCACGAAAACTGTGGGTAATTTTCCCTTGTAATTTTCTGACCAAAAAAGGCAGTTATTTCCGAAATTAGTAGCACACTCGTTACCATCTTACCAGCTCCACATGTCTGGCAGAGGTCTGGGTCACATTCTCTGACCGCTAGGAAGCATGGGCACTGCTTGGTGTTGCACTGTGCTTTACATCGGCAGCCAGGGAAGCGATTTTGACCTGATGGAGGGGAGGGACAGTCAATTTATTGCACAAGTGAACAGGAAGGAAAAACATTGAATGATGAGTAAGCTAGAAGTCACCCAGAGGAAATGAGTTTTGCACTTACAAAAAAAACCTTGTTATGAGGTTTTCTTTGTCTCTCAGGGTATTCAATAAAATTTGAAGTAGGCAGCTGGTTTGAGTAATAGAGTAACCGACTCTTTGAAAAAAAATAGTTTTTTAATGACTTCAACTTAGAAAAAAGTAGCTGACTTCTCTGAGTGAAGTAGCCGATGCTTTAACCTTTTTGTCAGGCGTTGGTGCTTATTGAAAGCACTGGACTCTACTTAACAATGTGACTACGAGCCCAAATTATCTGTGAGCGAATAGTCAAGGAGGCGCCATAAGGTTGACTGTCACTCATAGAAAATGAGGGAAAGTAGTCTTAATGGTTTAGTAGAAACTCTAAGCGATTGCTGCCCAAAACCTGCAATTTTTATATGTGTTTTTTAAGCCAAAAAGTAAAGAAAAATTGTCTTTTTAAAGAGCACTGCCGCGATCGTGTTGTATCAGCGAATAGAAAACAATAGGAGAACCAATCAAATTCACTTTTAATTCACGGATTTTTTAAATTTGAATAGAACGCAGTAAGAATAGCAAGATTAAATTGACATTGAGGTATTGTCTTGCTGTACCACCAAATTCTTAGAACTAACATTAAAAGAAATGTATGGCGATCAGTAAAGAGAATTTGTATTTAAAATCTGAGACTACTAATGACTTACAGTCAGTGCTGCACTGACAGAACTTCTCACAGAAGTTTTGCGTAGCTACACAGATGCATGACTGATCACAAGGCTGTCCAGGATGGTCACATGGAATGTAGTTGTACACATGTGTAGAGGTGCTGTCTGCAAAAGTTTAAAGAAAACTCAAGTTAGTTGTTATAATCAAAGCAAAATGAAAATAGCAACCTGTACTCATTTTCCCTGTATCCCCATCCCCAACCCTCCATTTTTATTTTTTTCCTTAGTGGCCATTTGGCCACCAACAGCAGACGGCTCAAGTTTGGTCGCCAGTGAAAACTTTTAGTCACTAAATTAAGCTCACGCTTTCAATCCTTCTTCTCAATTTTAGTCGTCAGACTGCCAACTTTGGTTCCAATTTAGTTGCCAGCTCCAAAATTTTAGTCACCATGACGACTATAATGGCTTTAACTTGGAGGGTTGATCCTGCTCTTCTCATGAACAAACTGTATAGAATGAGTAAACCAAAGTCAAAAATAGACTACGAGTTGTCTATGTTGTGGTTCAAATTTATCTTTGGTTTAAAATTTTTTAGACCAGTTTGATTTTAATTTCCCTTTGTCTCAGATAATGTTAATGCATTTGAAACAATGAGAAATAAAAGCCAAACTGGTTTGGAAAATTTTAAACCAATAAATTTAAACCACAACTTCTACTCCCTCACTTTTTCAGGGTCAGTCTTGTGCGAACTGATGTCTTGTGAGCTTGTGTGCTCACCCAGATGACTGACTGGGAAAAATTAAAGTGTAGGGACATTTAGTAAAAAATTCACTAGTACCTTTTTTCAGTTGAATCTTTCTGCAGTGTAGAGACCACATCCTGTAAAGGGGAAAACAGCAACAAGAAAGTTCAGTGAGATCCCTCAGACATGATATATAATTATATTTTTTCACTATTTAAATCACATGGACAATTTCTTTGCGCTTTAAAAATTTATTTGCATTGCTGTGAGAAATGTAAATCAGACATGATCTTCTATGCCTTGAATTATTTGGCAACTATTCGGTCATCAGGTCACTTTTCCAGGAGTGATTGCACATGACATTTTAATTGCATACTGACAAAATATAATACATAAAGTGTAACATGATAGTAAATGGTTTGAACCCAGGAGTATCATTAGTTCATCTAGTGCGATTTCTGGGTGAGAATAGTTCTGAAAAGAACTGTTATTGGTGACTAATGTTCTGACAACCTGAGCTGAAGCCATCTTCAGAGTTGTGTGAAAAGTTGTTTGTCAGCCGATGATGTTATACATGTACATTGTAAGTCTGGTCCACTGAAACTGATTGGCCTCTCAAGCTGACTTCCGATCAGGTTGTGGAAACGTCAGTCATCAACAACAGTTCTTTTCAGAATTACTCTCATCTGGACAATCACACTGTGTAAACTATTGATTGGTTAGTTTTGCCTGCATTATCTTTGGGAGCAAAAACTGCATTCACAAAAAACTGTTCAAGACAAGTTTTTCTTTTTTTTTTTTACAGTCCTATACAAAAGGAAAGGCATAAAGCTGGTAAAGACCTGTGTTTTCTTTTCTTTTTTCTTGGAGGTGTATCTTGATCATCAGCTGTTGGTAATGGCTCGTGTGACTCTTGTAATGCCCTCAGGTACACCTGGAAATTGATGTTTGACACTAAATCACTCTACAAGCATTTGCCCACAAATGCTGACAGATTTCTGGTTTTTATTTCACATCCCCGAACAACAGCTGGAAATCCAACTGTGTGATCTTCACAGGCTACACAACTGCATACTTAACACTTACATGTAATGACTGGTCCCCAGGAAACAGTTAATTTCGTTTCCCAAGAATCTGAATATTTCCTTAGGGGGGCAGAGGGAAACATTGGAATTCAAGGGAAACAAAATTAACCGGTTTCCTGAGACCGGTCATCGAGTGATTTGTTATATAGTACAACAAAGACACTATAAGAGAACAGCAACTGCCAGTCAACATTTTGTCAGTTAACCGTGCACTGTTACTCTTTGACGTCATAGATTTTGTTGCCCCTGGTTTGGGGTTGTTAGATGTCATGTGACCTCAAAGTAGCCAACGTGAGTGTACACTGTTGGCGAAAAAATTCCAGCTATATAACAATAACTAATGATTCACTTAAAATCTAACTCCAAAATTTTGATTTTTGTAAGAGAAAGCTTTCTGGAAAAAAGTAAGTTGTTCAAAGTCACATGAAACACTGTCTCTTGTGTTTGATATATTACTTACCTCCTTACAAGTCTTGGAATGAATCAAGTTTGCAATACTGCAGTAGTTATTACAATAGATTGGTTTAAGAACACGGAACAACGATGCCTCAGCTCCTGTCCATTCACTGGTCACCAAAGAATGTTCTGGACTGCTTCCTCCAGTCTTCAAAAACAACAACAGCTCATTAGTTTTTACTCTCAAAACTCAAAATTCTTGACGATGAGACTCGACTTTTCTTCAAAATTGTCAAGAAATGGGTCTCGAGATACGGGGATTGAGATGCAAAGGACTGTCAACTTACTTTTGTGCGGTACTGTAGGGTGAAATTCAGAATTTCTCAATTTTGAACATACATGAATGTAGCATCTCATTCCATGTTCAAACAAGATGGTTTGTTTGTACAAATATTGGTGAAAAAAATTCTACATTTCAACTTCGGCACTGGCCATCTGATCAGAACATTATGTGAAGCACTCGCCATAATCAAAAAGACAGTAACATGAACTAAAATTAATGTTTCATCTTTGCTAACAATGAATACATGCAGTTCATTGGTACAAGCTGTACACTATGTCAGTTTGATATTTCCAGAATAGTGCCTTTCAGAGGCTTTTTGCATACTGTGTTTTCAATATCAAAAGACATGATACATGTATCTGAATGGAGAGGTGCAAGTCTTGTACCATTTTACGACTTTTTTTAAAAAAAGGAACAAAAGGGATTAACATGTGTGAATAACACAATGTTCATGTAAGCAATTTGTTTTTTCCTCCTCACGGAGGACTGAAGGAAGAGAAAAAAATGCAAAAAATAATTTTAAAATCTCTTACCACTGCACTGTCTGGACTGGGAAATCCTGATCCTTTAGAGTTTCCTTTCCCCCTTTATTATCCTTGCTACTGGCTCGACTCCTTCGCCTGGTGCTGACTGCATCAGATGACTTACCACTGCTCTCTTCCTCATGTAAATTCTGTTACAAAAAGAAACAAATTTAATAGACGTATAGAAAAAAAGTCTCTAATTCAAAGGAGTACCATTCAACTCCATCTTGAATATCTTAAACAGAAGTGCCGAAGTTCAAAATGAAATGAAAAATTCAATAGAAACAAAAATAAAAAAGTTTTTGATCTTTTTCTTTTTATTAATAAGTTTTTAACCCATTTCTTTTAAAGCTATAATTTTCTTGTTATTTGCTATGTGTTTTATAATGCTTATAGATCTTTTTTACTTTCCAGTATAAATAAAGAATTAATATTAATATGTGGTTTATATTTTTACCGGTAGTTTAAGAAAAACGACTATCACCTTAGAGTTTGTCTCAAGCATTCAGCACCATCTTTGAGCAACGGTTTAAAAACTAGCAGGAAACTATGCCTACTCTCTTGCCAGTTTCGTCTTTGTTTTGTATTTTCATGTGCATATTAGTGCTAATGTACCATCATTCAGTATTTAAATCTAAGCTACTTGTTTGTCACCTTTTATAAGTCCTCCTTAGTCTGAAGATGATATAGAATTATACTGAAATATTACAAGTACACCAACGATTCCTCACATTTGTTGCCTGTATTATAGACACAATATAATGCATTTACTTGGTATCAAATATATCCTCCATCCCTTAGGGGTTAAAGGGACAACACGGTTACTAAACATACCTTCACATGCATATAGCAGTCAGCTCCACAAGGACTTGTTTCTTGTAGATCAACAGGACTCTGAGAATTAAATAAAGAATGACATCAGAAGTGCAATACACAAACCTGTACAATTTCAACTACAGCTTGTAAACAGAACAATAGTGTTACTGTCCTGTCGTGAAGTAAGCCTTTAGTTTCATTACAGTATTCTCAGTCAAAGCTGTTACTGTAAAACCAGTTACAGTCATTTTGTATAGTACAGTCAAACCTCTACTAAAAGACAATGAGTCATGGTCCCAGCCACATACAAACACTACATTTTTAAATGTGGCTAAATGAAATTTAGGCTAGGTTAAACATGAAACAATGCTGGCCAGCAGTTTCTCTCAGGGTTTGGCCTGGGGTGGCCGGGGGTTTCGTGCAGGGGTCCCACATGGCTTACAGTGGGGCTTCAGATGTTAAGTCATTCCGCGTTTGCTTTTGCTTCGGATAGTTCTTACGGTGATTTTATTCCCATGGTAAGTATGTGGTAAGTATTTTTGTTTCCACTGTCTTTTCAGTGTGACAGTGCTGGGTGGGTGGTTGCCGCTCACAGAGTTGTCATGGATGCCCTACGCTTTCAGCTCAGCTGCACTCGTGGTTCCACCCTCCTTGTAGGCACCATTCCCCAAGCTCATGAATCTATTGTTGATGAATTTAACCTCAAATAAATGGACACCTTTTTCTAATCCAAAGGAGTTTCAACCATGATTAATTGTTACTCAGTTTTAACACAAAGTAAAGAAGATCGTTAGTCACATGTCGTCTTCTTAATATGTTTGTCAACATGTATCTAATAAAATAAATTAAAAATGCAATGGTTGATGAAAGTTACTGGGATCCCTGTATTAACTATATTTTATAAACTTATAATGAGTACCTTTCGTTTTATCTGCGTGGGAAGTGTTCGCCAACCTAAACCAAGCATAAAAAAAGAAAGAGTCATGATTAAATTCAGTTAGGTGCAAAAGACAGCACCCAATGTAGACTTTACTTACCGTGCATGAAGCAGTCATACTTGTAACATCTTCTACAGAACAGCATATGAAATGAGTGCAAGCTTTGTTCTCTTGAAACAGATTGTGCCTTGGGACTAATAAATAGAAATAAAAAAATAAATAATATATACATGTAATTGATGGATTTGTTAGAATGGCTAGTGCTCTGGACTCTGGATTACGCGGTTTGAGTTCAAGCCCTGGCCACGGCACTGGATGGTGTACTTGGGCAAAACACTTTACTCTCACAGTGCCTCTCTCCACCTAGGTGTACAGATTTCTTTGATACAGATGGGTACCACAATCCCCCACTGGGGGTGGGGGGGAGGGTTAACCCTGCAATGAACAAGCATCCTACCAGGGGGGAGAAAAAAAATACTTCAAGCTTTGGCCTGATGGGCCACTAGGCTCACATGCAAACTTTACCTCTCTTTGTTATAGAACTAATGTTACAAAACTAATGTTACAAAATAATGTTACAAAACTGATGTTACAAAATAATGTTACAAAACTGATGTTACAAAATGATTTTAAGGAACGCTCAAAGTACAGTGTAACTCAGTCATGTACCACAATGAATGTTAAAAAGAAAGCTAATTTGTTTCAAACATTATTTTTCCTAACCTGTCAATATTTGGTGTACATTCTGGTGGTAATTCACCATTTTTACGATCAAGCACATTCTTGTACCTATAAGAAACAGCAGTTTACCAATCAGAAACATATCAGAGTTGAACGAGCAGGGCCAAAAAAGTTTAGAATGCTTTACACAAAGCTTGAATTTTAGGCACCTCTCTTAGGGGCTTCAGTTAAGTTATAAGTTACTTACAGTCCATGCAAAGCTGTTCAAAACAAGTCTCTCAGTCCCATCATCAAAACAAGATTTTACTTAACAATTAGGTGACAGGTCAACAAATACAGTTGCAGGAACTGTTTTCCTCATTTCTTCAATCTTTCCTTCTCCTTACTAATTGATTTGTATCAAAAAGTCCAAAAAGGCTGTAAAAACACAGAGGATTAGACTGAGGAAATGGAATAGAGTGGGACTGCTCACAACCTAACACAAAGCACACTCAATATTTGTTTATTTATTTATTACGATTTACTCCATACAATACAAATACATTATGAATAATTTAAAAGATAACTAACTAAAACAAACAAACAAACAAACAAAAAGCCATGGAGAAGGAGACAACCAAAAGCGCAATGGCACCATACTAGGGAGGTCCCCACTTGTTAAAATTTAATAATATGAATGAACCCTTTCCTTTTGTAACTCAAAACATAAATATTAAGTGGTTTATTGTGGTTCTAAATTTAGAGGTCTTTTGGTTGATGAATGGGTATAATAATTATTAAATTCGCATTGTGTTGTTTCAAAAAATATCTATACACCTTCCATGGGAGGTTTTTTTGGTTTGAATCCCCCACCCTGCTCCTGGAAATTCTAGTTAAGCCCCATACTTTACTTTACAGTTTTGGCTTTTGTGACCCCCTCCCACCTCCACCACCTAGGAATTTTCAATAACCAAGTTCCATGGGATGGGTATGGATATTTTCTGGAACTGCACATTTCACTATACAAAACAAAGTAAGGTTAGAAAACGTCATTACCTCCGATGAACCTCAGCACCCATTAAGCCCTTATCAGGAAAAAGAGATGCAATGGCGTCAAACAGTTCATCATGTTTCTCGCCTGATTCTGCAGGTTTCTCTTCATCTTTTGAGGAATTTTCAGGAACTTCTATGTTAGAATCAAACAGGATGAAGAGAATTAAAAGAGGTAAAAATGACCAACAATGAGCACGCAGTAAGTTGTCGAGATGGTCAGTGGTTCTTAGCACTCGCCATGCTCAGGATTCAATGTTCACTGGATAAAAGTGTAATCGCAATGTACTGCATTCTTATCTTGGCAGTATTTCAGTCATTGTTTAGTGATGAAAACAAAACATGTTACATTATTTTGTGCAAAGACAGTGAAGTGAGAATCAAGGAAAAAGTGACTTGTAAAGGTATCAACCAAAAAATCTTGATCTATGTTGTGGTTTAATTTTATCTTTGGTTTAAATTTTTTTAAACCAGTTTGATTTTTATTTCTCTTTGTTTCAGATTATGATAATGAATATGAGACAATGATAAATAAAAATCAAACTGGTTTAAAAATTCTAAACCAAATGTAAAATTAAACCACAACATCTACAAAGGCAACTACATGTAAAAAAGAGAGATGAGATAACATAAAAATAACTAAAAGACCACCAACAATGGCCACCTCCTGTGATTCCTTATTTTAGTACAACTGTCTGTAAACATTACAACCATATTTTAAAGTTATAAAGTGTAGATCTCTGATGTTATACATGGCCCTGACAGAAGAATCACTGTTTCACACTGTTTTTACAAGGTACATGTGCAGTATACCTTCACTTTTTTCTTTCTCCTTTTCTTTTGCTTTCTCAGTTTCTGTGTTATTCTTGGCAGACTCCTTGTGTTTCTTCAAGGCTTCAACCAGCTGAACAAGCAGATCATCTGTGAGGGCGGCTTCATCAAACACTAAAAACAAAATGGGTTGTCATAAAATGGAAATGAAGTAAAAAATACTTTTTAAATTTATTTTTCAATGGAAAATGTATCATCCTTAAAATTGAAAAGCTCAATTTTCAAAGTGTGTCTATACTCTAAGGTTTACATTGAAACCCAGTTCACACAATTTCTACAAGAAAGTTAGATGTATTTTTAGGGGGTGGTTTTGATTTGTCTAAACTGATGCAGTGTTCATTTGCAAGACATTTCTCTTTTCTTCTTTTTTTTTTTTTTTTACCTCCATTTTATTTTTTGGTTTACCATGCTCTGGGGTGTTGTGTACTCGTCCTTCATAGTTTTTAATGAGTTCTTCAATGAATGACCCATCCTGGTCTAAAACTTCCTCTCCCATGTACGGAATATTATGCAGGACTGTCTCATCTTCAACCTATGGTCATGAACATGTATCTTCAATAAAATATTATAATTACTAATAATGTAATCACTCATGGGATCTTAGTAGCCAATCTCGTTCCCAGAGCCTGCATTCCCCTTTACCAGTGGTCAGGAAACTCACTGGCTCTGGACGAATCCAAAACCGGAACCAGGAAATCCTGGTTCCAGTTTGATTGTGCACGTGCGCCAGAGATTGTGGTGAAACGAACAAGTTTTCAACATCTTACCAGATTCAGACGCCTTTGTGGCGGGCTTTCAGAATAGCCCAGAGGTCCCGATCCCTGTCACAGACCAGAAGGATCGTGGCCCCTGGGGACGAGATTGCTTAGTAGCTGTTGCAAGGCATCCCCTCACAATATGAAGACAAGGCAATGCAAAACTCAAGTACCCTGAGCAAATGCAAGGATGCATGAGATAAAATGATCCCAATGAGTTACAGTTGTAAAGGGTGCAAGGTGGAAGAATACATGTATTTGGACAGAATTATCAACTCTCTGTAATATAATGTATAAGATATTATTTTTTTTTTAGGAATTTTATATGTTTTGGAAAAAAAAAAAAAAAGTATTTGGACAGGGAACATAATTGTGCGTGAAACTGCCCTTGTCACAGATAACCGTCGTAAAAGATTTGTTGCTGGTTGTAGTTTAACAAATAGGTTTAGTTTATGAGTGGAGTTCTTGTTACTTTTAATATTAATCTTCTTGAACTATTAATGTCTGGAGAGTATGATGACAATGATGGCAATGATGTTGATGACGACCATGATGATGATGATGATGACGACCATGATGATGATAATGATAAGGGGGGAGGGGAAGAGGAGGAGGAGGAGGAGGAATATTAACTTACCATGTAGTTTTGCTGCAGAGGGGACCATGTGAAGAACTGCGGCAGTGGCTGAACAGCATACAGAGTCCTTAAAACAGTGTGTTGAGTACCATGTCCAAACCCGCTATAGGCAGAGCACTGAGGAAAACAAGTGACATATTCATACAAGTCAAGTAAAGTAACTACAAATGAACCTTATTAGCGTTTTCGGCACCTGCTGATTGGCTTCTCAAACTTCCATTTTCCTTTGATATTCACCTCCGAGCAAGGCGTGGGAGAAAATTGTAATCTAGCCAAAAAACATCCTTTCAGGCTATATTATTTCACTATTAATACACTAAAACAACTATTTACCTCAGTGTTGGTGGCTAGTGGTGGATATTTACCAAGCTGCGAAGTGGGGGTAAATATCCACCGCTAGCCACTTCCACTTTGTTGAATAGTTGTTTATTATAACATACAGCATTTTCTTTACATACTTTTCTTGTGGAAGGAAGCTGTTCAGCTGGAGAAATAAACGGCACAACTTGCTGCTTGTCGCTTCCTTGTATCTGTTTCCGTTTCCATAGCAACTCTTTAATGGCTTGTTGGTTTTCGGTAAAACAATTCTGAAAGACAATAGATATAATACAATTTTAAATAATTTTTCAGCTTTAGCGTGGTGTTGAGGGCCATTTCATTTTATATCCACACCCCACCCCATAGATGAGATTTTCTTAAAGGGCTTCAAAAGTCATTTCTGAGGGGGTAGCCCTGTCGGCTCAGCATTCTTTGATCTCTCGAATATTTCTGAAGAGGTTATGAAAAAGTTAACTTTTTACTGAAGGGGTTTTGAAAAATCAGGGGAGGGGGCATCATGTCGGCACTTTGATCTTTTTTCTTGGGGGAAAATTTTGACTTACCTTTTTAATGGGAGGGGGGGGGGGGGGATAGTAAAATGGAATGGCCATGAAGTTATGTAATACATAGTTGTGTGGCTAACTAACTCATGATTTGGTGGGAAAAGATGAAGTAGGAGAACAGATGACACTTTCAGTACAACACCCTGTACTGTAGCTTGAGGCAGGTCTGAAAAGCCTCCTAGCCATAAATACCAAGCACTTTTCTACAGAATGATGTACAATAACATCCCAACGTGTATGTGGTAGCCACATGTAGCTTGATCAACTGATGTTGACATTCTATACATGTTATGAAGGACCTATAATTGCAGAATCCCGGGTGTAGGATCAAACACAAAATAATCTACAGCTTGAAAACAAAATTATGCTGTGTGATTTTTGTACTTATTTCAAGCACATTTTGTACTCTACTCAGTAAGCTTAATTAAAAAATGAAAGGGAATTTTTGGCGTGTAAAGTTATCGCATCTAATTCCAGGATGCGATCTTCTAGCTTTTTATGGAAATATAAATATATTTAACGACAGGTACCGGCCAAAGCTGAAGTGTAAATTGGACAGACAAAAACCCATATTGCTATCTCGTTAGTTCATCAAGCTTTCCATAAGCTTTATAAAAAAGATGAGCAGTTTGAATGCCGGGGAAAGCTCTAAATTAAGTTTACTTCCCCTAAAGTTTAGCCGATCATGCAATGTTTAAAAACAAATTCTCGATCTGAAATTCTAGAGAGTACCTTTACAGCTTCAACTTTCTCCGTTTGCTTGGACTGCCGAAGTTTGAGATATTCTAGCCGAGCAAGTCGTTTTAAATCACTTTCCATGCTGCTCTTGCTCGCAAAATCTTCTGTGTTATGAACTGCGGCGGGAAACACGCGTTCTCGAACAATACTGAATGAACGTTCGAAATCGGTGATCTTCGTAAATCATCGGTAGACGTCTCGCTGTAAATCGGATCGTGTTCGGAAGACTCGCATGAGTCTTACATGACGTACCTATCCATTGAAATTTTGTTGGCGCGAAGCTCAAGAACGAAGATGGCGGAAAATTTGGAAAAGGACAACGTTAACGTTTCTGCTAGTCGTAAGCCCAGTACGAGTCTGGTCACCGATGTACTCCTGAAATCTGGTCGTTTAGAAAAAGAAGACATAAATTCTTGTGTAAAGAAGACGTTGCAAAAATCCGAAGAAGTGAAGGCAAGTTTTTAATTCCCTTTATTAAAATTTGGAAATCGACATCATCGGCTGGACTAGTTGGCGCTATTAAAATTGTTCATTTTAAGCTTAACATAAATAATTAAGCTTATTTGGATATTATTTCAGCAAAAAGCTCATATGAATTTGATAAAAATTTACAATCTTTCAAATTTTTAGTGTATTTTTGATCCTACAGTGGCTACAAAGTATAGAAATAATTAATGGTTGGGGAATTAGTTGCAGAGCAATTGATTTATTATATCAAGTAACATACAGTATGCCATAAGTATAATAAAAGCTATAAATAAACATAATTATAAATTGTCACTCAGTATACTTTTTGGACATAAACTGTAGTCTCCTTCGCAGCTATAACTTTATTATGAAACTGTTGATTACAGCATTTTTTCGTGTGGAGAAGGAGATTAATTAATCCTGGTAATTTTATTTTGGGGTGAGTACAGTTGAACCTCTTATAAATACCGACACCAAAGGATTGAAAATATAACTCCAACACCATAATGGTGGGAGGGAATTAGGGTAACGAAATTATCTTGACCGCAGTTACAACGAGTATATGACTGTCTAATGCACCTATCAATGGTTTGCCCCAGGGTGGGGGGGGGCAACCCCAGGGGAATTTGACATTTTTTGGAATCCAGAGTGGAATTCCCCACCCCTGGGTACGTAGCGAATGTCAAATTTCACATATCTCCTCTTAAATTTCTAACCCAGCAGACCATTTTAGATGTCAAAATCCCTTCCCTGGGAGAGCTTCACGATGTCAAATTCCCGTGGGTTGCCCGCCCCCCCCCCCCCATCCTGGGGCAAACCATTGATAGGTGCATAACGCATGTCGGCTTCAATTCTACTATAACAATGCTGACGTCATTACAACAGTTACGGTCCATCCTTGCAAAGGTGACGATTGACACCACCAAGCGAACTCGTCATAATCTTTAGATGTCTGTGTTATGCAGATGTCTGTAAAGAGAGCTTTGATTGCATTTTATGTTTTGGGTAGAAAGATGAAAGCTGTAATGTATATTTTGATTTGGAACATTGAATGCAGCTTCATTTCCTGTCACTTTTATTAACCTCTCAAAACTCAGCTAAATTTCCCTGAAGTCACAGGGAGCCCTCACATCCGTTTAGAATATGAATAAAAGATTAACCTACCTTTATCGCGCGTGTGTTTTGTGGCGGCCATTTTGAATTTTTAATGCACGCGCGGTCTGCTAGTGCGAGGTCTGGAACCGATATTACGGAAGTCTGGGACGGGCGGCAAAATTCGTAAATTCTCGGAGGATCCGATCGCTCACCGAGGATAAAAGAGCTCCGAGCAGGCTCCGAGCGATTTCCGTAATATCGGTTCCAGACCTCGCACTAGCACTAGGTTAATCTTTTATTCATATTCTAAACGGATGTGAGGGCTCCCTATGTGAAGTGTAAAACAGCAGAAGTTGCTTCCTGTAATCATTGCTTTAATGAATCCGAATTCATTCATCTGAATTAGTTATACATTTTTGTGTCCTACAGGCAGAGGTCCTTCAAGCAATTTACAAGGAATACACCTTTGATGAATTTTTAGATTTCAGTAATTCAACCTTTGAGATGAACTGGAATGTCAATAACCTTCTAACTGAAATCCAAAATGTCTCTGCTAAATTGAAGGTGAGTTCACACTTAATTTTATATAATTGTTATTATTATTATTTTTTATTTTATTGGGTGTACAGTGTATTTACACTTAGTGCCCAGTCACGGCATCAGATGTGCCATTGAGTTTTTGAGCAGCTGTTACATTGAAGTTATCACCCGAAGCATTTCGCTTTGTACACAAGTGTATTTAACACCAATCCACATCTTCACCCCTGTAAAATTTAGTAAATTCAGTGGTAACAGGTGTTACAGGTTACAGCCTTAATGACAGGGCTCCCTGTAAACATGGTTTTTTGTAAGTTAGGTGAAGTCTGTGCTCAGACTAAAGCAGTCTGTAGAGCCAGGAGCCAAAGCTTATTCCAGCTTCCGTAGCACAAAGTGACTAGAAATATCGGGACTTCCTTTGCATACTTGCATGGGATGTTACTCCATTACAGGTTCCCTCCCCTCCCCCCCCCCCCACACACACACACACAGGCACACACACTCCACAACAATCTTGCCAGTTTGTACATACAATTTGGGTTGGGTAGCAGCTCTCGCAACGTCTCACAGGAATGGCTTGCTACACCTTGAGAGACCAACAGAACAAACAACAGGAACAATTTCCCTAGCCCCAAAAACAATACCAGCTGCTACACCACAAGGCCAGAGGACTAGAGGACCATTTTCCTACAAGAGCTGCTCAGTACACTGTACTACTGCACTAAGTAAGTTATGTAGTAACTTGATGTAATTTCTTTTCACAGAGCTCTGTTGAAGGTCCTCTTGATGCCGCTGCTCGTGAACATGGTGATCTCGTAAGACAGTTAAAAGAGACTGAAGCAATTGCCGAACTCCTTAAAAGACTGTATAAGGTGACTTTTTTTCCCTCTGCTGAGGGTTCTTTGGTATTCACTTAGTATACAAGTCTGCTTGACTGCTTGACTGCGCAATGCAGTTATGAGTCATGTGCCTGTCCTGATTTGACTATTTGACTGCGTGATGCGGTTCTAGTCAAGACTCACATTTCACCCTTGCTCACCATGGAAGCTCCAGTAGCTCAGTGGTTAGAGCATCCGACTAGACCATGTTACTAGGGTCGTGGGTTCAAATCCCATCTGGAGCTCAGATTTTTTTCCGAGTTCCTAGTTAATGCAGAAATTTATCATGCTGTATTTCTTCAGAAAGACTCACTTGGAAGTCTGCTTTCAACATAAAAATGCAGGCAATGGGTAGGAGGAAGTGTAGAGTGAAGAGAGAAAGAGAGAAACTATAAAAACTTTCTGCATCAATTGTTGTATTTTTTATTGCACTAAACAAAAAAAAGACCTTTGCTGCCTGACCTGTTTCATTACTAGATACACGAAGCACTGGATGCCTTCCCAGGAGAACTTAACAAAGCAGCGTATTACAATGCGGCTAAACTTGTACAAGTTGTGGTAAGAGTGTAAATAAAAAAATGTGCACTAAAAAAATGGCAGGAAAATTTATTATTTGCCGTTATATCACCACAAAGTACTATCAAATGCTATATTTACATAATTATTTTATGTATTCTGCCAAACATAAAGACCTTTGGTCGTATAGTGTGATCGTCCAGGTGAGAGTAGTTCTGAGAAGAACTGTTGTTGTTGACTGACGTTTCAACAACCTGAGCGAAAGTCATCTTCAGAGTCAAGTGAAAAGTTGTTGTCAGTCGATGATGTTATAAGTCTGGTCCGTTGAAGTTGATTGGTCAGTTAAGCTGTGATGTTATTGGCTGTAAGACTCGTGTAAAGTTTGTAATCAGTAATTGGTCAGTTATATAAAGACTTTTATAATTGTAATATATATATATATATATATATTTTTATTTACAAGTCACCTTAGACAATATCTTTCAAATGAAAGGTTTCTAAATTTTAAGGTGTCTCAATACAGTTTTTTCTGGGCCATACCTACAGTTTGCAGTTGGCCTTTTAGCACCCTTCCCTGACTCGGATTGATATGAAAATTACACCATATATTGGTTTAAGATTGAAGTTTGATTTAATATATTTTTTAAGGTAATCGATATTTCCATGGCAACAATAAACAGAAAACTGCAAAAACAGCAAAACCTGAATTTTACGCGAATCAGATTTTCTGTTAAAAAACTAATACGAACATCTTAAACTATGGTGTGCTGCAAATAAAATATTAAGGAATAAAAAAATTTTGTGTGTTTGATTTCGAATAAATCGCAAAAATGTTTCAAATTGTAATTTTTGTATGATGATACTAAATGGACCGAGACACAAACACGACTTTGATGAAATCACCTCAAATGACACCTTTATGTGTATTTAACTTATCTTTCGGCGCCGTGAAAGTTTTGTAGAGTTTCTTCATCACAATTTGGAGAACAGGATTTTTTCTTATGACCACTCCTGTTATAATTTTTGAGTAAATTTTGATTTTGAGCTCTTTTTGAAAAATCTTAAAAACGGCTTGATAGATTTTTTTGAAACGATTACCAGGCATACTCGATTATGTAAACAACTCAATTCCAAAGTTATATTTTCATTGGTTCACTGGAACGTTTTCAAATTTACGATAAAGGAGGCATTGGAACGGACCAAAATTAATTGCGTTACAATTCACGCTTTACAAATTATGCTGAAATATTCAAACGCATTTTTGTACCTACTCTTATGCAAATGTCGCCATTAGTTTCTTTAGTTCCAGAAATGCATTTTTCACGGAGAAACGTCATACACAATGACTTGAATATTTTAGCGGAATTCTGTTGACAGCGCCTTTGTAGCGCAACTTTTTCTGCCGGCCTAAACACCTTCTTTATCGTTTAATTTCGACCTGTTCCAGTGAATCAATTAAAATAAAAATTTGGGGTAACATTTTGTGCTTTATTAAGCATGCGTGACAAAAGTTTCAACAAAATCTATCGAGCAGTTTTTAAGTTTTTTGATAAAATGCTCAAAATTGAAAATTATTTAAAATTGTAATGGTAGTAACGGTAAGAAAAAATCCAATTCTCCAAATCGCCAAAACGAAAATCAACAAAACTTTAACAGCACCAAAAGGTAAGTTAAATAAACCTTTTGGCGTTACTTTGATGTAATTTTTTTAAGAGCAGTGTCTGCGTCGCGGCTAGTTTATTACTATTATGCAGAAAGTACGTTTTAAAATGTTTTGTGATTATTTCGAATCCAAACATACAAATTTGTTTTGTTCTTTTATATTTGATTTGAAATTTTCCATTGTTTCAGATGGTGGTCTCATTTTTTCTATACCAAATCTGATTCGCGTAAAATTCAAGTTTTACTGATTACGATGTTTTCTGTTTATCATTGCCATGGAAATATCGATTGCCCCAAAATATCTATTATATGAATTTTCAATCCAAGACCAATATCTGGTGAAAATTTCATTTGGAACCAAGTCTCGGAAGACTGTTAAACTGCCAATTGAAAATGTTAGGTATGGTTCAGAAAAAACTGTATCGAGACACCTTAATAATTCTGGTTCTTTTTATTTTATAACATACTAATTTTGATTATTACAAATGTGTGTATTACCAAATGTTTTAAATCTTTTTACAGAAAGAACTCCTGTCTGATTTGCCCAAGGCTGGCCAGGAGGGACAGATATTCATAGCCCTGAGGGTAAAAATTCATTTACTGTTTCAATTATTGTAATTATTGAAACTTAATTAGCTGCCTAGCTAGGAAATTATTCATTTTACATAAAGTCTGCATATGAGCCAAGTGGCATGGCCCTTCAGGCTGGAGCTTATCCCAGTTTCCGTAGCATGAAGCAAGTGGAAATGTTTCTACTCCTGGATGTGATGTTAGTCTATTGCAGGGTTACCCCCCAGCATAAAATTCGCCGGTACCCACTTATACACCTGGGTGAAGAGAGTCCTGAAATATGAGAATAAAGTATCTTAGCTTGCCTAAGAACACAACATGGTATCCCAGCCAGGGCACGAAACCTAGACCACTCGATCCAGAGTCTAGGACACTATCAGGACACTGTGCCTCCAACATTCATTTTGCATACAACTTTTTTTTGTAGGAGGAATGGAGAAGACAGAAAGCTCAGTTGACGGCAACACTAGAAAGAGTGTGGGCCAAGAGTATTGCATGGACCACACCCACTACTGCCTCATTGGACAACAGACAAGGACATCTGAACACGCAACTCAAGCTAAGTACAGGTAGATCAAATTACATGTTAAGATTCTAATACTCCTTACTGCTGATATGTAACAGGGTTTCATTAAGGATTGTAATAGCAGGAGAATAGTGTTATTTAACTGGAGATGAGTTCCGCATCTTAATAAAAAAATAGGTACAGGCCCTTGAAATTTAGCCGGAGAATTCTACGTAGTAGCGGGAGAATTCTCCGATCCCTGATGCCTAATGAACACCCTGTGTAAGCTGGATAACATAGTAACATGTTAGCATGTTGATATACATGTAGTAGTTAAGTAAACATGAAAACATGCTGCCCTTTTAATATCATAACATGGTGACATGATACTATGTTAGCATGGCAACATGGTAACATGTTGCATTCACCATGTTAAACATGATTGGGCCCTTGCTACCTGATCACGTCAACGTAATGCATTGTGCCCTGTTTACCATTTTTATATCTACATGTAATGGTAACATGTTGCCATGTTAAGTGAATAGTTTAAAGGTTACCCTTCAAAGAGGCTAACATGGTTAAAATGCATGGCTACAGTGACCATGCTAGCTACACAAACAGCATTACATTGATTGGTTGCTCTTCTAGTTTACATCTTTCTTTCTTTTTGTCACCTATGTGCTTGACAACAGGGTTTGCACAGTCTTGAAAAGTCCTTGAATTTTAGGGGGAGTCCTTGAAAAGTCCTTGAATTCCATTTTTCCTTGAAAAGTCCTTGAATTTGTGTAAGTCCTTAAAATGTCCTTGAATTTTCTTTAACTTTGAATGTAGTGGGTCAAAAGAGAATTGCTTTACGTAGACTTTGGTCTTTTCCTGTGTAAAGCAGCTTCCAACACTGAAAAAGCCGGGTGTAAAAGCAGCTGATAAAGGGAAATTGAGAAGCAAAGTAATCCAACTGTGCACGTGAGTTCAAATGTCAGTGAAACAAATTTACCAGCGGCTTTGTATAGAACTCTTAATTGTCCTGTGCATGCCGCATGCATTTTAGGCATTTAAAAACCTTTAAAACCTGTAAGCTTGGACTGGGAATGTGCAATATTAATGTACCATCTGTGAAATTACATTCCTGTTAGGTGGTCCTTCAAAATTCAGTTTGGCCAGGCTTGAAAAGTCCTTGAAAAATGGTTGCAATTTTTTGTAAGAACCTTGGACAATGTATCAATTGCCATTAAGGAATGTTTTTCTGTTTACAGGTGGCTGTTCAATGAGCAATATCCTGCAAGCAATGGAAGTAAGTTTGATCCTAGTTCTTTCAGTTTTTATTACTGGCACCTTTGCAGCACGACGGAAAGGTGAAGGACAAAATGCTTAGTGCATTGAACCTTAGATCAGACAGTCCAGGTTCAGTTGTGGGCCCAGAGAATTGTGTTAAGTTCTTCAGGAAGAACCTTTACTCTCTTTCTCACCATTGCTCTCTCCTCTACATGCAAAGAATGTCCTGTTTGATAGCCTGGGGCTAATTGATTTTCCTGTTGGGCCAGTGGGTTTTATCCCTCACTTACCTAATCCATGGGCAAGTAAGATTTTTTTGATTTTTTAGTTGGCAGATGAAATAAGGCTATTAAGAAAAGCCTTCAGGCGAACAACAGGCAACTTGCTTGAAAGGCAAGCTGGAAAATCCATTTTCTTTTTACCCTGCTCCTGACTCACACACAGGAGTATAAATGGGTACAGCTGGTGAACGGTTAGGTTGACCTGCTGAAATGCCGAAGGTTAACCGGCGATGGACTAGCATCCCATCCTAGCTGCCTTATTCCACAGAAACTGGTGTTAAGCACTCGCCTCTTTCCAAGTTGTGTAAGATCTAACATTTTTTTTCTCTCTTTTATATAAATTTTTTAGGCACTTGGTATTCTGGAGAAAAGACTGAGAGCCTTTGGTAATGTCATAGAGGTTTCTGAATATTGTATTCTTGATGAATAATACTTCTAAAAAAATTTAAGTCTATTTCCAGGAACTAACATTTTATCCTCTTTTCCCGTCTTTTAAAGGAAAGAAACTGGTTCAGTTTATCTTCAGGCCCATTATTTTGTTTCCCAGGTAACAAAAGAAGATTTGTACATTAGAACCCTGTTAGTTGAATGTTAAATACATTCTTGGGGAGATCTACGACACCAACATTTCAAATCCTTTTCTGATTGAGGACACATATGTTGCAGTTAATTTTTGATCTCAGTTAATTTTTTATTTTAACTAGTTAGTTTTTTCTAACTAGTTGATTTTTTTTAACTAGTTAAATAATGGGGTTAGGGTTAGGGTATCATATATTTTAAAAAAATAGTGGTTCACCCAACGTTTCCTACGTGGCAAAGTGGTAAGGGGTTGGACAGCAAATCCAGAGGTCGAGAGTTCAAATCTAGTGCAGGTTAGTAAAAAAGAAAAAAAAAATAGTACTTAGGGGAGGGGGATAGTAGCAGATAGTAGGGGAGGGTTAGTAAGGATGGGAGGGGGGTATGAGATATCAAGGGGGGAGGTGTTCTACTTTTTCTACTTATTAACCTAGAATAATAATAAAAAAACTAGTTAGAAAAAAACTAACTAGTTAAAATAAAAAAATTAACTAAGATCAAAAATTAACTACAACACATACAACATACTGACAATTCCAACTGACAAAAGAAGGCTGTTATACAATGCGACTTCATAAAGACAAATGTACAAATAACAGGCGAATCAAGTACACTCAAGGCATTGCTTATGCCACTTAACTACACAGAAGAAAGTGTTGGATAATAAATCTTTTATTAGACATTTTAGTGTGTAGTATCACTGTACATTTTTACCAATCATTTGTATTTTGACCCACCCCTTGCAGGGCTGCAAAAAAATTTTTTCACTTGAAAGGCCATATGTCCTACTAAAACACCATCTTGGTCGGACAAAGCAAAAATGTGGTCGGACAGATTTTTATTCATCGTTGCTGTTGATCAAAAAATTGTGCGGTCATCATGCTGACCACACTTGGGATTTCGTTGGACATTAGCAAAGTTTGGTTGGTCAATGCCCTATGACTGACTGTTAATTGCAGCTCTGCTTTGGGCTTGCCAAAATACTGCAAGAATCGTAACAATATACAGTGATACTACACAGTAAAATGTCTAACAAGATATAGGTACTGGAGTGATTAAGATGCTGAATTTAGAACTACCAAATAACATACAATGCCAGCAAGTGGGCAGAAAAGAAGATTTGAGTTCTGAGTGGCCAGAGTTTATGCAACCCTCCAAGTTAAGACCATTTTAGTCGCCATGGTGACTAAAATTTTGAAGCTGGTGACTAAATTGGAACCTAAGTCTCCAGCCAGGCAACTAAAATTTATAGAGAAGAAGGATTGAAAGCGTGAGCTGAATTTAGTGACTAAAATTTTTCACTAGTGACCAATCTTGAGCGGTTAGTGGCCATTGACTTAGGAAAAAAAATAAACTTAGAGGGTTGTTCTGCCCAATGCCTTAACCACTTTGACACAGATACTAACTATTCTTGTCACTGTAATGAGCCTTTTGCATTATTCTTTCTACTGGTAATTCTTTTTCTTTCCTTTTTTTATAGCCTGAAACCTCATTCGCAAGTTAATCAAGGAAAACAGGAAGTTGTTATATCATTTTCAAAGGAAAGTGGAAAAAAGATCATTGATCCAGGTAACATGACATGCACTTGTTTTAGTTAGCAAACGTTTTTCTTAGTATACAGTGGAACCCCGATATAACAATCTTCGATATAACGATATTCCTAATATAACAATGAGAATTTAGCGGACCGAACGTAAAATCCCCCCGATATAATGATATTATCAGTACACAGTCACATTTTATTTGCAAAACATAGAATTTAATGCAATAACATTACGGATATCGAGGCATCTCTAACGTTTCCAAAAACAGATACTGTGTTCTAAGCCTTCTTATCAAAATTATTCTCTTTATCCCCCTCTAATATGCAGTGAAAAGTACTTGTTAGGTTTACCGCGATATAACGATAGTTTCGGTTATTTTATGGCCACGTCGTTTTATCGGGAGTCTCGATAAAACAATTCTTCGATATAACGATATTATTTTACTGCTCCCTTGGCATATTGTTACCGGGTATATCGGGGTTCCAATGTACTTTGTTACAGTCAAAGGTTGGAAAGAATGTTTTAAAGGGAACCTCGGCTGTAAAACAGTTCTGGCCAAAAAAATATTTACCACAGTGTAAAACTGTTTTGGTTGTTAAAAGTCACGGATTCGTTTTTTCATTCGAATGCTGGGCCTTTGATTTGTCAATTTTTGTGCTTTTAAATTTCCTGCGCGCCGCCATTTTGGATTTATGACGTCAGTGCATTGCTGCTATCGTTAGGGAGCAGTGTTTTTTTTTGTGTGAAACAATTGGGCAATGCACTGACGTCATAAATTCCAAAATCATTTATGGTGGCATGCGGGAAATTGAAAAGCCATTATTATTAATAATTTTCCGTTAATGGTTGTAATTGAATGCTAATTTTTCCCTTGTCTGGCAAAATTTGTAATTTAGGCGTTATTTCAAACAGCTCAACGTCAACTTGCCTCAAGAGCAGAGGTTCCCTTTAAATTTCATTTCCAGGTCAGAATATTATTTGAATTTTCTGAAGAAAATCTTGTGGTACATTGAAGACAATGTCTCTAACCGATGATTTTCTTTATGCTCCATACCCGTCTGTTTGCAATTATATGTGTACATGGAAAAGGCAATGTTGATCATTCCTGAACCACAACATACTGGTACCAGAAACCCATAAGGGTTGAAATGTGTAACTCCCTATGATTCGCATTGTACAAAGCGTTTGCACATTCGTTTACACTAAGTACCATATTTGGAAAATCACGAGAGACAATTAACCAATCAAAATTACTATACTTGGATTAAATTCACAGTGCGTGCTAGCTCGCGCTCGATTGCGTAATCTTGTTTTTGAACAAGTTTTGTTGGATAAAGTTAAATTTGGTTAAATTCTCCTGTTTCATCTTCATGAAGAAGTCGGGAAAACTTTGCTTTGATACACTTAATGAATTTCTTCAGTTTCTGCAAGAAATTTACAGTGTTTAGGTCGAAATTGAAGCAACTTACCACAAAACCAAAAAATGCTGTTGCGTGTGCCATAACGTGTGCAAAGCACTCGCGTACTTACTCTTCGTGTTTCCAAATATGGTACTTGGGCAAAACTGCATATTCAAACACTGTGTGTGCACGTTACACGTTTCAACCCTTGTGGGTTTCTGCTGGTAGACATACTGATACTGCTCTTCTGTTTCAGGCTTATTGTATTCAAAGTCCTCAGAGATCCTTGTTGTTTTGCGAAACTTTTTTGATGGGACAAAGAAAGAAGACAATAAAAAGAGTCAGGAAGTTAGTGTGTCAAGTGCGGCACTGTTTGCTAAACTGGGTATGTTATATAGAGGATAATACATGGTTGCACGGAGATATGAAATTTATCTTTGAGTGTCCAAATCGATATCTCACTCGTTTGCTGCGCTCACTCGTGAGATATCGATTTGAACACGAGAAGATATTAAATTTCATATCTCCAAGCAACCATGTAATATGCTGTTTATTATATAAACCTACGAATTGCGGTGTTTTTGGCTATTTTCCGAAGATTTCTGACCATTTTCCGAAGATTTCCGAAGATTTTCAAAATGTTGTCCGAAGGTCGTACGAACGATTCCGAACATTCTCCGATTTTTTCCAAAAAATTTCCGAAGATAACTGAAGATTGCCGAGGAAGATCCGAAGATGTTTTGACTAAGTATCGTTAAACTGTGGCTCATTGAGCATTAAAACATGGTAAACTCTACAAGCTGATTGGTCAAGAATGATATCAGACATGTGTAGATATCATTTTTATCCACATGTGTGATATCATTTTTATCGATTTGCTACCACTCGCTATACCACCAGTTGCAGTTTATATAATAAAAAAAATATATTAATCTTTTGATTTGCTGTGATTGGGCAGGCTTGGTCACTGGCCTCATACTCCACACCCCAGTGGATAATGCTGACTTTCTACTGTATTATTTACTATATGGTTTGGAAGGTGTGATGGTCTACTGGTTTTATGTGCTGGACTCTGGATTGAGCGGTTCAGCCTAGAGTCCTAGCCTGGGTCATTGTGTTGTGTTTTTTAAGGAGCTGTGTCACAGCCGAGTAATGTTTATTTTATTACGTTTTGCTGAAAACTCGCTACGAAACTTACTTTTTGAAAAGAAATTTTTTCTCTGGATCTAAATGACAAAACCATAACTGATCATAACTTTATTGCAACCAAATTTGTCTCCTGGGTATTATAATTTTAAGTTTCAAGCAAACGAGAATAACTTTGAAAACTGTTCAGCCCAACAACATTTCAAAAACCCATATCACAATCCGTTTCAATCTTCGTCACTTATGGCCTTCCATACCTTCTTTTGTATTTGCTGTGTAATTGAAATGTTCCTTCGCTGTTTTAAGAATGTATTTTTATATTTTGCCGAATTTGATGCTCATTTCCCATGCCTAAATTTGGCTAAAAATCGCAACACAGTCCCTTTAAATCAGACTCTTCAGTCTCACAGTGCCTCTCTGCAACCAGGAGTATAAATACGTACCAGCAAATTAAATGTTGGAGGGTAAGAAACTGGCATCCCAGTAGTTTACTTTGTGGCCTTTAAATGAACAAACAAATAATGTAAATATTACGCAGAGACTTGTTAGAAATCCCAACTGGTGGGAGGCTGGCCAGTTGGCCATGTGGAGGACTTGAATTTGGGACCACCAAACACAAATCCATCTTGTGGCAGGGAGAAGGATTTGAACCGGGGGCTTGCAGATTACAAGTCCAGCACGCTAGCCTCTATACTACACTTCAACTCCAAGACTGCCTCTGGGGAGCAGGGATAGCGCAGTGGTGAGAGCGCTCGCTTCCCACCAATGTAGCCTGGGTTCGATTCCCCGACCCGGCGTCATATGTGGGTTGAGTTTGTTTTTAGTTTGTTGTTGGTTCTCGTCCTTGCTCCGAGGGTTTTTATCCGGGTTCTCCGGCTTTCCTCCCCTCCACAAAAATCCAACACTTTTAAATTCCAATACGATTGGGGATTCAGGTCCACAATGAAAACTACTGGGACACCAGTAATTGTATTACCCTTCAAAAGTCGGGGTTTTTTTTACTGCCTCCTCAAAATCCTCCTTCATGTTACAGAAACTGACGTTATAAGTGCCAGCTGTATGGGCCACTTGGCTCAAACATTATTTGCTATATGATGGATAGAGTAGTTAGTTTTTGTTGCCGCTTGTGTGCTGGAGTGATTCACCTGGTGGACAGTGTTATACATCCTATGAACAACTGGGACAAAGTCATTTACTTGTAATCCTACAAAACCAGACTAAAACACTAGCAATGTCAACTTCTTGCCCTTTCTAGAGATATTGTCTTTTAACATTGTGCTGCTACTGCCTCTTGTAGGTGAATTTGTGTGGCCTGAACTTTCTGAGAATATAATTGCTGAGTGCCTCAAGAGGTCTGTTCCCAACACAAGTGCTCAGGTATATGAACCATTATATTTTTGTCATTCAGTTGCACAGATATAGTTTGCAGACATCTTTGGCAATACTTGTGCAGTTGCTTTGTTGTTTATTATTCACACTGTGCTTGCAAGTAGAGATAATACATGAACAAAGTTTAGTTCAGTGATAGACCTTTCGACAAATGATGTTTTCAGTGAAGATTACTTGTACTCAGTATTCAGTCTTTGGTTGTTGATCTGATAGTCAGTTGAATCATAATGCAAATCTTGTTTCATCAAGTCCTAACAGTGATTGGATATTTGTGCGTAAATTGTTAGTATTTTATCACAGGAATACTACCGTTATGTACTTAATTTTCAGTTGGAAAAGTATCAAGATGTCATTAAAGCCACTGAAGAGTTTGAAACAAAGCTTGTCTCTATAGGTATGTCTATTTGGTATGGCAGTATTGCCCTTAAAAACTAAAAGAAACTTAGCAGGTGACAAGGAAATATTGATTATGCCAATTTTAGCATTACTGTAAGGGCTGGGTAGACAATTACTGTACATATGTCCACCTGAGCCTTGACTTGAGACCAATGCCCATAGTCACTGTAAGTGAACGCAGGAAGGTATTTTACATTGATTTAGTGATGTACACTCTATTAGTTGTGTTTGGAAAAAAAACCATGGATAACTTCACCCTTTCTGGTTTCTCACTCCTTTGCCTGTTTCTTCTGTGACATCATCACATCATCATCCATCATCACTTATTAGCCACTTTTAAAATTAAATATTACAGCAATAACTATAGTAGGTAGGGCGAGGAAACCTCCAGGAAACCACCAGGCTTTTAGGCCACCTCAGTTAGCAATATGTTAGTAATTTAGCTGTTAATGTGCAGCTTGGTCAATTTCAGACTCATTTTGTTAAAAAATCAATCATTTTTTTAAAGTAGAAAAGCTAGTCGAACCAGTGAACCAGTGTGTTTAGGTCCAACCCAGAAAGATTAAAATGATTGGATATGTTGATGTGTCAGACTGCATAAATTTAATTTCCCTCCCTGGACAGTATCATTGATTTTGTTTTGTAAGTAAATGGTGTACGGTTTTTTTTATTCTGCAGGTTTAATTCCTGAAGGAACAACTGATCTGACCTCATATGTAAAAGATGTTGGTATTCACTTTGGAAATAAAAAGGTATTTGTCAAAGAAGGGTCCTTTTTAGTGCAGAATGCACTGTTGTGATGATTTGTTGGGGATGTCGTCCACTGACACAGTAACCCGCTATGGTGTAAACTTTTAGTAGCCAATTAATTAATTAATATTAATTAATTAATTAGTCCTGTGAAAGGGGTAGGGGGTAGGGAACACCTGCCGTGCACCCTAGGTAAAACGTGACTCTATTTTCCTAACTTTCATATAAAGATCACAGAGGTATATATGTGTTTCAGAAAATACTATGCTCTCCTTGTGGTACTACTCTTTCTAGAACAAAGGATTTTGAACTAAACACATGCGCAGATTAGTCTATACTGAAACTCTCACGAACATAGGTTACATTGCGTGAGTTGCGGTAGGCGTCTTGTAGACTCCACGGCGTCAAGTTAAAACCGCAAACTAATTAAATTAGACTTTCACAATGCTTTCGCAATTACTGATTTCAGGATTTTCCTAGCTGTGCTGCATTTTAGAACAGCTTTCAAAAGAGATGTTTTTGTTATTTGGTTCGTGAAAAAGTTGTTTTTAAAACAACTACCGTCGATGTGGCCGTGAAGAAACAAAAGTATCATGTTACAGCATATCCAAAGAAAACAAAACATATTACATTTAACAAAATATTGTGTTAGGGTTTTAAAAGTGTTAGGAACACCCAGGAAGGAACGCTTTTGGTGTTTCAACGTCTAACTGAAAGTAAAATAAAGCTGATAAACATGAAACATAAAAAAATCATTCCTTTAATTGATCGGCTCCATTGCATCCTGCACTTTTCTTTTGAGTCTCTGAGTTTGCACTTAGACCTTTTAAAATCCTCTTAAAACTACCCCTCATTAGCTTTCACAGGCATGTAGCTGAGAAAACACTAAGCTGGCTCATCAACAAACCCAGCTGGCTTTTCTGGCCTTGGCAGCTCTAAAAGTTTACCTAAGTCTCTGTTTTTATGTGAAATTTCAGCTGGATTTACAGTCAATATAGTCAGCGCGGCCGCCAAATTCCGGAATAGTTTTGATTAACGGCGAACGGACCGATTATTCGTTTCAACATTCAAATTCAATTTAATATTGTAAATCATCCAACCATAAACACGTGAACACGTGAACCTCAAAAATTAACCAATTTGATTGTTATTTTGACAACTGGTTGATGATTTAAAACAATTGATTGAAGAATAGGTGGTGTTTCAACGTCAATCAAAATAGGGTGGTGTTTCGCCGTTAATCAAAACTATTCCGGAATATTAGGTGGTACGCGCTGAGTGTTTTGACTGTAAGTTATTTTTCAGCAGGTGAAATGAGCCGGCTTTTGGCCCTTACCGACATCCCTGCTTTCATTTAAATGGTCACACACCAGGGTTTCATCCACAGACTTGAATGTTACAAGCTCCTTGTACAGTATAATAAACAGTATCACATGAAAGTACTTCTCAAAAGCTTTCATTTGAATGGTCAAACACTTTGGTTTCATTAAACTTAAAAGTTAGAACAACCTTGTACAACATAGTTAACAGTAAACAGTACCAAATGAATGTACTGTTCAGTAGGTTTCATTTGAGTGGTCACACACTAAGGTTTCATCCAGACTTACAAGTTAAAACCACTTTGTACAGCATAATCAACAGCACCAAATGAAAGTATTGCTTAGAGGGTGTCATCCACAGACTTATAAATGGTACATCTGAAATATACAGTTAGTGTTGGGTTCCTATTCTCTAAGTCATTTCTTGTGCTTTTTTAGTGTCAAGATCTTCTTGTTACTGCCCGGGATTTGATGAAAGATGACATACATAACACAGTGCTAGTAGACAGCAGCAAACACAGAGCAGTTCTTTTAAGTCTTGGAGATATACCGAAGGCATTATCACAAAACAAGAAAGGAGTAAAGGTAGACATTAACGGTTTATTGTGATATTGATCCACATACAGCTATTTCAATTAACGTTGGACATCCGGATCAAAGCTTAAAGACAAGACTGAAAGGCACTATGGGTAAAAGAAGGGGAACAAACGTGCTGAGTATAAAAAAATATATAATATAAAAACGCTTTTTTTTTTTCTAATGTAAAAAGTGTTCCACTAATTTAGAATATTAACACCCAAAAAACAGACAGAAAAAATAAAAAAAAAAACCAGAAAAAAAAAAAAACTTAAGAATTAACCAACTTATACCAGTAAATAACATCACCAAGAAGAATTTCTAAAATGAGCATCTTGCATAACTGTTATTTTATTTAAGGGATAGACATTGTGGCAGGTAAGTATGGGCATTATGCAGTAGCAAAGTAAGCAAGTAGCAACAGATTAATTGTAATTGATTTTCCCCTTGGCATTCTCTTTTACAGCATGAACCATTACAGAGGGATCCAGCCAATACCCTCAGCAAGTTCACATTTTGTCTCCCAACCTGCCGAATTAGTGAGAGTACAGAAAAACTAATGAACCTTGCTTATGAAACTCTTATAGAAGCAACACAGTCAACCCCACAATGGTATGTATAATGAATACTTTCAACAATAATGTATACTTTCAACAATAATAAAGCTGTTTGAATTTACACTCCCCATCTTGATCTACAATTTTTAACATTAGGTTTACTCTTTTACTTTTTGATTTTTTTTTTTTAATTTTGTTTCTTCCCAGTGCTATTCAGTTGTTCTACAGTGTTCGTAACATGTTTGAGCTGTACTGTAGTGTCGTTCCCACATATCATCAACAGCACTTGGTGAGTAAATGGTTTTTTATTGACTAATTGGCACTGCACTGAAGCAATAACTAAATGATGCACACAAGGCATTTAATCTGGAGGACAGTAAGGTGCTGCAAATCCTGGCTAAAGGCCTTTTCCTTGTGCTTTTGGATTGCAAGATTCAGGTTGGTTAAGCCAGGACAGAGTTCCATTGGAGTCTCTCCCCAGAATATTTAATCCATTGGCTGGCACTGGCTAATTGGAAGCTAGGGTAACTTGACATATAACCTTTATTTCCAGCTGTTTTGTGTACCCGTGTTCCTTGCACAACTCCAGTTGTTGGGGGGGGGAGAGGAGGGTGATAGCTGGACTTTCAAAACGGCTGAAAATTAAGCCTACCTTACATAATTCTGAGGAAAGCTTTTTATGAACTAGCAACCCTTCCAGCTGGAGTAGCAATACATTAAGTACAGTGGAACCCCGATATAACGATATGCCAAGGGAGCAGTAAAATTATATCGTTATATCGAGGAATTGCTATATCGAAACTCTTGATATAATGATATGGCCGTAAAATAACCGAAAATATCAATATCGGGGTAAACCTGAAACAAATACTGAAACAAAGAGAACTATTGAATGACAAGGAGGAAAAAGTTGATAAAGTGGCTTAGAACACAGTATCATTTTCGTATATAATTGTACAAAGGTGTGACAGAAACGTTAGAGATTACTCGATTACTGTAAGCTTATTGTGTTAAATTCCGTGTTTTGCTTAAATTGTGACTGAGTACTGATAATATCATTACATCGGGAAATATTTTACGTTCGGTCCGCTATATCCTTATATCGGGGTTCTGTCCCATACATTTTACTGTAACTTTCGCCGGGACATGGAATATTCATCGTTATACCGGGAGTATCGTTATATGAAGGATCATTATATCGGAGTTCCACTGTAGCTTCATGCTACAGAAATTGAAGCACCAAAGCCTTTTGGCTCCTCCTCAACCCCAGGACTTAATCTTAAAACCCTTCCTTTGTTTTTCTCTTACAGAGAACACTGCCCCAGTTGTCAGCACTACACCATAACAACTGTATGTACATTGCCCATCACCTTCTCACCCTTGGACATCAGTTCAGACCTAAACTACCAGAACCACTAAATCAGAGTGTTGCTTCATTTGTGGACCTGGTTCCAACCATCAGACACATGGGAGAGAAGTGTTTCCTTGAACAACTGGTCAGTATGAACATTTTGTCGCCATTTTCAAAACGTTTTTCTCCAAATTTGTTTTCTCTAAGCACTTCAGAAGGTGTCTTTCAGAATTACTTAACAGTTAGTACCCAAAAAATTCAAGTTGTTCCCAAGGTTTATTATGAGCTGTTTCTCTATATTTGTACCATCTGTGTATTGTCCTTACCCATAAGATTCACAAAGATAGTGCATTTTCATTGATAGGTTTATCAGAAAACTGTATGCAATGATTGACTCATATCAATGCCTTGCCCTTAAGCATAAGAAATCACACCATTTGTATGTTCTGTTTACAGAGAAAGCAAAAATCAAATTTATTGGAGGTAGTGAAGGCCACAAAAGGCTTTGCTAATGCACATGAAGATGAAAAAGGATTGCAGGTGGAAAAGACAATGAAACAGGTAGGACAAATATCTTGTCTGGTGACCAGGGACCCGTTTCTCAAAAGTCTCGACAAGTTAACGCACCCGGAAAGCCACAGCAAAATCTCAAACCTTATGATTATAGAGCTTTTTTATTCCATGATATTTTTAATATGAATAGAGGTTTCCTTCATACAAAGTTTCAGGCCTATACACTTGTCTGTTTTTACCGAATGGTAATGAGGTGTAGTGATGATTCACGAACCTGAAGTGACGTGTTTCCGTCACTCGTTCACTCCATTCTGATATTAAACCGCAATTATTTCATGCATTTAACGGTGAACGTGCCGACAGAAAGGTTCTTTAAAACGCCATTCAGCACATGTCAATCAAAAACAAATTATCCTACAACCTTGTTCCCAGGGTCTGTCTCTTTCAGGGAACAAGGTTGAATTTTCACAAAACAAATCGAAAGGGGATAAATTACACTTATCCTCTGGTGATAAAAGAGAATAGAATTCGCACTACGAAGCCGTAGAGCATACGCTATCAATGACCCGTTCACGTAAAAAAAACATTCAAACGCAAATGAAGTGAGATTGTGACATTACTGATAGCAGCTATAAGCTACATGCAGCTACCCTTACCATGTTACGCGTTTTAGTAAAAACAACATTCATGCAGCACGATTTTGTTTCGCGTCACATTATCTTCGTGTCACATCATTCGTTTTTCATCTTTTTGAGTCGTGCAGAAACGCACATCTTTCTCAAGTTTTATTCGCTGCTCAAAATAACGCTATACGTGCTGACAGAAAAGTAAACATATTCACAAAACAAATTTACCTAATGCTAAAAAGGATCAAAGGTTACACTTAAATATATTTGTGATGAAATAGTATTTGCGCTACGAAGCCTGAGAGCACGAACCATCAATGACACAATTCCCATGGAAAAATAAAACATTCAAAGGCACATTATTGAACGCTTATTTGAAGAAAAAAAACTATCCGGCAATGACCCATTCACGCAAGAAAACATTGAAAGGCAAATTAAGTGAAATTGTGACATTACTGATAGCAGCTATGAGTTACATGTAGTTACGGTAAAAAAATATTACGCTCGCCATGTGATGTGTTCTAGTTAACACCACATCCACAGCACGTTTTTGTCTCGTGTCACGTCATCTGTTTTTCATCTTTTTGAGTCGAGCAGAAACACGAAGTGCTCGGGCGTATCTTTCTCTCAAATTTTATCCGCTGCTCAAAAATAACGCCATACGTGCTGACAGAAAAGTACAGATATTCACAAAACAAATTTACTTAATGCTAAAAAGGATCAAATATTACGCTCGCCATGTGACGTGTTCTAGTTAACACCACATCCACAGCACGTTTTTGTTTCGCGTCACGTCACCTCGTGTCACGTCATCTGTTTTTCATCTTTTTGAGTCGAGCAGAAACACGAAGTGCTCGGGCGTATCTTTCTCTCAAATTTTATCTGCTGCTCAAAAATAACACTATACGTGCTGACAGAAAAGTACAGATATTCACAAAACAAATTTACTTAATGCTAAAAAGGATCAAAGGTAATACACTAACCGGTAAATATTTTTGTGGTGAAAACTGAATAGCGCTACGACACCTGAGAGCACGAACCATCAATGACGCAACTCATGTGGAAAAATAAAACATTCGAACGCAAATGAAATGAGATTGCATTACTTTATTGGTCACTTATTTAGAAAAAATGCGAAGGTCGGCACTTCATCGAATTACCAAATTACCATGAGGTTGCTCGAAGAGCCTTTGATGAAGTTACAGATAACTAAAAATGCCTTAACAGGCCCAAAAAGTTTCCGGGGCTTTCGAGAAACGGGCCCCAGGAAGCTTTTTCCTAATGGAATACCAGCATTTGAGAGACTTAAGATTCTAGTGCTTTTTGTCGCCGATTCACATACAAACAAACGTACACAGACATGATGATCACTTTCTTGTCCTGTCCTCTGGGATCTAGTCTGGATCAACCTCTTCTTGAAAGCCAATATTTATTTACACAGATATATATTTGGTTGTGACTGCATTTCAAATAATACGAATCCTCTCTCATGTTTTTAAAATTTCCTTATTATCGCAGAACCCTTTCTTACGCTTAGTTCAACCTTCTGTAATCAACACAAAACCAAATGTATCCTTCCTTCTTTCTGGCAATCACCATTGCCAATGCCTAATGACAAAGAGAGAGCTACTTCCCCATTAATTGCTTTTGTGAAAGCTTTTCAACAACTAAATTTTGTTTATCTCTTCAGATCCTTCATCTTTTAAGCAATCTTGGTAAAGTATGGAATGGTATTCTACCAGTTGATATATACTGTCAGTCCCTGGGAGCTTTATTTGATGATGTCTTACAAAGCATAGCGTGGGAAGTCCTCCAACTTGAGGTGAGACAATGACATATTAACTTATTCGGTCAAGTGCCAGTGAGAATGAAATTAATGTGAAGTGAAATGTTTAAAATGTGCCACGACATGCTTAGCTCTCTATAACATCTTATATGTGTACTCACTCATAGCAGCAAGGACGGGTCATTACTAAGAGCATTGGACCTGAATTCTGGTGGACTCAGGTTCAAATCATCCACTCTGACCACTTGTTGGTAGTTCCCAGTGTTTTTCTCAGCCATGCTTTTAAACATAGAAAACTGGTCTGCCTTCTTAACGGTAGATGCTATATTCATTTCTAGACTATTTTTCAGATTGTCTACACTGGCCCCACTGTGGAGCACTTTGTCATTTTAGTAAATGCAACTATTTTATATTAATTTATAGGATATCTCTGCTGAAGAGGCTCATCAGCTTCATTCACTGCTCTCCATCCTTGTGCAGCGAGGATCTGAAATATTCCAAAACACCCAGGAAGCAGATTCAGAATCAGCAGAAAATACCTGGGTAAGAGTTCCAGTGAATGTTAAGAAGTCTCAAATTTCATTAAAAAAAATCATAAAATCTCAAAGTGTTTGTATATGTAGGTACATTTAAACCTCCCATAAGCAGACTCCCTTGGGACTACCGTAATGATTCGATTTAGTGCCCAGGGCTCTTATTTACTTTTGGCAGCTCAAGGGAGGGCGCTTATTCGAGACAGGGGGCTTATTCGGGACAGGGTGCTTATTTAATTTTTGAGAAACATCCAAATATCCTATCAGAATAGGATATCACCAGAGGATCTGTAAACAAGTATCGCATGACGGTGCTGTATCATGTACTCTTACACGATCGCTTTGAAGGTCATTTTGCACGGTGGAGATTTTGAATTGCAGACAAACTTGACTCCTCTGTGCCCTGTGGTTACTTTTTAATAAATGAATTGTTCATTTTAGCAGTAAATATATACATGTACGGTACCGTGAATGTTCATGCGTTTATAAGAATGGGGGCGCTTGTTGACAAAAAGCTTATTGACAAAAAGAACAAAAAGAAATTTCGAAGGGGGCGCTTATTGGAAGGAGGGCGCTTAATTGAATCATTACAGTAGACATAGTGTCCAAATGGAAGAAGTGCCGATTTTTGGGTTGTTAAAAATGCAGTGTTTGAATGTGGCTGTGACCATGTGAAGTGTCCAGTGGTGGAAGTTCAACCGTTATTGGTAAAGGTTTTTATTATTATCCCTGAAAGCAATACAGGAATGCAGCAAAACATTGTGTTTGCATTTCAGGACATATGCACAGTTGTTCCTCACTGGACTCGCTATAAGGAACTGATAGCAATCTTGGAAGCCAGTTTACAAGACATTGTGGATCGATGGGCAGACGGAAAGGTACTGAACTCCTTACTCGAATCAAATAAATACGAAAGTTATTAACTAAAGGTGATTCCCTAGTATTGCATTGCGCATCCTTACTGCGCAGAATTTTACGCGCAATTAGCGCGCACACATAAAGAAAATGGCGGCCTTTTTCCTATGTGGCTTGGCTCGCGCGAGAGAGATATCATTGTTTTCTCGTAAACAAGTTCGGTGACCTATCATTTTTTTCTCTTAGTTCGGAAGTAGCGATCAAATTCTTTCTATAAAATGAATACAGATCAATTTCTATGGCAGAATAATACATTATCACCGAAAAGGTGTACTTTGCCAGTACTCGCAAAGGAAATATAAGGGTTCATATGGTAAATACATGGTCTTCCTGCTCCAAACGAATACGGTGACCCCCCCCCCCCCCTTTTTTATTTCAAAATTTAACTTCCCTTAAGGTAAACAACCAACTGGCAAAGTCTGGTTGGGAATCTATGAGCAGTTCTATTTCTAGGGAATTACCTTAAGGAGTTTGTCGTTACCAGATTTTTTATTTCAGTACTTAGATGTGGTTCATATTTTACTTCTTTCTAGAGTCCCTTGGCCCATGAATTAACAGCTCAAGAAGTAAGGGGCCTTATAAGGGCCCTCTTCCAGAACACTGACAGAAGAGCTGCTGTGTTGGGAAAGATAAAGCCAGTGCAGGGATAGAAAAATTCAAGACTGACAGAACAAACAGTCACATGGATGCTTATCATACAGTGCAAGTTATCAGAAGAAGAAAGTTTAAATTATTGCCATGGAATTGAAGAGATTACATTGTCTTTTCAAGAGAACTGCAATAACTTTGCAAAACATACAAGAAGTGATGAAAGAGGTTATCTCACTGACTGTTTTACATGGACTTTACAAATTAAGCAGCAAGTCTGAAGATAAATATTATTACTAGCAATGTACAGTTTTGCTTCCCGATAAAGTTTAAACTGAGCACTGATCGAGAACTTGAATCGCCTCCCATTGGTGTTAAAGACTTATCTTTGATGCCTTATGAAGGTAGAAAAATTAAATTCCCATAGTATTTAAATGTATTGAAATGTCTGCCCCTTTTTATAACTTTTTGTTAATATTCCCAGTATCTCTCTGTTCTTAAAGGGTAATAGTGGGAGATGCAGTGGCTAAATAGTTTGTTTATGTGCTGGCAAGAGTCATTCTGTTGTATTCTTGGGTAAGACCCTAAACTCTTGTGCTGCATTTGTCCACCAAACCCTTGGTTGTTCAATGGAGTACGCTTTCCAAAGGACAAATCGCAATCCTGTGAGTAAGTGTCAACAAAACAAACTAGGCTGTCCACTAGATAGTGATTTACCCAGTGGGAGCATAACAGTGAGGGGGAAAGGAGGGGGGGAGGCGAGTAAAAATGGGGATCTGGTATTGTTAAGACAATCTGCCTAAGGTTGAGGGGTAATGTACAGTGGGCTATCATCCCATCCAGGGTGGAAAAGCAATGGTCTTGCCTTGCTTTATTCGACTGAAACCAGCTTAGTGCCACCCTGATGAGCCATCTGACTCCAGTACAAAGTTTGGACAACTTTTTTCATACTAAGCATTTATTTTCAATCCGTGACTGCACATTTGCAGGTGAACATGATGACATTGAAAACTAATTTAAAGTGCCATTTAAGCTCGCCACACCATAAAAATTTGTGCTGGACTTAAAAATTTAACGAAAATTTACCACTTTCCATAAATTGAGACTCAGGGTAGCTCTGGAAAATTCAAAGTTGTGACATTTGCTATCTAAAAAATAACAGTCTTGGTGACTGGGGAATAAAATCTTTCCTGACATAAATTTTGCAACTGAATATAAGTTTTTTTGTAACCTCCGCATATCAAAACATTAGTGTATTTGCTTAAATAACAGTATACTGTCAACTTGTTCAAAACATTAGTGACAAAAATGTAGACCCTTCCCGTACAAAAATTGTATAGGTTTGTACATATAAGTAATAAATACTTGTTATTATGATACAACCCAGATGGTCCTGCAAAGAGCTAACTAAAGACTGGAAAACATGTTTGTTATTTACAGGAATTCGTTATATTCTAGTTTGTTATTTACATGAGAGAGTTTGGTCAATATCTTTAGAAATAGCCAACACTACAATAATTGCAGTTAAAGCTAATTTTAAATATGTCAAATTTGTAAAACCACGATTGCACTGTATTTATTTATTATTTTATCACTAGTTAACTAATAATAATAATAAATTGTTATTAATCCTGCAATTTCTGACTTGCATCACAAGAACTTGTGATATCCATTAGAAGAAAGAACTCGCTTGCTCTTGGCCTCGTCATCTGAAACAAGAAAAAAGAATTTCAAAAAATTTCTTTACAGTCAGTATTGCCACAGGTCAGAAAAAAGTGGCACGTTTTCTCTTTTCAAGGTCAGGTGTGAGTCTCAAAGGCCCCAAAAACTGCTCAAGCACAAAATCTTTATTGGGCTCTTTTCAGACGGATTTTTTGAGTTGTGAAAAACGTTTCTCAAAGTGCCCAATTTTCTCCCAATATTTTTGAGGATCTTTTCATGATGTGTAGCACAAGGAATAGCACAGACATATAACATCACTGCACTGAGTTAAGTTCCTCATGTACACATTAAAATTAAAAAAACATTCCATGAAAAGCTGGCAAACTTTTATCTCTAGCGATTAGCACAGTTTCAGCATTGCTTATTATTCCACACTGGTTTACCTCTACAGGCAACTTAATGTAAAGGGAGCTTGTCCTAAGTGTTTAAAGCATTTGTGTTAGTTTTTAATGTAGCATCTCGCAGATCAGGTTTCAGATGTATCAAAGAAGCTGTCACACTTACGAGGAGCAATAGGATCAAACGAAGGTGGCAACTGAGTGGCATGTTGAACAAGTTTGTGCGTCAATACATGATCACTTACTCCATACCTGAAATGAACAAGAAACAATCATTGTTTGCCCTCAGTCACCAATATATTTATATAGGGTTAATGGGTTTGGAAAAGTCAGTCAATTCACATAAAACTATTTGTACTTAGTCCTGCCAAATTACAATGGCCATTTTCCAAATTTAAAAGTAACTTACCAAAATACAGTCCAGTTGCCATTTGTGCAGCTACCGTCACATCTGATGAAATACCTGAGGGGCAAAGAATAAATTTTAACTCATGTGCAATATGACACCCCACAGAAACAACTACATGTATCCCACTTCATTTATGATGTGTGTCATATACATGAATGTAGTAAATGGCCTGGCTTGCCAAAAGCCACCCTGTAGCTCACTGGTTAGAACATCTGATCAGTGTCCAGAAATGCATAAGTTCAAATGCCATCAAGGATGCTTATAATACCTGAATTAACATCTGTCTCTTATATCCGAGTATCTCAAAGTTCACCAGTGACCTCAGATACTGTTTAGTTATACAGTGATTTGCTGAGGACTTCCTCTTCTGCTTTCTCGATTTTTTTTTTTCCATCAGCATTCAAGATAGCTGGATTTTACTACAAAATGAGAAGCTTGACAGCTTACCAAGGATTAATACGATTTGTTCCTCTGGACCTCCAGAATAAACTGCTAAAATCTTGTTTTATTTTCTTCCACAAGTTATCACTGGTCCCAACACCCTGTCAGTAACAAACAATTAAAATAATTAAGAACTGTGCTTATTGGAAGATTAATAGAGTAAAATCTATGGAGACGTTTTTTCTTATTTTTTGGCACATACATGTACAGAATTTGAAAAAAATACAGCCTTTGAATCTCAAAAAGTTCATTCAACAATTATTTTCTTATCTAAAAGCATTTTTTAAGTGTCATGGCAGCCACATTTATCGATTATTTCAAACATTTCTTTTGTTTGGGAAATGAGTTATTTTTATACATGCATTTCCTGTTATTTGGGAACCTCAGATATCATTGTATGGAAATTCTCTCATAAAAAGGGGTTCTGTTACACCCCTCTATTTAAATACCTGGCTGTTTCTTCCAACTGTAAATTTATCCAGATATGGTATACCGTCCACACCATCTTCATTCGTAATCACAGCTGCTGCACTGTAACTAAGAGATAAAAGGCTACTGGTTGGCAAAAATCAGTGCAAAGATACAAATTCAATTACTTGTTTCATACCCTGTTTCCCATTGGTAAGGTAAGTCAAAGTGACTAGGAGTACCAGGGCTCACCAAAACCCCCGTCCGGTCGTCCGGGACAAGTAGATTTTCCTGTCGGGCAAGTGACTTTTCATGCTCACTTGCCCGACAGGCAAGGGCCCAGGCAAACCATCAATTAACTTAATTTCTAAAACAACGATTTTGAAATAAAGCAGTACATTTTTGGCCTATTAATTATTTTGTCATGTGTAATCAAAGGCTGTAAATGAACTTTTACAAAAACTAAGGAAAGCTTTTTGGCGGGGCTGGGGGTTCATGAATTATTAATAAGAACCCGGGCAAGGGGAAAAAGTGTCCGGGCAAGCAAAATTTGAGAGTAACTTGCCCCATGGGCAAGCTGGAATTCAAGTTTTTGTCGAGCCCTGAGTACAAACATGTATTTCTAACCCCCCCCTTCCAGATGGGATGCTAGTCCATTACAATGTTTCCCCCTGTATTTGGTTTGCTAGTTCCCATTTTATACACCTGGAGTAGAGTGAGGTACTGCAAGAGTAAAGAGTCTTGGCCAAGAACACAACATAATGACCCCGCACTTGAACCCAGACCACTGCACCCTGCCTCCTACATTCACTACTGGGGAAGTACGAAGTAAGTTAAAGTAAAATAAAAGGGACAAGACGTGTTTTGAAATATGCCTTTCACAGGGGGGGGGGGGTGCAGATAAAAAATGGAAGGTCCATATGGGGTTTGGGATAGTACAACCTAACAGGTTGTTGTCTTTACAAGCAAACTTTTTGTTGTTATGCATAGAGACAGTACTTAGGAGAATTTGTTCTGACATCTGAGTTTAAAAAAGCTCAGCACCAACTAACCTTTCAGTCACATACAAAGTGTGAAGACGATTTTCCAATGTTGAAAAATATTCAGCATTTAGAGGTTTATCAAATGACCTGGAAATTAAGACAACAATCATTTTTTTTTTCACAGTTGTATGCCAAACCTACAAAAAACCTCCAATAATTATATTTTAAGCACTATAATTTTTTGGCTTTTCTCTTTACAATTAATGTGTTGGTGGTGGTGGGGGGGGGGGGGGGGTTCTCCTTATAGTGGACTTTACAAGGAGGCTCCACCTTAAAGGCTAACCTTTTCCAGGTTGGAGGTACATAAAAGGGTAAGGATTTCACAAGTTGAGTATGGAAAAGGGCAGAGAAAACTGTTATTTAAGTTGTTTAGTAAAGAAGAGTGCATGTCATTAATTTTGTGGGATTTTTTGTGCAAATCCAATGTACAGTGTTGATGGTTGACTTACTTAATTAAAAGGTCTTGCAGTCTGTCGATATCAACAGTATCCAGTGAATGGTGTTTATGAATTACTTCTGGTCTGAGAAACATTGTTCCAGAACCTAATAAAAAAAAGCAGAGCATAGAAAGGTGTTTGAGCATTTTTTCCAGAACAATGAGCATAACGAAAATAGTGCTGCTGCTGCTGCTGCTGCTGCTGCTGCTGCTGCTGCTGCTGCTGCTGCTGCTGCTGATGATGATGATGATGATGATGATGATGACAATATCAACGATAATGATGCTAAAATTATTCCAGGTCACAACTGGAACTTGTAAATTTGGTTTATGAGGAAGAAAACACAACAGATAACCTAACACAGGGCAGGGAGTGTGATGGTTGCGTCTGCACGCACCCACAGGCCACAAAGGTTTGCCTATTTAGAAAGTAAGGGTTAAAATGACTCTCAGAATGCAGTAAATGTGGACTAAAACAATTTGATTTTTCAAAGTTTCCCGGGGGAGAATACCCCCTGACTCCCCAAGATGTTCACACCTCTGGTGCTCGCACCCGTCCATGCAAGATCCTGCCTACAGCCCCTGTAACAGTTACAAACTCGACTTGGATATGTTTAAAGTTAAAATTAATGCTAGGTCTGTGGTTTGAACCCAACTAAAATGACAGCATTAACTGCAGTCAACTTGCTGGACTTACCATTATGAGTAAACAATTCAGGTATTAAGGAGTCTGCACTCGTGATAACAGCAGAAGAGTACTCAGGTAAAGTATTCAACAACTTTGCAATTGAAATCACCTAGAAAAATTACATGGACAAAGAAACAGAACATTTATAACTCAGTTATATGAAAAATAATTGGAAGCGATCCATGCTGCAGGAGTTGGAAATAGTAGGCCACTCCTGGGAAAGAGCCAAAGCATATATTAGTAAAGAACCGTGTGCGCTAAGGAACAATGATGATACGAAAAATAAGAATGCAAACTTTAAAAAAGACTTTGAGTCTTATTAGTAGTAAATACAACTCAGCCAATTAGATGACATTACATAGAGCTCTGTTGTGCAATATAATCAGTATAAAATGTTTTTGCCTTGAAATAACCGATGTCTCTCTGATGGGGTTGTACTTATGGTCTAAATTATACCATAATGAGTACAACAAGAGATGCCTGATTTTCCAAGTACAAAAAAGGAGTTCTTCACAATAACATTAACTAGTACAGCATCATTCAAATCTCAAAATACCTGTTCCCTTGTTGTCCCATTGTGCCATGGCTGTTGCAGCAGACAATCCAGATCATCAGCAACATTAACATTGCCTATTACCTAGTGGGACAAGATTACCACATCAGGAGAGTCGCGCTAACAGATGTACAAAAATGGATTACAGTAAAAGCCCGCGAGTAAGAACCAAAGATTTTAGAACCTGTTAGGCTAAAATTTGCAAATTAGTCTGCATTTTTATAAAACCTATTTAGCCTTAAATTTGGAAACAGGTTCTTATTTTCTAAAATTGATTAAAAATGTTTGGGTAATGAGTTTGGACAAAGCATTACTGTGCATGTATATAATGCCATATTCTAAATTATTAGTGCTTCTATGTGATATGCAAATTTTATACAACGAATAGGCCGAATACCACTAAAAGTTCTATTAACGTCAATGTAAATTTTCTTCAGAAAATAATACCTTGAATAGCCTAAATTTGTGTTAACTACCATTTATATAAGAACCTGTTTAGGGTAACCTGGAAAAAATAAGGTTCTTACTCGCGGGTTTTTACTGTATCTGACGGACAGCTGACACAAATATGGTATAAAAGAACCTTGTAAAATTAGGAGCTTTTAAACTAGAAAACAAACACTCACATTTCCATGCCTATCAACCAGTCCACCATTCGTATTGAGAAACATGACTTTCCTGGGTTGAAGGACTTGTGCTATCCTGATGGCAGCATGATTAGAGTCTACACAAAGCACTTGTCCTGATGGAGATTCCCCGACTGCTGTCAAAACAGGGATGTGGCCGGATCTGGGGTCAGTAAGTGAGTGAATGAATTTATAGTTAACATGCTGACACTGTTATAGGTCCAATAAGATATAATTACAGGGTTTTTAACTAAAATATTGACTTTCCACTGATGAAGGGCTGAGCCCGAAACGTATGGAACTTTGAACTGAGAACTTTTTTTACTTTGTACAAGAACAAGACTATTAGAAACTATTTCCATTGTTCTCTTTCATTTAATTTTGAGGGGTGTTGTTTCATGGGTTATAAATTAGATCACTCTAACCAAGCTGTGTTTTACCTAAGACACCACTGCAAAGGTTTTACATCCACTTTGTCTATTCTTCCAAGAAAAGCATTGCTGAAAGGAAAAAACTTCAGTTATGAATTATCACAGTAAGTTATCTCAAGGAAGAAAGTAGACTATAACACTAGTTTTTTTAGTCCATGAGATTCTTGTGTAAGATGGGAAAGGGTGCAGTGCAGCATGCCTAGCTAGTGAAGCCAGTGAACTTTGGGAAGATTGTATTCCATTGGGAGGGGTGGGTGGGGGTTTGGGGGATAGTGGGAAATAGGATGAAAAGTGGGAGAGACTGAGTTAAGGGACGAATATGTCTGCAGTGCTACACAAGCTAATGGAAGAATGAGGAAGCCAATCAATTGATTACCAACTGAGTTAGTCCTTCTCCCTTCTCAAAAGGCAATGAAAAAACAACAGGAGGTATTTGATAAAGCTGTTTAAGGCCAAGTAAAAAAACAACAACAAGCAAATGTTTCTCGTCCTTGCCCACTTCATTTTTGGGGGCCACTTCTCTTTTTTTAATATTTGTTGTTGGGAAAGTTGGAAAGAACAAAAACCAACAGGCGTTACTCCTCAATTAAGTACAAAGAATATACTGTGAGACACATGTGGCTTTTGTCTGCGTTTTAATACGAACTTAAGCCAAAATTTCAAAACCTCAGCACACTACATGTAGGTTGGTACTGGAGAGGTCAGGATTTATTTTTCAAGTTCATTTCTGGAGAATTTGACGATGGAGAAAATAATTGAATAACAAAAAAAGCGCCCGCCTGCTCTCTTTTTTATAGAAATCCAGACGAAAAACATTTGTTTTTTTTACTTGGCCTAAGTAAACATGGCCCCAGGATCATCCAGTGATTTCTTATACCTACCCAGGGTTTTCCTGTTCCAGGGCTGACAAAACATGACCAGAACTCATGAAAGGTCTTGCCTTGCTGCCATGCTCCTCCAACAGATCAACAAGTTCTATGTTGTCTTCAATAAGTTTTGCCTTTCTCTGCCTGGTATCCCTGTTTTTAAGATCACAATTGCTGTCCAAGCCATGTACTATGATTACAGGCATACCATTACGATGAAGGAATGCCAAACAGGAGGCGAGCTTTTCTAACTGCAAGAGAAGTTTTATTGAATTAAGGCAGTGCCACACTGCTTTGAAAATCCAATCCTGGTTCAGACAACATTGATAGCCTACTCCTGGATTAAAAAGTAAAAATCTACAACCATTTTAAGGGTGTTAAGGGGAGTTAACATGATACCGGGATGACTTTCATGATACTGGTATGAGTTCTTCCCAGCTCTTTCTCCCAGATCTGTATTTATAAATTTATACATGACACCAGCACAAAATGTCATATCTGTGAGAATGAGTCATACTGGTGTGAATCCATTCCAGTTCCTTCTTGCAGCTCTTTATTTGTTGACATGATACCAGAAAGAATCACACCAGTGCAAATAGCGAAGCGCACTTATGACGTCACAGAATTTTAACCCCCGTTGTGACTCGGACAAAAGTCAGACAAACAAACCGCTCTCCGTAAGAGCGATGTATGGCAAAATGGAGTTGGCGGGCACTTAGGCATACGTAGCGATTGTTTTACAATACTATTGCCAGGTGGGCTCAGAATTCGAGAGAAAACCTTAGCTATGCAACGTAGAAAGCTAAAAACTTGGTTTGAGACAAAAGGTTTGTCAAAAAAGCGATTATTCAAGAAATGTAATGTTTCCCCTCAGCTATTGAATGGATTATGAAGGCTCTATTTGGTGAAAGAAAACTTTTATTTTCACGCGAAATGCAGAATGTTCACACTGTTCTAAGTGGCTCATTGTGCAACAAAACAGAGCCAACCTCCGATGTATGCCACGACAAAATTACACAAAGAAACGCTTGTCCGATCGGTCTCCTTGCCTGCCGAGTTGTCGCAGCAAAATACAATTTAGACTGACGAGCCCGACTAGCTGCAGACTTTCAAAGCAATGGGGATAAATAGCAGCTTTATTAAAAGGAAAGCCCTTCAAACTGCAACGATATATCTGATTATACCATGAGAAAGTCGTATGAATAGCATAATATTTTCTTCCTCTATCTTTCGCAACAGACGGCCGGCCCGGATATCAGTGCCGTCAAATTCGAGAATTTCTTGCAATTGCCTTTCTTTTCTAGGGCCTAAATGAAGCAAACATACAAGAAGTATTCTTCGTATTTCGTCGCAAATTCTATAATCTTATCAATGATAGTACAGTAATTCGCTATCTGCCGCTTAAATTTCACGGCATCCTGAATAATTTTGCAGTGGGAATCAAGGTGTCATTTCGGGGTGTCATTGCCCGATCTTCGACTAATAAATTCAATTTCGGGCCATGTTTTGGATACCTTGAATCTGTTTTTCACTAACTAAAGCAAGAGTGATTAAAATCTACCATTTTTCGGGCCTTTCGAAAGTATCGGCCTCAAATTGAGCCTTTATCGCCTTTTTTTCTTGTCAAGAATACGTCCTTTCCATACAAAGCCTTTGGCCAAACTCAAATTGTTGTCCGACTCATGCGGGGGGTCTCATGCGGCGAAATCTATTTTTAGTAATAGTGCGCTTCGCTATTCACCCCAGTCGCTGTTCTGGATTAAGTTTTTAGTTCCCATACAAAAACTTGTATCAGTATTATGTTAACGATAAAGGGTCCCACATTTGTAAAGTTTTTCATCCAATCCAAGATGGTGTGGTGTGAGCCATGTTGGCCATGGGATTAAGAAAAAGGCATTTTAAGTGTCCCTTTATGGGGGTATGAAATCATTGTCAATCTGGTATGGAACTTGCACTAGTAAGAATTTTATTCCTAAACACCCCCTAAGACTAAATCAATACAAAACCAATAACCACGTCCCTTGCAGCATAAAGAAAAAATTAATATGTTAATTTTTAAACAGCTTGTTTATCTCTCTAACTTATAAGTTGAATACCAATTTGTTGATACAACTGACCATAAGTTTGTCCTCCAATATTCTTGAGTCCACTTGTACCACAGCAAAAGGCTGATCAGGGGCAGATTCCTGCTGCTGGAACTGACGCAGCCAATAACGGGCTTCCTTTGGATCAGTACCAATCTGGTGAAAACAGCAATGAAAACACCTCAATTACGTTAGTTGAAAAATTTTCCTGAATCAAATCCAAAAATTAGCTCAATGTTAGAAGTGTGTCTTGAAAGTAAACCATGAAGGGGGTGAGTTTGCTGGTATAAACCTGGCAAAAGCTCAACTTTCAAGTCCAATATTAAATATCTGTCATTCTTCTTTTTCTTTTGCTTTTAATAATTTTTCGTATTGCAATAAGAGACTAAGTGATGAAAAAGTTTACACAAACAAAATGAACGTTTAAGATCGAGCATAACACTTAGGGCCTGATTACATGAGCCGGGCTGGCCCGGTTAGCCGGGCTGGCAGGGCTCGAGACTAACTTTTTTGCTAACTAGCCAAGTGGCTAGTGACAGCTTTGATTTCACTAGCCAAAAGTTATTTTCTACTAGCCACAATTTTTAAGCATAGTTCTTCTTAAGGGGAGGGGGAGAGAGTGAAAACAATGTGCGATAATGTTTAAACCTTGAGCCGTAAAAATAATGTTCCTTAAATCTTCATGTTTTTTTTCTTACAAAATTGGGCTTATGTTCTTCACTATAAAAATTGTACATCTACATGCGTTTTTGTCAACTAGATTGTGTAAAGCTTCACATTCTATAATGTCAACAGTTTACTTGTTAGTTATATTCTCTGAGAGACGATTGTAATAAATGCGGTTTCTTGCCACTAATGCCTGTTTTAATCACTAGCCATTTTGGCTAGTGAAAGGCCAAAACCTACTAGCCAAAACTGCATTTTTACTAGCCTTTGGCTAGTTGGCTACCGTTAGTCTCGAGCCCTGGCTGGCTCGGTTTGCCGAGATCTCGGCACGTCTGTTAAACACAACAAAAATCAACTTCACGATTACATGACAACCGGGCCAGCCCGGTTAGCCGAGATCCCAGTATCGCGATGCCGGGATCTCGGCTAGCCGGGCTGAAAATTTTCCATGTAATCGTGTTCACCGGGCCAGCCCGGCTAAGCGGGCCAGCATTAAATTTCTCTTCTGAGCACAATATCCGACGAAAAAATCAATGCTACTCCTTCGAAATAGGATGTAGAGGTAAAGTAACCCATCCAGCTGCATAAGTGCAAAACATTTAACCACCAAATTGCCGGAAAAAGGTGATCAAGATCATTCGTGCTCTGATCATTCGTGCTGAAACCGGGCTGAAAGTCGTCTCGGCAAACCGGGCCAGCCTGGCTAACCGGGCTCATGTAATACCGCGCTGAAAGTCATCTCGGCAAACCGAGCCAGCCCGGCTAACCGGGCCAGCCCGGCTCATGTAATCAGGCCCTTAAGCTTAAAAGCTTTAAGCTTAAATAAAGAAGCATCTTTAAAGTTTTGAATATAATAATTGTTTTTTACAACTCTCGGGTGATTTGTTTACACAACTTACCTCCTCTAGAAACCGTCTTAAATCCTGTTGCTTGCTTGAATCATGAAACAGCTTTTGACTTGAGGTAAACATACATCTTTCAGGAACTTTTCTACCCAAATGACCTCCATATTTCAGCTCGCAATCTTTGACTGTTTTTGACGCACGGCCATGAACGAGTCGTCCAAAAGGCCGTCCCAAAACGTGTGTTCGCCTCATGTTGTTTTACTGGCATTCATGATAAAAGATGTCGTCTTTAGAAGGTTCAAACACCATCGCAAATAAAGTACAGATCTCTTTTACAAATGTGTTCTTTATCACTTCCAACTTTTGAACCCGCGGCACGTTGAACCACAATTCAAACGTTTGATTGCATCATCCGTGCTGTTTTCGGGATCTTTAGAAAACCACGAAGACAATTACCAATAATATAACTGTTAATTGAAGATGTAAATCCCTCCATCCATTATGATTTAAATTTGAGATAGAACAAGATCAACCGGCCAAAATTTTACGACTTGTTTATGTTATGGCCGCCGTCGTTCCCAAATTCCCGCAGCTTATCTATTTCCTTGATTCTGATTGGTTCTCCTGCTGGTTGCACGTGCTGTTCACATCGACATTGAATTTTCGCGCCACGAAAATGTAGACTTTGAATGGAAGGACTTCAAAACAATATTGTGAATATTGTTTTTAAACCTCGCTTGTACTGTTTCTGTTTATACGCTGACGTGTCGGCTTGTACGATTTAAAGCCGGAAGTTGAAGAAGAAATTTAGTTCTACAGTTTTACGATAACACTCGTTTCGTTGTCGATAAAGCGCTGATCAACTGGGAAATGTCTGTGATTCTACGTGCCTCGAGTTTTATTTCACGAAAAGTAAACTGTGCTTTTTGTGGCGCTCGATTTTCATCTTCTACCACAAGATCAAGAAAGGTAACAAGAACAAGTTTAGTTTTATTCTCTTTAATCTCGTGTGGTTAACGTATTTTTTTATATAAAACTGACACAGATTTCTGGTTTCGTGAGGTACGTGAGGACAAAATTTGTACTACAAAATTTGCATGTCACTGAACAAGAAATCTAAGTTTTTGCGCTACACATTTCCGCAAATCTAATAGGTAGATCTTAGTGGTCTTGTGTTCGATGATAACAAATTTATTTTATGAAAGACTAGTTTGTATAGTTTTAATTTCATTTGCTAAAAAGTTTTACTCATTTGCCGTTCACACAGTATAAAAATTCAAAATTTACGTTTTTGCTGATCGGGTGATGCAATGTTATTACATGTGATCGATTGGATTCCTCCAATTCTTATGTTAATTGATCTTTTATATTTGGGAACAAAGAGGTTTATTTATAGGAAACAGTGAGATAAATAAAAGGGCTTATATTCTTGTGACCAAAAATAACCTACCGGTAATTTATATTGGGCTTGAAATTCTACCGGCAGAACTATCTGCGCCCATGAGAAACTAATAAAAGGGAAACTGGTCATATAAACGCCCACGAGAAAAAACGCCCCCTATTTTATGGGTGCAGCTTTCAAGCTGGGAAAACAACATCAAATACCTCTGATCCCGGGGGTAACTCCCATATGAAAGAGACGGGGATGCTCGTCGTCTCGCTTAGGGGTGTAAATTTCGTATTTTGGTCTCTCTCAGGGTGTTCTGGGCAAAATGCCGGTATTTTTAGCCGTCAAGGTCTCGTTTAGGGTTGCTCGCAGTTTTAAAATGTCCTAAAATTGTAGCTTTTAGGGGTCAAAAAGTGTGAGTAACGCCCACATTGGTCTCCGTTGAGCTTTTAATTCAAAATTTCGGACGAGCATCGCTCTCTGTTTAATATGAGAGTCCCCCCCACCAAAGGGCTCTGACCATATCAATTCATCCGAATCACTGTCATTTGTACAAGAACACTATAATTTGTTCTACGTTTAGGATGTTTTTTTTTTAAAATAATTTCTCACCAGCAACTTATAAACTTATTTACTCAGAGTTTGTCAGCATCGTTAGTACTAGAAGATGGAACACGGCTCAAGGGATTTTCCTTTGGACATAGCAAATCCACATCTGGGGAGGTGGTATTTAACACTGGTCTGACTGGGTGAGTTCTTACAAAGTTATAAACTTAGTGATGACCTGTCCCAAGGGAAACAATATTAAGTTTAAATTGTTTTCCTGACAAATGTCATAAAAAGACAACACCTTTTAGGAGCATGGGATATGCATAATTCCTGTTAGTACCGGTATATCCCCGCCCCCCAACTCTTTAATGCACGTATCAATGTTAAACCGCGAGAGGGAGGGGCAGGCATAGGTAGGGGATTTGACAGCAATATTGTCTGCCCTTGGTGGGGACTTTTGACTGTTTTAGTGGACTTTCTTACAGAATTTTATTGAAGTTTTGTGACTCATTGACCAACCACAAATGCCCTGCAGTGGGACATTTTCAAGAACAGAAAACCTCAGCAAAGTTCAAATGCCCCTCCTATTCCGGCCTTCCCCCTCCCATGCAGCTTAACACTGATAGCTGCATGAGTTTTGTTGACCCGTATAAACAAATAAAATGCTGCTTAGAATAATATGATAAAGTTTTCATCAGCATTGTTAATTTTTTTTTATTTGAATTCTACATGTAGGTACCCTGAAGCACTGACAGATCCCAGCTACAGAGGACAGATACTAGCCTTAACTTATCCTATAGTGGGAAATTATGGAGTGCCAAGCACAACTGAGCGAGACAAATATGGTTTATTGAAACATGTAGAATCCGAAAACATACAGGTACAGATGAAACTTTGTTGAGAAAGGCAGAACTTCTGAATTCTATTGCCTGATCTTTTCTCTCCTTGTTTCAGGTTCAATATTATTTCCCATTCATTTTTCAACCTTTCATTCACAATTTTTTTTTCCATTTCTGTTTTTTGACCAGGTGTCAGGATTGCTTGTTCAAGATTACTCTCATAATTACAGCCACTGGAATGCAGTGAAGTCTCTTTCAGAATGGTTACAGGAAGAAAAGGTATTAAAATGCAAATGATTAAAATGATTACCAGCTTAGTGGCGGTCTTTAACCATTGGCCAAGTGTTGACCCACTATCAGCTGACTCTTGACTGATATGTTGATCGACTGTCAGTCAATCTTTCAACCTACTGTGGACCAATATATTGACGGGTATATTAGACAAGATTTTCTATAGTAAACATATTCTGTCCCTCTTTCCGATTCCTCTTTGAATTCATATTTACAAGTAGGATAGAACTGTCACCCATCTACAGTGTATGGTTTTGTGAATCAGATTACTGATGAACATGTAGTTCTTAAATTATAATAATTTGTCACACCTATGTACAACTTATTTCATAGATTCCTGCCTTGTATGGAATAGATACAAGAATGTTGACCAAGACCATTAGAGACAAGGTAAAATAAATGCTTGTTAATCACATGATACATACAAGCCAGTATCAACAAAAAATGGAAAATAATGTGGTAGTTTAAATTATGTTAATAAGTGCTCAATAGTGTTCTTGAAGTGAATTTAAGGCTGTACATGTATTAAAACAGATGTTTCAAGGAAATCCCTTCATTAGTGTGAATTTGATGTCTACATGTAGTTTAAAAAGTAAATATGTTAATGTTTGTTAAGAGAATTTTTTTTAAAAAAGTTACTAAACCTAACAATTTTACCAGTTAGTTTTAACAGCTACACATTCTATAAGTTAGAGTTTTTTTTCACTTCAGGGAACCATCCTTGGCAAAATTGAGTTTGAAAACCAGCCTGTGGAATTTGTGGATCCTAACCAGAGAAACTTGACTGCTGAAGTCTCTGTTGAGGTTGGTTAACCTGTGGTCTGTTATCTGTAGTACTAAAGATGTGATGATCACTGAATTAACTGCCCTGGGGTAGCAGAAACATACTAGAAATTCAAACAATAAGCTATTGTGAAAATATAATTTGGGGAGGGGGGCGGGGAGACAGGAGCCATGGATAATTGGGGGGGGGGGGGTTATTGGGCTGGACAATCCAGTTATTAGGAGAAAAAAATGTACTTACCCAGTAGGAAAATCTACCTTTCCCAGATGACCATGCAGACAGGAGTGTTTTCAAGGCCTGATATTAAATTATATATGTGTAAAGCAAGCAGATCTAGCAGGCATATATTAATCTTGATGCTTTTTTCCAGAAAACACAAATATTTGGTAAAGGAAACCCTTACAAAGTGATAGTTGTTGACTGTGGAGTAAAACAGAACATGATCAGGAACTTGTTGATGGTAATTATTTGAAAAAAAATTGTCTATGAAGGTCAATGAGGGGGACTTTGGGGTTTTCGGTTTCTCGGTTTTGGCCATTTTTTAGATCGGTTTTTCGGTTTTTGCAACAAAAAAGCGTGGTTTTTCGGTTTTGGTGTCTTCTTCGGTTTTCGGGTTTTCCTACTATTAACATAATTATGGTTTTCGGTTTCTGGTACAAATACTAGCGGTTTTTCGGATTTCGTATTTGCTCTCACTGGTTTCCGGTTTTTCCAATTTGGTTAACAGTTTCTCTGAGATCATGCTGGTAGAAAGAAAACCTGCTTTTATGTTTAAAATGCAAGTTAGAGAAGTGTAATGTAGCATGTTAATGAACAAAAATGTCAAGACCCTTTAAAAAATCCCTTTCTTCCTTCTTTCAAAATCTCAAGGTACCAATTAAGGTTACAGCTTCGGAATTTGGAATGTTATGTTTGGTTTTCGGTTTTGATCGAAATTCACTTCGGTTTTTCGGTTTAGTATCATTTTTTGTGGGGTTTTTCGGTTTCTTACAGGCCCCAATGCCCCCCTCGTCAATGGATGCAGTGTTTAATGTAATTACAAACTAAAAAATAACTTCCTAAATAGACCTGTAAGTATAAGACTATCACAACAAAATACACGTAACATAATATGATATCCTAATTTGTCTACATAGATGTACATACAAAACATCTAGCTGTCCAGTCAGAGTTTACATAACTATAACAAGCCACCCCCCTCCCCCCTGCCTATATATTAAGTCAAGACAAACTGTGAACAAGAAAGCTGAGTCATTATTTTGAGGTAACTGTGTGTTTTTTATGTATGTGGCCTAGCCAATTTTAATAATTTGAAATAAGCTCTACCTTCCTTCCTCTCTCGTTACCCCCTTCCCTTCCTGTATCTGGAAGAGTCTTGAAAGAAATAATATCTAGCTTTTAGTATGGAGCTAAGTCTGATAACCTTTCTGTTATTTGTTAGCGTGGTGCAGAGGTTCACCTAGTACCATGGAATTATGACTACTCGGACGACATCTATGATGGTTTGTTTATTTCTAATGGCCCTGGAGATCCCGCAATGGCGTGGGATGCAGTTCTAAATCTGCGCAAGGTTTGCAAGCTTACCTATATACTAATTAATCTGATACAAATAAGTGGGAGGCATAGTGGCCTTATGGTTAGTGTGCTGAACTCCAGATCAAGAAGACCGGGCTCAAACCCTGGCTGAGATCACTTTGTTGTGTTCTTGGGCAAGACACTTTGCTCTCACAGTGCCCATCTCCACCCAGGTATATAAATGGGTACCAGCAAATTTAATGTGGGGTGTAACCCTGCAATGGACTGACATCCCATCCAGGAGGAGTAGAAATACTACTAGTCGTTTAATGTTACAGAAACTTGAATTTAAAGTGCCACCATGTGACTCACCTAGCTTTAAAAGCAGACCTCACCTTTACTTATTATAACCCTTTACCTTTCTAGGAACAGTTAATCAACCCTGACGTCTTGTACTTTTTGGTTGGTCTTTACAGGTGCTGAACAGCAACCGTAGCCAGCCAATATTTGGTATCTGCATGGGGAACCAGATTACAGGTCTGGCTGCTGGGGCAAAGACTTACAAGCTGCCTCTTGGAAACAGGTAGATTCATAACATTAAAAATTCTTGGGTAAAAGTCTTGTGCAATCAGTTTGGGTCATAAGATAGCGTAAGGACAAGTTACGTTTGTGCACTTTCTTGCAGAGGACACAATCAGCCAGTTATTAACCAGCTCAATGGACAAGCATTCATCACTTCACAGAATCATGGATATGCAATTGATGAGGAAACACTTCCTTCAAAATGGAAATCCTTGTTCATTAATGCCAATGACAAGACAAATGAGGTACAGTATGATTTTCTTCCTTTCCTTCTTTTGTTTTTCTTTCTTTCCTTTCTTTCTCCCTTCTTCCTACCCTCATTCCTATCCATCCAGCCTTCCTCCCTCTCGTCCATCTGTCCCTCCTCCCTCCCATCTGTCTGTCCATCCCTCCCTCCTTCCTTCCTTCCTTCCTTCCTTCCTTCCTTCCTTCCTTCCTTCCTTCCTTCCTTCCTTCCTTCCTTCTAAATTTCTTTCTTCCTCCTTTCTTTTGTCCTTCCTTCACTTTTTCTGTGTATTTATATGCAACTTGCCATATTCACCTCAACATAATTATTATGTTTTAAGTCAGTCCGGTGACTTAGATGGTGTTTTTGGAAAATCCTTCTCAGTTAGTCTTTATCTTGTCTTACAGGGCATCATGCACACAGAAAAACCCATATTCACTGCACAGTTTCATCCAGAGGCATTTGGTGGACCAACAGACACTGAGGTTAGTATGTATCATTTAGCACAGGTCCAAGTTAAGAACCCCAGATTCCAGGCTCCTCCATTGTGGTAGACATTTGCCCAGACTGTAATGAACCTAATGAATATATACAGCTCTAGCATGTCTGGAATACATAACAGCTCTGTATGCTAATGAACAAAGAGCTTACCTTTTTAACAATGTTTCTTTTTGCTTGCAGTTTCTGTTTGACACATTCATGGATCTTGTGAAAGGTGGAAGAACTTCAGTAGACCGTGCCATTAGAAAACCCTTCAAAGTTCCGCCACCCCCCAAGGTAAGGTTTTCCTGACTTTACTACTATCCTCTGGGATAAGGCTTCGCTGTCAGACTGTCACCTTTTAACATGAGGCATACCTGTTTCAAACACTAACCCCCATGGCAAAGCATCCTTGTTGCAGTACTTATACTTTCACCCCAAGGCTTTCATTCCTGTGATTGTACTCTCATTTCTCAGTGGACATTTATGTGGGCTCTTTCGCTTAGCATGGCTGCAAGCTAAGTTCTGTGCTCAGTGACTGGATTTTCCAGTCCATCCAGTCTAACCAAGTCAGGAAGTGTCCTGGTGAAACAGACAAAGTGGACGTCAGATTGCATGTGCACATGCTAAACCAATACCCTAACAAAGTACCAGTAGTGCCATCTGTCAATGTGTAGAACTCATAGTCTCCTAATAAAATAACTAGTCAGGAGTATATGAGTTGCTGTATGCTTGTGTCAGCTATACTTGTTGATTCTTGTCAAATTCACAGGTGTCCAAAGTGTTAGTACTGGGATCTGGTGGTTTGTCCATCGGTCAAGCTGGCGAGTTTGATTACTCAGGATCACAGGCAATAAAGGCTTTAAAGGTATGACATTTTTTTATCAGTTGCAGAGTCTTGTTTGATAGCCCGGTTCAAAAGTTTCCAGTTGTTTTACTTCACACTGGCTTTGGCTGTTAAGTCACATAAACTACACTTATTTACTATCAGTGGCACTGTTAATTAAAAGTTATTTGAATTGTGTATTGCAGGAAGAAAACATCAAGACTGTTCTAATGAATCCAAACATTGCCTCTGTACAAACTAACGCTGAAGGAGAGAAGCAGGTAAACAGCAACTTTTTCACCCCCAGATTTAAACCTACTGAGTCAATTAATGAGTTAAGTCTTACTCATTAATGTTTGTTACTTAAACATCAACACAGGCCGATGTAGTTTACTTTGTGCCCATAACCCCAGAATTTGTTGAAGACGTTATAAGGCGTGAAAGGCCTGATGGAATTCTATTGTCAATGGGTGGACAGACAGCTTTGAACTGTGGTATGTGCATAAATAATACTGTTCTTAAAGATTACCAGTATGGGAGGTGCGGTGGCCTAATGGTTAGTGCGCTGGATTCCAGAACGAGTGGTCCATGTTTAAGCCCTGGCCAGGGCACTGCATTGTGTTCTTGGGCAAGACACTCTATTCTCATAGTGCCTCTCTTCACCTAGGTGTATGAATGAGTACCGGTGAATTTAATGCTGGGGTAAACCTGCGCTGGACTAGTAACCCATCCAGGGGGTTTAGAAATACTCCTAGTCGCTTCATGCTACGGAAACAGGGATAAGATCACATCTGATGGGCCACTAGGCTCTAAAGTTTTTTCTTACAAACAAAGTTTGTTCTTATTACAAACTCACTTTTCTGTTCTCATTTTCCACAGGAGTTGAGCTGAATGACAAAGGAGTATTACAAAGATATGGTGTCCAGGTTTGAAAATCTTTTTCATTTTGATCAATCAATCCGAAAGACCAACAAAGGTGAAAGAAGCAAAAATCAGCACAAACGGTGGCTTACAATGAACTTTTAATTTGCATCTTTTTTGTCCTGTCTACTTTACCTTTCTCTTGCACTATATATCCCTCCCCTGTATCTCAAAGTATGTTATTATTTTAGAAGCAACTATAATTCACTGGATGACTAATACCCTTCTCAACTTTTTTCAATGTACAAATAGAAGAATCTCCCATCAATCTAGCTTTAAACTTACAGTGTTTTTAGAGATGCAGGTCATAGTTTACCTAGTATTTAAGGGTTACTTCCCGTGAAGCTAGATGGTGGTTATTTATTGGAGGTTGGAGAGCTCAGTTTAGGCAGAAGCCGTGCCAAGGTTTTGGGTAACACACTTGAGTGCCCTTATCTACCCTGGAGTACAACCTTAAAAGTATTGGTAAACTCAGGGAGATAACTTGTGATGGACTAGTATCTGATTCATTTAAAGTAACTACACTCTCAGTTGATTTATGTTTTATGATAGAAATTAAGAATGCATTGGGTTTTTTTTACATTTCAGGTCCTTGGGACACCAATAGCATCAGTCAAAGCCACAGAGGACAGACAGATTTTTGCTGACAAACTTACAGAGATTGACGAAAAGATTGCACCCAGTGTTGCTGTGGAAACAGTAAGCTAAGAGACCATAACACGATATAATAATAAAATACATTATGGAGACATTGTGGTTATACAGTTTACAGATTCGCATATGCCTTACGTCTTTCAGGAAACTCTCTTAGACAATTGCACTATACACACTTTTATTCCTAATAAGCATTCACAGATCAAAGAAGACCCGTTATGGATGCCATGATATCTTGAAGAAAAAGTCTACACTTTTCAAAGTTCGTCGTTCGTAATCCATCTCTATCTTCCCCAATCTGAACCATTCTTGTTCCTGTTTGGTTTATTATTACCTCTTGGGCGTCTTTCTTCCCTAGCAAAATATTATTTTGATTTCCTTTGATTTGAGTAGAACTCTGTACTTTGCTCTTGACTTGTAAAGTTCTAGTTTCTTGTTCGTAATCCTTCTCAATCTTGCCCTATCTTAACCATCCTTGTTCCTTTTTGGTTTATTAGCACCTCTTGGGTGTGGCCAAACGAGAATGAGAGTCCCTCAGACTCAGAGTTAACAGAAGTTGAACTCTTATCAACTATCATTCGAGCACAAGAGAAAACCCTAGCCTGCTCTCACGAAAATCGAACAGATTCAAATTTGACGAGAGTAGGTGAGAGTTGAAAAGAGCCCACGAAATCGTGCGAGAGCTTCAGGCTAGACAAGAGTGAAGGGCGATTTGAGCTCTCGGCTGCTCTTCATTGCTGTTTGGCCTGGCTTTAATAAGCTACGAGTTTGAGGTTTCCATACTTTTATACATCGCAAGCCTGTTGCCCCCCCCCCCCCCCCCCACTTCAAGTGGTACATAAGCCTTAGGACGGACAGATTTAAAGACTTTTGCTCTCTGTTGTAGATAGAATCAGCAGTGAAGGCTGCCAAGTCCATTGGATTTCCTGTAATGGTTCGTGCTGCTTACGCACTTGGAGGGTTAGGATCAGGCTTGTGTGAAAATGAGGAGAAACTGAGAGAAGTTGCCAGACAGGTAATTTGGTTTTCTGACAGTGTCACTACTAGTTTTGTTTTTGGTTTTTATACAGTCGTTTACTTAAGGCAAGGCTAGTGAGCAGTACTATATACAAACGTGTAAAACGAGTTTTCTCTTTTATGAGTTTCGTCTTATCAACGCAGACGTCATCAGAGAGTTTAGAGTATAACGGAGTATATACCGTAAAATTCCGGTTATAAACCCCCTTGGTTACAGACCCATCTACCTGGAAACAAAAAAATACATCCGATTATCAGCCCCCCCGGATATAAGCCCCTCTCTACCGGATGACAGTACTGAACAGGGCTAAATGTTGCTTTATTATGCGTTTTTAACTTTAAAACTTATTTCGATCAACACTCCAGTGGCTCGTCTCGAAACGTTTTTTTTATTCCGCTTATAAGCCTTCCCGGATATAAGCCCCTCCGCTTATAAGCCCACACAAAACCCCTTACGAAGTTGTATAAGCCCAGGGCTTATAACCGGAATTTTACGTACATGTAAACGTGGACTAAATTTTCCATTAACGTGAACATCCTACTTACATTTCGGAATGGGCATCTTGGAATTAGAACACACAGGTTCGGGCCCAGTAAACTGGCATAAGGTTTCTTAAACAACATCAAACTACATTTTTAGCAGCTAAAGGATTTAGCGCATTCACAGTGTCAAAAAAATTATAATGCAATGCATCGTTTACAAGAAGGCATGCAGGCGCATATAACAACTGGCGTTTTTCTTCTGTTTTCAGGCGCTCACATTATCAAATCAAATTCTCATAGAGAAGTCATTACTGGGCTGGAAAGAGATCGAGTATGAAGTGGTCAGGGATGCTGCTGATAACTGTGTTACTGTCTGTAATATGGAGAACTTTGACCCGCTAGGAGTTCATACAGGTACAACGTTATTCATGTTACAGTCAAACCCAGCTTTACGGGCACCTACTGAATTTGGACACATTATTATGGACAATGTTTTTGGTAATTGTAGTCAGGGATGGCATAAATTGTTAGTGGCTTGACGCTGACTGTTTTCTTGATGTTACTTTGAAGTGTTTTTGGACCCTTCCTCGCTAAAAATGGCGTGCCTCCAGTCAGGATGAAGAGAATTTTTTAAAACGCTTATGTGCCGGATTAAAAGCTAATCTATGCTGCTACATTGTAATCTGGAATAAAAGCTTATCTATATGCTGAAAATGCATGCATTTTCTGTAGTATCCGTCAAGCTTAAATTCTTTTTGCACTAGTCACGTTTCCCAACATTTACGGTGCCAATTTTAACGCTTTACAAGCAACCACCCAAAAGAACTCTGATGGTTTTTTTTTATTTTAAAACCTGTACGGTAAATAATCTTGTGTGAGGAAATCTCGGTCAAGAACAAGCTGTAGTTTTGACAAATTCTTCTTTCTTCATATCAGGTGACTCTGTTGTCGTGGCTCCAAGTCAAACTCTTTCAAATGAGGAATATCACATGCTACGAGAAACAGCCCTAAAGGTTTGATTTGCTACTCTGCTCTACTGCGTACTCTACTCTACTCTACTCTACTCTACTCTACTCTACCCTACTCTACTCTACTCTACTCTACTCTACTCTACTCTACTCTGCTCTCCTCTACTCTACTCTACTCTACTCTACTCTACTCTACTCTACTCTACTCTACTCTACTCTACTCTACTCTACTCTACTCTACTCTACTCTACTCTACTCTACTCTACTCTACTCTGCTCTGCTCTGCTCTGTTCTGCTCTACTTTACTCTACTCTTCTCTTCTCTTCTCTACTCTACTCCACTCTACTTCACCCGACTCCCCTACCCTACCCTACCCCATTTCGCCTCCACATCTACTCCAGTTAAGTCTACTCAGCAACTAAAATTGAAAGTTTTCAGTAATTTCAAAGCGATTGAAATAAAATTCTTCCCACGGGTAATTTCATTGAAATTATAACTAACATGTGGAGTTGGCTTGATCATTCTCTACCAAATCCTAACGAGTCATTTGCTACTTTGTTCGACAGGTCGTGCGCCATCTTGGTATAGTTGGTGAATGTAACATACAGTATGCTCTTCATCCCAAGTCACTGGAGTACTGTATAATTGAGGTTAATGCCCGTTTGTCCAGAAGCTCTGCCCTTGCGTCCAAAGCTACAGGGTAACTACTGAGCCTTATCTGATTAGAGAAACAAACATTTCAAGATGCTCAAAAACATACCTAGACAATAGAAAACTCAAGTATAATTAAGCATAGTTTTGAAGAACAGTACTCGGCAAATGACAGTAACACATTAGGAAGTGTGGATGACTAACGATGGCGAGGATGGAAATGGATTACAATATGGACAAAAGAGAAATCGCGGGGCTTTCTTGTAGAAGACGATTAAAAACTTGACTTTTTAAAAGTATAATGCACGTGCTGCTAATTAACGAAACCTGGTGCTGATGTTTCTGTTCCCGTCATGGTTGCTTAAATTTATTACTGACTTAAAGGTTTCTGTTGATTTTATTTTGCAGTTATCCCCTGGCCTTTATTGCAGCCAAGCTTGCCCTCGGAGTACAGCTTCCTGATATAAAGAACTCGACAACACAGCAAACGACAGCTTGTTTTGAGCCTAGCTTGGATTATATTGTCACCAAGGTTAAATTTGTGTTCAGTGTTAATATGTGGTTTGCACAGGCCTTGAAATGTCCTTGGAAATTTGCCAGATCCTTTAAAAGTCCTTGAAAGTGAAAGAATCGAGTTTTCTCCTAAGATGTCCTTATTTTTCCAGCAGTCATTAAATTTTACTGAGAAGTCCTTGAAAGTTGGAGATTGGCCTGAGAAGGGGGGAGGGGAATCCCATTTCCCATATTTTGTTTGGGATTCTCCTCAGTCCCGGTGACCCAAATCTCATTTTCCCAGTGACAAAATATGCAAATCTGCGCTCCCATTTTACCCCTTCAGGCCCCTCCTGGGACTACAGGAAATAATAGGCGACATTTGGACACCGAAAAATGACAGGGGCATTAATATAGTCTTAGAGCACGTTTTGCGTAGTAGGTTAGGTAATTTGCTGTTGTTTTTGCATGTGACAAAAATTGACTCGTACATCGTTTTATTCATTTCAGATTCCCAGATGGGACCTTGACAGATTTCACATGACATCCAAACAGATCGGCAGCTCAATGAAGAGTGTTGGAGAGGTAAGAATTCCCCACATCCGTTAGGTAAATATCAAATTATCAAACAATCTAATCTAAGTCCGAGTTTAATTTCGTAAAAAAAAATAATTGAAAGTTTTTGATTGCAGAGCTATAAATTTTTCAGGTACTGAAAGATATGGCTCGTACAGTGCTTTGAAAAAGGAAGAGTTATTGTATTTCTAAAACCTATCCCAATTCTTCATGTACTGGTTAGAAGTGTAACTTAGTTTTGTTTGCAGAAGTTGCTCTTCAGTTGCATCAGTCTACCCAGACAAAAACAGGTGTGCTATCCATTCGACGAAAAGAACCGAATTTCGAAAGCATTTTTAAATGGAACTCATAATTTTAGTTCAGAAGACATTTTGCCAAAAAAAGTAACTTGCTGATTCACACTCGATGTCGTTGTTGTTAAAAAAAATAAAATCAATTTGATAAACTTATTTGTGTTTTTGACTTGTGGTGATTTCGTTTAATAGGTTATGGCAATTGGGCGAACTTTTGAGGAAAGTTTCCAGAAGGCTTTACGCATGGTCCATCCCTCAGTAGATGGATTCGTATCAAAGGTAAGTTTTCATTAAATATCGGACTTTTCGTTTACGTAAACCACGACGTCAACGCCAACGAGAATGTCGGTGCAAGAATGACTCTGCACGTGCGTTGTAAAAGATGTTTTAAAATCTCTTAGCCGTTCTCTACAAAGCCACGTGAAATGAAGACACTGTTTTTTTTTTTTATGTTTCAATATTATTATTCAGTTACTACAAATTGGTTAGTGTTTCCATTTACGCTAATAACACTCTTATGTGCGGATACAATTTGCACTTCGCACCCAGAACTTGTTTTGTTTCTTTGTTCTATCCTAGCTTCCCAGCATGCATCAGGAACTATCAGACGGCAGACTTGATGACGAGCTGTGTGTACCGTCAAACACTAGAGTGTACTCCATAGCTAAGGTCAGAAAAGATCCATTAAGTTGAGTTGTCGCTATAATTCCTCAGCGACAGTTGATCTGAATAATGATATAACGCACCAATCATTGAGTAAAGCAAAGTCAGTGTTAAGATTTTATTTTGAAATGAGTGCAGAAAACCTTAGTCAGATTTTCTTGGGTATTTTTTCGTTTTGTGGGCAGCGTTTCATTGCTAATGTAATGCTACTGTGTTTGCTTCGTCAAGCAGTATTACCTGTTCAGAAAACTTGTATAACCAGTGCTCTAACCAATCACACAAACTGCTGTTTATTTCAATCAATTAGGGACAAAATCAAAACCAATCAAAACTTGGTTTTCGTACATTATCCCGCGCTTGGCACGGATTGCCTGTTTCTGCTTCGAGTCCGGATTGGTTCTTGCGTGATCAAAGGTGTACTTTGGTTTTGGCTTTACAAAAGTTTCCAGAAAATGACTTCAAAGACTGGTTTTCACTAGTGAAGAAGTCGTAATCGAAGTCGTAAGAGCGCGAACGACCTGGTGAGAATCGAAAATCGGAGTCGTAAGCAGAGTCATAAGCTTGATGGAATCGCAATCGAAAGAATCAGAACGTTTCCATTTTCTTCCGCTTCCGTCTATGATCCAGTGAAAACTACAATCTTTGACAAAACCTTGGCGCAATTGCTATTTTTCTTACTTGAAACATAAAAAAATTAAGTAATTCCCCCTCTCCCCCTTTACAGTGTTGCATAACATGCAAAAAATAATGTCTTCAATTGTTGCCTACTTCTGCTCACAAACTGAAACGCACTGCACGAGGAGTTTGGGCAAATTGCGCTATCCAAAACGGGGGGATGGGGGTGGGTGTGCCAAAGAGTTTTGTCAATGATTGTAGATTGTTGGAGCAGGAGCGAAAGAAGATTCAACTAATCATAATGTTTGCTTTGACAACTGTGAAAACTAGCTTTAATAAAGAATCAAGGACGGTAAATAATATCAGTTTTATAAAGGGAAAAAAAGCCGGTTTTTTTTTTTTACATCTCCAGGCGCTGCATGAAAACTACTCAGTGGATCAAATACATGAATTGACAAGTATCGACCGCTGGTTCTTACACAAACTGCATCGCATTGTGGAAATAGAAAGAGATATAAAGAACCAGGAACTGTAAGCGTTTAATTAATTAATGTTTAACCCTTTCAACCCTTGAGTATTAATGGTTGGTCAGCAAAAGAACGCGTTATTTTCAAGTGACAACATCTTCGTAATTATAACTTATATGCATACCTAATATAAACAAACGTAACTGAGAACCATTGAAAGAGTTTGGTAAGCTTTAACGAGGCAGACAGTCTTATATTATCCCAGTGGACCGCATGCGCTCCTGGATTATACATATACTATACAAAGGTTGCATTCAGTCAACGGAACATAGCGTTATTTTCGGCAAATCGTCGTTGAAAAGCCGGAAGAATTTCCGATTCGTTTTATCCAATCAAAACCTAGTGTAGACTCTCACGAGTTTACCGGAATTTGTCATGTTACCTCAAGAATACGTCACGTTGCTAAGCAACTGCTCTGACCACTTCCGCGGGCTCGGCCAATTCTCAAAATAATCGCGTTACGTGTTTTGTTAATGGTTTTATTGTGTTTTTTTTTCTTGTTTTTTTTTAAGGGGATCCCTTCAGCGGGAGGGCTTGTTAGAAGCCAAACAAGCTGGATTTTCCGACAGACAGCTTGGAAGGCTGATTGGAGTTCAAGAGAATGACATAAGGAATGAGAGAACCAAACAAGGAGTTAAGCCCTGGGTTAAACAAGTATGTAACTTGGCAAACAGGATTGGAAACTTGATAATCAGGTTCTGTTGTTGCCTAGTAGTCTTCTTAGCAGCCATTTGTTGGAATAACATAATTATAACGCTTCCGGCAGAAATTAAGAAATTTCTACCTTGGGACTTAAAAACAAAGAAACTCTGGAGTTTTGAAACTATAATGACTCACACAAGACAACATGTTTATTTTTTGTTTGAGAAAGATATGGGACGCACCGGGGCCTAATGGTTAGTATGCCGGACTCCGATTTAGTTCTCAGAATAGAGCAGTCCGGGTTCAAGCCCAATCGGAGCACTGCGTTGTGTTCTTGGGAAAGACACTTTTTTCTCACAGTACCCCTCTTCACCCAGGTGTATAAATTTGTACCGGCGAATTTAATGCTGGAGGGTAACCCTGCGATGGACTAGCATCCCATCCAGGAGGGAATAGAAATACTCCTACCCGCTAAATGCTACAGAAACCGGGATAACCTCTGGTCTGATTAACTACTTGGTTCGACAGCAGGCTTAACCATTTTTTACCTTCATTTTGCTCAACAGATCGACACAATGGCGGCGGAGTATCCTGCCAAGACAAACTATCTTTACATGACGTACAATGGCCAGGAACATGACTTGGTGTTTGATGACCAGGGTGTCATGGTGCTGGGGTGTGGTCCTTATCACATCGGCAGCAGTGTGGAGTTTGACTGGTGTGCAGTGTCCTGTATCAGGACTTTGAGAAACCTTGGTATCAACACGGTAAGGTTGTATAAAGAACAAAGGCTACTTTTGGTACGTTCAGTAAAAGTATTTCTCTCAAAGAACGAGCCTCACAAAATGACAGCATTTTTGCAAACTGGTCGGTTTTAACGCAGGGTATTTCTCAGTTTAGATTTAAGAAAAAGAAAACAGTTTCTGTGTTTCTACAGTTATAAAAACACGTTTAAAAGTTTACTGAGGGGGGGGAGAAATGCTGTTTAACTCATGTTAATATGAGTGTTTGGAAAAACTCTACTGAAACACGGAAACGTTGTGTTCTATTTGCTTTATAAAATATACTATAGTTTAAAGACTTTTGATTGTAGACGTATTATTGTTTTTTCGTTCTCAGGTTGTAGTGAATCATAACCCTGAGACTGTTAGCACTGATTATGATGAATGTGATCGCCTTTACTTTGAGGAACTTTCCCTTGAACGAGTCTTGGACATCTACCAACAAGAGGTAATACGTCCTGCACAATTAATTTGTTAAGCTTCAAAGCATTGTAGCGGGTTTTCTACTGAATGTGTAATTCACAGAGCCATTCGCAATGAAAATAGCGCGGGAAAAGCTCCGTGACAAGCGCGGGAAAACATGGAACCCGTGGTAAGCGCGCGAAAAATGTTAAACCGGTGCGAACTGGCGGTAAAAGCGCGGGAAAATTTGTTTCGGGCTGCAAGCGTAATTGGCGATGGACTGTGAGTAGAGAGGAGGGGGTCGTGATCTTTTATAACTATAATGCAGTGAAAACCGTCACCTACTTGAGCCTCTTTACAGGGTTTAAATTTGCTTCCTTTGAGCACTTTGCTTGTTTTTTTTGCAGGTTTGTAATGGTGCTGTGATCTCAGTTGGCGGTCAGATTCCTAATAATCTGGCTCTTCCTCTGTACATGAATGGTGTCAATGTCCTGGGTACCTCCCCCCTGATGATAGACGCTGCAGAGGAAAGGTAAGACACGCTGCATGTAGCGAGCATGAGGTATCCTCACTAATAAGCAAACGTCAAGTTAGTTTCAAAAGTGTTTCACTGCTCACTTCCTTGCGGTTCAAAGTTTTCCTTCTGAGGAATCTTTCCTATAAAATCTTTTTTCTTTCTCTTCAGATCTCGTTTTTCTGCAATTCTCGATGAGATAGGAGTCGGACAGGCGCCGTGGCGAGCCGTGTCATCTGTGGTGAGTGGCTAACTTCATTCTGCAAAAAAATTGTGATTAAAGTGTTGTAAGTTCACCTCTAATGTGTTCTGTTTTAGGATGACGCGCTGGATTTCGCTGCCACTGTTGGTTACCCCTGTCTTTTGAGACCTTCCTACGTTCTCAGGTAAAGAGTACATCAGAATGGCAATAACGCCTTACTATACACATTTACTCAACTCTTATCGTAAATTGTAATAAATTTATGTTATTTGCCCGCCGGGAGGGCCGTAAAGGGAAAAACTGTACCTGAGGTCTTAAGTACGGCCCGAAGCCGTGCTCAAGATCGAGGGCACAGTTTTTTCCTATACGGACCTCCCGGCCGGCAAATAACATATATTTATGCAGCAATGCCTACAATACAGCAACTTAGGAAAACTTTTCAGACTCCATTTTCTCTTGTTGAAGTACATGTTGTTGTTGTTTTTTTTTCAGCGGTTCAGCCATGAACGTGGCTTACGGTCCAGTGGAGCTGAAGAAGTTTTTAGAAGAAGCTGCTAGAGTATCTCAGGTGAGCTGCTACTGCTACTGCTACTACTTCTACTACTTCTACGTGTAACTGCGTGTGGAGAGAGGCACTATAAAAGAAAAGTGTCTTACCCAAGAACAAAACGCAGTTCCCCGGCCAGGGCTTGAACCCGGACTGCTTGATCTGAGTCCAGCGTGCTAATTATTAGGCCCCGCGGCCTAAATAAGGCAGATGTTTTTGTTGTTGTTGTTGTTGTTGTTTTTGTATTTTACCAGGGTTAGAGTACATTACCTTATTGTTTCTTATTTTCGCGGGAACTTAATTTCGCGAAAATGGAACGGGAATATTTCCCGAGAAATACGTATAATTAACATAAAAAGTACAATAGGAAACGTTTAATATAAATTTTTGCGGGTCTTTAATTTTGCGATTTTTAAAAAATCGCGAAAATTAAGTCCCGCGAAAATAAGTAACAATAAGGTATATAAAATAATGTTGTGTTCTGTATTCAGGACCATCCTGTCGTGATGACAAAGTTCATCGAGGGCGCACGAGAAATTGAAATGGATGCTGTGGCTAAAAACGGAAAGGTAAGTAATCTAAACTATACTTTAGCTGAAGTTGTACTTTGTTTCACGCGTCTGCTTACTATCGATCTCTTCTGCGGTTTAACAAATGCTAATCTCGTGATACCTTTTGTGGCTTGCTTAGCCGCTTAAGTTTAAAGTAATTGTGTTACGGATTTTAGCCAAATTTAGGCATAAGAAAATGGCCATCAAATTGAGTGAGATAAAAATAGCCTCTTAGAACAGTGAAAGAATATTTCAATAACACAGCAAATAATACAAAATAAGGTGCGGATGGACAAAAATTGGAGAAGATTGAAACAGATTGGATCATTGCTATATGGATTTTGAAAAACTGTTAGGCTGAACAGTTTTCAAAGTTTATGTCGTTTGTTTGCAACTTAATTAAATGAAAAACGTCCGGGACACATATTTGTTTGTAATGGCACCATGGTTTTGCCATTTAGATCCATAAAGGTAATTTCTTGCAAACATTAAGTTTCATAGCTTAACTCAGCCGTGACACAGTCTCTTTAAGTTGAACACTTGGACACTTTCCCGTCTTCGCAGCACTTTATGTTTTTCACTATTGTTTACTTGTTAGTCGCTGAAGCTGTTGTCTGTTTTCTATAGGTTGTTGCTCATGCTATTTCTGAACACGTGGAGAATGCTGGTGTTCATTCAGGAGACGCTACGCTGATCTTACCTCCACAGACCATCAGTGATGAAGACATCGCACAGGTAGGTGTTATTAGGTGGGCGTCGGCTAACCACGTGCTTCCACGTGTTTTATGTTCAAGGTAGCGACCTTTGGCAGGTTGTTATAGTGACGTAGGTGTGGCTGACCACGTGTTGCCGTGTGCTTGCACTGACTGTTCCTCACATGTAGGGGCATTTACAAGGTGGTTTGGTATCTTACTTAGGGCGCTTTCCTTTAGTCAGAACTGTCCGGCCGGTCCGTTGGTTTTGAATGTGAAATGGGCCCTTTCCACGAGATTTTCCCACAAATCCACTACAACAGTGTATAATATTTATGCATTGACTGATTTGACAGGGCAAATCTGACTAAAAACGGAATTCTCGGCTCCAATATACCGGTCTGGCCGGCCAGTTCTGACTAATGGTAAGCGCCTGGCTTCGTCAGCCATCCAAGAAAGCTCAGTTTTGTTAAGGTTTATTAAGGGCATCGTTAAAGACCATTCCTCGGTAACAGCAAGAGTTTTATCACCTAACACTGAACGTGTTTATGAATCGAAGGACTTCGCTTCCTTTTTTTAAGCAAAAGTTTTGTTTGTTTTACAGGTCAAAGAGGCAACTAGAAAAATTGCTGAGAAGTTTAACATTTCTGGTCCGTTTAACACGCAATTTCTAGCCAAAAATGGCAACATAATGGTGAGATAAGTTGTTGCTAAAATAGATTATTTCAGTACCAGTGGTAACCACAGTTAGAAAGTGCGGGCCTCGATGCAGTTAAGAGAAGGTACTGGGAGGGAAGTGTTTTTTGTTAGTTTGGAAAATTACTTCAAGTCGAAGTTTTTGGGAAGTTTTCCAGAAGTTGGCATAACTGTGGTAATTGAGATTTCTTTTATAAACTGCGGTTGTTTATTGGGAGTCTGTCCACCGAGAATAACAGTATCTCAATGTGTGCGAAATTATGATGATTTTTTTACGTGTTTGATATTACCAATCATATGTTGACAAGTTTGCCATGTTTCAATGGTGAATAAGCCAAAGTTTATCGATATTAAATTTTTCAGACAGTGTCGATAAATCACTGGACAAAAGAAAATTATTCCGAGTAAGGTCGAGTAACGCGTCACGCTTAAGTCACGAATGTTTTTTATCGTTTCCTATTGCCGCGAACCAATCAGAGTTGTTTTTTTGATTGACAGTTTTGCGAAGTGTAGTCGAGCACGCGGTGTGAATTGAGATGTGATTTTCCTCCGTCGGCAAACTCGCTTTGTTGTCAGTGTTATAAGGAATTTCTCGAGAATAACCGTTGTTGGAATCATTCGCTTTGCCGTAGTTTATCTGTGATACAATCACAGCAGATCTCCTCAAAAGCAACACCTATAAAACAACGTCTGCAAAACGTAATGTCTGCAATCTTCCGACAGAAGCCTCATTTTTCGCATTCTTATCGCTCTTGGAGACAAGATTTTTCTCTTCCGGTGTTACGACAAACTGTCGTGATTGACACATTTTTTGCATTCCGATCGTTCTTAGTGGAAGAACAAAATTTTCAACTTCCGGTTTGCAGATAGCTTTTATAAACGTGGCGCGCACGCGTAATACGCAATCCGCTGGTCACTGTCAAGATTAGGGTTGCGGGCCTCTCTTGGGCCCGCAATTAGAAATGAGCGCCGGCAATTGCAACTGTGTCGACAGGGAGTAATTCGGAGTTTGAGATTCATATACGTGATTTGAGTTTGTTGATTGTCTTTGCAAGGGATATCTGAGATAGTGGGTTCTAGGGATTTCTGGAATAGGGGTGTCTAGGTGTCTAACTTTCATATATTTGTGCAACAAGTAAAGTTGTTTTCCGCCAAGCCTTTCCCGCGAAAATTACTGTTTTTGATGAAGTCAGCTGCTACTTAACTTGCGAGGAAATACTGAAATCATCGCTTGAAGTGCAATCAGTCTGACAGCACTTCAATCGACTCAGAACACTCCGAAAAAAGTTTCCTCGCATGTATCCGCTATGTTAACTTTCCAGGTAGACGAGATACTGTAGTTACGTGTCAAGAGTCTATTACGAAATCGCTTGTAATTGGCTATCTGAAACCAATACGCGGGGAAATCTTATCCAAAAATAACTTTACTTGTGAAAACGCCGTTTCACAGACGCAGCATGGACGTTGCACGCTCCGAGTAATGGTGTCCTGCTAGGGTACGATCCCCTGGGACGTCTGGGATACGGAGTTCCTAGATATGACAATCGAGACCTGACCAGGCGTATGTTATCTTTTCCTATTTTTCATCTGACAGGTTATTGAATGCAATCTGCGTGCGTCTCGCTCCTTTCCTTTCGTCTCCAAAACAGTGGGCACAGATTTCATTAGTGTGGCTACTAAAGTAATGGTAAACTATCCTCTTGACGAGCACACACTACCTCACCTAGCCACGCCTCTGCAGCCGTCTGGATATGTTGGCATCAAGGTTTGTCAGCTAAATTCTCTGGTTATTGGTTATCTCTAAAGATAGGAGGGTACTTTTACGGACGGGGTTCCGGGTCACGAGCTATACAAGGGCTGCCACAGGCCAGAAAAAAACGTTTAGGGAAAACGCTTTGCAAGGTCAAGGAATTGTGTATCTGGTCAAGGGAATTCTTAATTTCTTGTCAAAGTCTGGGCAAAAATCAGAAAAGTTAGTATCCAGTCAGGAAACGGTCAAAGAATTTTACTTTAGGGTTCAGGTCTTGATAGTGACAATCTTATTAATTAAGGTTAATTAAAATGTTTTATGGCACGCAAGAGAAATTTAAGCAAATTTAAAGGTACATTTTACTTTTTCAGGTTATCAGTCTTATTATAGTCAGCGAAAATTGCTTTCTGGTCAGTAAAAAGTCGGAGATTTTTTTTTCTTCGTGGCTTGCAACCATGACTACCTTATTTTCTTTGGACAATATTTAGGTGATTTAGGTGTTAGCACTCTGAAGATAAATCTCCCCCCTAACTGCTTCATTCAGTCTATATGGCAGGTTGTGTTTTTTATACACAGAGTAATGTTTGCTCTCACTTGTGGTAACTAACTTAGTTTGCTTATATCTTAAGCGCATGCGTGCATGTCTTTCTTACTTCAGGCGCCGATGTTTTCGTGGCCAAGACTGCGCGATGCTGATCCGCTGTTGAGATGTGAAATGGCTTCCACTGGAGAGGTGAGGCGATATATAAGGAATTGAAAAACAACAAGAAATGAGCTAATGATTTTATTTCGTCCTTTCTAGCAAGAACTACGATTCTAATGCGCACATTGATTGATTCTGTGTAGGTTGCCTGTTTTGGAGCCAATGCTAATGCTGCCTTTCTCAAGGCTTTGATGTCAACTGGGTTCCGTCTGCCTAAGAAGGGCATTCTGATTGGTATTCAGGTATGATGATTGACAGACTCACTATAATTAACATTTAGGTTTGTAAAAGAAGGCACGCAAGCTCTTAGTAATTTGAAAATGCTCACATTAACTAGTGTACTGAAACTATTACTTGCGTCATGTCCTGCTTATGTTGCTCTTATATTCTATCTCGTCTCTGAAATTATATTTCTTCTTTGTTGGTGTAAAATAAAGGTAAAGTCTGCATGCGAACTTAGTGGACCATCAGGCCGGACCTTATCCTGGTTTCCGTGGCATGAAGCGACTAAGAGTATTTTTGACTCCCCCCTGAATGGGACGCTGGTCCATCTCAGGGTTACCTCCAGCAGTAAATTCGCTGGTACCCATTTGTATACCTGGGTGGAGAAAGGCACGGTGAGAGTAAAGTGTCTTGCCTAAGAACACAACGCAGTTCCCCGGTTAGGGACCGTTCGATCTGGAGTCCAGCACACTAACCATTAAGCCACCACGCCTCCTAACAGTGTAACCCTCGCGATAACTTATGTAATGCTGGGGTTGCTGTCTGTCAAATACATCTTTTCTCGTCACTGCAACGAACAAGTAAAGACGAGCTAGATCTGGATAGAGTGCAATCTCATATTTTGCTACGCCAAGGTTTCTTTCGAGAGACATAGATTTAAGACAGATTCTCCCAACTATTATTTTAAAAGAACTTGTAAAGATGTGACAGGAGAATTTACATGTTGAAATAGTTAACCCAAATGACTGTATTCACTTTGCTTTTCGCTTCGTGTTCTTAACAGCAATCCTTGCAGCCAAAGTTCCTACCAACGGCCAATCAACTTCATAAACTAGGATTCACTTTGTACGCTACAGAGGCCACGGCGCAGTATCTGAACACGCACAATATACCGGCTGAACCAGTTGAATGGCCACTGCACAGTGTCGGTGTGAACCCAACAGCTACCAGGTAAGAAATATAGAATAATACATGGGTGCCTGGAGGTATGAAATTTCTTTCACGAGTGAGCGCACTCCCGAACATTTCCGAGATTGACGAAGTTTCCCGAAGACTTCCGAGGAAGTCAAACATATTTAACGTCATCGATATCACCTCAGTAAAATTATCGTATTTTTACGTTTGTTTTTCTCAGGGCTGGAAATCTTTGTAAAACACTGCAGTTTATATGATAATTGCTAAAAACGAGCCGTCAGAATTCACTTGTTTCGGGAAGCTTCAGTTACCACACAAAACTCCACTTCCACACAAAACTTTTCTTCCACAGAAATTTATAACTATTTTTTACAGTCCAAGCTCCTAATTTTACCGTTTTGTTACAGATTGATCCAAGATAAAGAAGTTGACTTGGTGATCAACTTGCCGAATCAGAACACCAAATACATCAAAGATAACTACCTTATACGAAGATCGTCTATCGACAGTGGGGTCCCACTTATTACCAATTTAGAGGTATTGTGAAATTTGGCCAGCAAAAGTGCAAACGTGTTTCTTTTGCCTTTAAAGTTTACACCCCCACAGGCAGCCCAAGCTAACGATAAGAGTCACTGTACACTAAGACTCATTTATAAGGGTTTGTATGGGAATGAAACAATTTTGTTTTACGATATATAAATTCGATCGTTGCTCTTATTGTTACCTTGGGCTGCCTGTGACGCCCCGGGCGAGGGGACGGTACTACCTATAGTGGACTATACGGGAAGGCCCTGCCTGAAAGGTGTACCTTTTTCGGGCTGGGGGTATATAAAAAGGAAGGGATTTCGCGTATTTGAATAATTTAAGGGGATACTCAAGTTAAATGTTTAGAAAAGAAATATAGTATTTCTACTGTATGTACGAGAAAGGGGCTCCGTTTTCCATTTTCTGTCAAAAATGGTATATACAAGGGAAAGGGTTCGAACCTCGTGGCAGATCCTCCTCGTATAAAAGTTTACTGAGTATCCCCAAGGGGGAGGGGTACGCTCTCCGTCATACGGTGCATAGAAACCCATTATGTGGTCAAGATTGTAAAGGATTGCGTTACAGGCCCAGCCAGGGGGGGTAGTAGGATACCAATATACCCCATTTTTTCCCCCTGGGATACCAATATACCTGAAAATCGCAAAAACGTTGATACCAAATACCTAAAATTATTAAATCCGATAACAAAGGCTGGTGTAACTAGGGGACGGACAATTATTTGTTTGGAGAGGAGGGATCCAATTTTTTTCAAGAAAAACATTTTTTTTTCGGGCTGTGCCTGCAGACAATTATTTTGTGTGTCCAGATAGTAGCCTTGGTTGGTAATTTACGTATAGAACTCAAAATAAAACATTTTCTTTTCCTCAAGCACTGAGGATAAGACACTTTAAAAAAGATTCAGGAAAACAAAATACTTAATACCCGTATTTCGGCAAAAGATACCAAATACCTTGGTTAAAAACACCCAAGATACCGTATGCCCAAAACCCCTGGCCGGGCCTGTGCGTTAGCATAGCCCGTTTCAAGTAAGTCTGCTGGAGCTGTCTAACTTTAGTGGTGTTAACTCTTGCGCACGTTTCGTTTAAAAGAAAACTTTTGAGCTCTTCGTGATCGCCCACGTTTGTGTTCAACTCTCTTAGAGAGCTGTTGTTTGTATAAAAAGTATTGTTGTTGGTGGTAGTGGTAGTATTATTGTTGTCGCTGTTTTTGTTGGTATTGTTGTTGTTTGTCGCTGTCATTGTTGTTCAACTGTTTCCTTTCTTCTTAATTTTTAGGTTGTGAAAATGTTTGCCGAAGCTCTTTCAGAAACAGGCAAAATTGATGCCACTTCTCTCTTCCACTATCAGAAGTCGTCCAACAGAAAAGCAGTACCCTAAAAGGGAAAAACTGTAAATTATTAACTCCTGAAAAAACAAATCACAAATCTATGAAATCGCCTGGATGTTAATATTCACTTTTCTTCCCGAAAAGTGATGCTTAGTTCGAAGGTGATATTTTTGCCGTTAAGCGGTGTTATTTAAAAAACACACAAAGTGTGGTCGGATAATATTATTTTTGTAGTATTGTTGTAAACTTATATCAATAGTGAAAGGAAATAAATAGACGTATTTAATGCCGCGGGAAGCTCCTCTTTAGGAAAGAACGAAAAAACGTTTTGGAGATAGCAAATCCATGCGACACTGTCGAAAGTAGGCTTGATTTTTTTGTTCATGTTTTAAAAATGCCCTTTCCAACGTACATCGTACACAAAAAGATGAAACGGCCGTCTTAAAAGTGGGGTTCGCCAAAACTTAAAACGCGCCCCATGGTTCCAAACTAAAAGCTGACGCAGAGTCGAGGCTGGGCCCACATATAACGCACAGACAATCCAGTGAACCAATCAAAACTCGAAGCAAATACGTGTAGCCGGCGTGAAGCGCGGGAAAACGCGCGCGAGTGAGTCACGATTGGTTTTGGGTTTACTTCTGATTGGTTAAGAAAACTGACGCGGGATCACTAACTGCAGTAATGCTTAATCAAGAGGGTCTCAATGGGGTTAACCGTTAGCCGTAAGACGGCCAAAAATTTAGCCATTAGGCGTAAAAATTGGAAAGTTTTAACCGTTAGCCGTAAAATATGTTAACCGTAAAAAATCGGTCAGTAATTTAAAATAAACCAAACTAGTTCACTTCATCGTCCCAGAATGGTCCTAAGACCAAAAATATGTTTTTCAATAATGGAAATTAATTTTTAACTTATAAAAACAATGGAAATTAATTTTTAACTTCTGTTAACCGTAATGGAAAAAAATTAACCGTTAGCCGTTATACAGCCAAAATTTAACCGGTAACCGAAAAAGCCACCACCCCATTGAGACCCTCTAATCAAAGCAATGGTGAATTACTTTCGACACTCAAGTAAAAAAACCGCTGTAACAACAGTAGTTTCCGAAAACAAACAAATAATGAAACAAGTAACGGCTTTAAATTGCAAAACTAGGACTTGAATTCTGTTCCTTTTCCCTGATTTTTGTCACTTACTTTTTATAATCTTCGATTAAAATAAGGTATGCTAAAAAAAATCACCACCGTGATTCCTACTGCCGCAAAATATCCAAAAAAGGCCAAATTATGCTCGAAATTTTGCGTGCAGAATATACCCAACCCTGAAGAATGGTGAAGGTCTGCTGTTATCAGAAGACAGGCCAGATTAACTTGATGTAACTAATCTTGTATTGTTTCTCACATAATCGGTTTTAAACTTCTTGGTTTTTGCTACATGCTAGAATGTTCTTTGATAACCTCTTAAGTTAGTCCGTTATACTGCTTAACCTTTGGCTCGTATACGAATCACTTAGCTTAACTCTGATTTCAGGCCATAGACTAAGTAGAGAAAGTTTGTTCCAACCCCACCGATCGAAGAAGCCAGAAGCGCATCAAGACCGGTGCTTATTAACTCCAGTTTCTGTAAAATGAAACAAGAGACTAGATGGAATGCTAGTCTAACTATTACAGGTCCACCCCCAGGCTTTTGGCAGATTTCCTGCACAAATCTTTAATCCCGCGGTGGAGAGAGGCACTGTGCGAGTTAAGTGTCTTGCCCAAGAACACAACACAGGTACCCCGGCCGGCGCTAGCGCAAGAACCCCTTTGATCTACAGACCAGTTCAATGTACCTCTTTGACCAAAAGTTGCGCTACTCCAACTATATGTGGGAGAGTAATCGCAAACACCCTACTACCCCTCCTTCCCCTCCCATAGCATATTGTCGGGTTGTCCCTGGGTATACAGATCTGGAAGGTTTCGTGAGGATAAATAGTCTCGCCGCCAAGACCACAAATTAAAATGAGAACAATGGTCAATTGGCTCGAACTTTTGACTGGAAATCTAGCGTAAACCACTTTGATAAAACGTTCCTGGTTGCACGTTCAATATCGTGTATTTGCAAAATACTTCTAAAAAAAATGCAAGCATTGCGGAACTGTGGCAACCTGCCGACTAAAGTAGGAAGTTCTCGTGGTTTTTGAAAATTTTTCCGTGTCTGACGTTACTAGCTAGTGACCACTATAGATCTATAAATATATTGGCTTCTTCCGAAGCGTATGTATTCTTACAGGTATTTCTGTAATGTTTACGCGATAACATGCTATGGATCATGGACCGTAAAATAAAAGATTTATTTAGCCCTCTATGGGGCTTATCTCTTTTCGAGGCAGGGGTGAAGGGCGTGCGGGCTTAGCTTACTTCAATTTGTGGACATGAGTTTGTGCACACGAATAAACGTACTTAGAATTTTTTTATCTTTAGCAGTACTTCTTCACTAAATAAGCAATAATAACACTGGCTCAGAAATTTGCCTAACATAAAAAAACAGTAGAAAATCCAGACCTACAGATAATTGGGGGCCCGATTATCCAGACCCTGCAATAAGAGGGGGGGCGCTATCAAAAATAATTTTTATCGGCCCTATGGGCCTCTATTTGGCTTAAAAATATGGTGAAGGCCCGCTGAAAAATACCTTTACTTATGTGTCAAACTTGCTATAGCCAAGGAAATGAACCTCTACAAACTGGGGACACTTCAATAATTGAGATAAAATTAAAACAATAAAAAAATTGCCATATTTACCAAAGTACAATGTTAACTAAAATTTCCTAATAAAGTTAAAATATACAGTGTAAAAAACCTTAAAACAAACTGGTTCCTTGTCTAAAGATGGGACGTTCCGCATTGTCAGCTGTCCTGAGCAAACAAGATCATTTTAAATATGATTCTTTTTCTTTCTTTTTTTTTCTTTACATATACTAGTAACAGGCAAGAATCCGTCTGACAGGCTACGTCAGGCTAAATACCTTAAGGTTACTATTTTATGCGGCTACTAATTTTAGCGATTTTAGCGAGTTGAGCGAAAATCGCTGAATGTAGTACTCGCTAAAATTTGCCTCGGTCAAATTAACACCCCAAAGGAAAACGAAATTAAACTTAGTCGACTTGAAAATTTCTTTAAAAAAAGATGCCGGTAACTTTGTTCTGTCTGGCAGTGCAAATGTTCGTTCAATTTCAAGTGAGTTTGTTCTTTTACTGAACATTAATTTTCATCTTAGCGATATGTTCATTTAAAACTGGTTTACAAGATATCACTAATGTTTTAAAAACTTTTAGATAATCGCTAAATAGTAGCCGCTAACAATAGTAACCTTAAGGTAAATTTAATTTTTTTCCATCGAAAAATTGTCTTAAGTAAACGAGAGTTAACTATCACCGAAAATGGGGGAGGGGTGCTACTACAAAGGGGGGGGGGGGAGGAATTTACCATTTTTAAATAATGCAGTGGTTGGGGAGGGTTAAGGAGAACGGGGCAGTTTTGAAGTTTATATCACTTGCAACAGGTAACATAATTAACATGATCTTGTTTGCTCAGAACAGCTGCAATGCGGGACAGTCCCATCTTTAGACAAAGACCCACTGTGTTTAAGCACGATCCAAATTGAACTCCACCGAGTTATCAAATCCTAAACTCTCCATACAATATCGATACATTTTCAAACATATAGCTGTTGAGATTTAAGAAAATCATCAATTCTTTTGATGTAAATCCAGAGAGAATTTCCATTTTATATCTTGTTCGGGCGGGGGCCGTTAAAATATTGGTGCTTCGAGTTGGGTCTAAAACTCATTGTCAGACATAAAAAAACAATTGAAAATTTAAACCAACATACCACAAAGGGTTCATTTAATTATTTCCGCCGCAAGTGAACATTTTAAAGAGGACATCTTTTATATGTGGCATTTCTTATAATGATATTCCAGTAAGGGAATTAACATAGAGCCAAACCTTACGAACTCACTTCCGTTTTCAACGATAGCCAAGTCCCTCGCGGTCTCTGTGACGTCATACCGTTTCCTGCCTCGGCTCCGGTTTTATAAGGATGTTTGCGATGTTTCAAATAATTTATTTGATTTGGAGTAATAATAAATTTCTGTCGTGAAAACTAACATTTAAATTAAACACATGATTGCTTTTGTGGGTCTCAACATACAAGCCCGAGCCGGTCGATAATCTGGAATTATGTTTTTTGACAGAGAAACAGAGCTTTGTTTTCGCTAATTGCCGGACATCGCGTAACATTGACAGGCTGGCCCTATTAAACTTTAAAATCCTCTGCAAATTTTGCATATTTATCTTGCAAATCCCTTCTAAAGTTTCTCACTGCGCAATAATGCAGCCATGTTTTTAATCAAATAAATGACAGGCGAGAGATTTATGGAAAAACTACAAGCGCGGCTTGGCAAAGTTTATTTTGGTCGCCCGAATGCTTACAAACAATTACTTAAGTTAGGACTTCAATCGGAAAGCGAGATGTGTCATTGCAAACAATGCCGCCCCAAGTGCACTGCGCTTTTGTTTGAATATTGTTTCCTGTAACTGAGTGAATATTCGTCTTGCTGTGAAACAAAACATACTGGCGTAATTTTTGAGGGAATCTTCGATTTAAATCTGTGAAGAAAACGTCTTGAATCAAAAGGAAACTGCTGGCTTTGAGGACTAAAGCGGTAAGTCATTGAAAACTTTATTCATAATCTTAACAGGTTAAAAACAATGAAAAATTTCACATTCATTTGAAATCTTTGAATGTATCATTGGCAACTGTGAACATCTTAAAAGCTCAATGGTCGTTTCCAACTTTACAAGAGCGCTCTCTGTAGGGACCTGAAACGCTAAGCTTTGATTTGTACTCGTATGAAAGTAAGGTTCTGGATCAATGGGACATGTGTGTTTATAAATCGTGTTTATAGCCGCACAATCTCTCCGCTTCACTTGAAAACGTGGGTTTTACTTATCACCGGTTTCTTTACTACCGGATGCGCGTATTTCATTCAAACTTTCGACGCCGAAGTAGAATTATAGACGGACAAGAAGTGATACTATGGCAAACATTTAAAGGGAACGTGTCTGCGGCGAATGAAAAAATTCTAGCCCATGCGTGACTTTGGAAAGTATTCGAAACGTGTGACTTTTCTATACAAAGATTAAATTTAGGTCAAAGATGTCTTAAGGGAAAATCGGATGAAACGTTTAGCCCATATGTACTTTTTATCCTTACAAAGTAGTTAAGCGTTTTAGGAAAGGTCGAAGCTCGAGGATTGCAGGTCGAAGCGATAGTCAAATTGAAGAGACATTTATTTTTATTTTTCTGCAGTGGCGTTTGTGAAGTTTAGACGCAGCGAAAGTTAATAAAACATTACAATGAGAACAGGTGTTGAGCAAGAAATGATGTTTATGTCTTTTCTTTTGATTTTAGCTGCTTTAAATAGAAACTAAAAAGACCTGTATGGTCATTAAGATTTCGATCTACTGTATCTCGTATCTGCGCGTTTTATCTCCCGGTTCTATAAATAGGAATCTTGGATTGTCCTGCAGGCGCTAATTAAAAAAAAAAAAAAAAAAAAGGTTTTCAACAAAAGTTACCAAAACATCGACCTTGAAAAAAACGTTCTTAAATAAACTGATTGTATAAAGATGCAATTGTTGGCCGTTAAATTTCGCGCGCAGTGAGTTGCAAGGAAAACAACGAAATTTCATTAAGCTTTCTTTTGCCTTAAAAAGTCCCCTGCGGGCAGCACTAGCAGTGCTTTAGATTAGAAACAAGAACATGTAAATTAGATATTAATTTTCTGGTGTTGTTTTATACTCAGTAACAATGGCCGTCTGATAAATCTTTCCGGGAGTTTCTAAAGTAATTTGATTAGGAAAATCGAGTTTATACCAGCGGGTTTTCTCGATAAATTTTTGCGGTGAAAAAGTGGTCTCCTTGACTAGGAAATTGTAAAGAGTGATTCGTTTTTCCGGATTAGCGAAGATTTCATTCAAATCGGATCATGACCAGACGCCTATGATGTCATAAATTGAATGGAAAAGAACCTTTGCTATTGGCGACAAGAAACTTATAGCTGTCGTATAAAGCAGGAAGCAATTATCAAAACAAAACCACACAATTACTTTTAACTAGAAAACACCAAAAATCTTTAAAATAATAAATAACACACGTTCGTTCTTGACTGCACCAGTAAAACTGATTAAAAAGAATTAAAATTATGAAGCGATAAAGTTCAACCTTATCATAGCGCCCTTAATCCTATTCCCTTGATGAATTACTTTATTCTCAACACCTCTTTGCTTGACAATGTACAAAAATTGAATGGAGAATTTAGATATTTGTCACGCATGACCTCGCCCTCTCGTAAGAAGGTTCTCGTAAGTAATCACGTACGTCGCGTCCAGGCCGTTTATAGATCTCGTAAATCACTCGCTACTTTTTGTTGTTGCAGCAATGGCTTTTACTAACTGCACTCCAATTATTTTATTATACTTTAAAATTACAACTTGTGAGGCAGGCTTTTGCATTTATTAGTGGTTTTCACAAATAGAAATCAATTTGAAACGGCAAATATTGCCCACAATGTAAGACATGTAGTAAATAATAAAGATGGTAAATTCTAACTCGGTAATAAATAATAAAAATAAATTTCTACTAACACGAGAGGGAAAACATCTTATCTTTATTAAAAACATGTTTTGCCACGGTATTTTTATTTTCAAACTGCCAGAAGGTTTTTTGGCGTTGTTTGACTGAAAAACACATTATAAATCAATAAGAAGCGAGTTTTAACTGCTTTGCACCGAAAAGTCTGTGAGGAACAAATCGCCTTGGTTATAAAAACTTATGGTCTTATAAGACAGTTAAACAGGCCTTAGAGAATTAAAAGATTACATTGCAATTTTATCGTGTAAGTCCCATTGAAGCCTCGCTATCGACTATAATTTTAATACTTGGAAATGAGGCTAAAGGAATTGACCATGCAACGATCGCAATACTTGACGTTTTTATTTTTAACCAATCAGAACGGTCGATGCACCAGGCGATCTGCTTGCCGCGTGCTCTTCCGTTGATTTACGTGCACTAAGCTAACAGTCTAAATAATTATCTTTTTATCTCCTTTTGTACTCTTTTAAGTCCGTCAATATAAGAACAATGTACGTTAGCGGGACAAAGAACCTTATATTAATATCATAAATCCCCCAATTTCTTTAAATCTTTCAAGCCCTATTATTTTACAAATTGTTCATTAGGCTGTTTTCAAAAAATCCCGTATAATACTAGCTACGGTGTAATACTACTGATTTAACCCTTTGTTCTCGGACGCCGTTATGTCCAGCAATTTTTTTAATTCTTTCAAGTTCTTATGTCTTACAAATTGTAATAAGGCTGTTCTCCATAAAATCCTTATAATACTACTGATTTAACACTATATTCTTGTGATGTAATGTTCAGCAATTTTCTTAATTCTTTTAAGCTCTTTTGCCTTACAAATTGTCGCATAAATTCCTCACAATACTACTTATTTAACCCGGCCTATATCCCTGTGATGTCGTTTAATGTCCAGCAGGGAAACGTCTGAAATTCAGGCTAGGTTTTAATATATACGTGGAGAAAGAAGTTACTGATAACTGTTAAATACATTATCCAACGACAGGTGAGGCCCATTTTTGAGAGTGGAAAATGTGAATGAAGCAGAAATATTTTTCCGTTTGTTCGTGAAACTTTATCAGGTTGAGATGTGAAATTATTTTATAATAAGCACTCAGCATTTGGATTTAACAGTAATCATTTTAAATCCGTCTGCATCTGGCAAATTCTCATGGTGCCGGAGAGGAGGGAGTCAATTTCAGTGAAGTCTCTCTGAACGGAAACCGCTCTTAGAACAGTCATCACCTAGAGTTGGTCCCTGTGGCCCGGGCGCTGTGGTCATACTTCAAACATTGTACTGTAACAAAACCGAACAACAGACATTTTAAAACCGTCAACAGACACTTGAGAGTCCCTTTTTCGTTAAAACTATACTTCCGAGGTTACCATAGATGTTGAATACGATATCAAATACGATTTGGGGGAGCAATCTTTGTATAAAACTAATACTAATACTCATATCCGGAGTTTGGTTTCATGCTGTGAAACTTGTCGACTTTCTACCGTAATTTTAGTGAAGCCTAATTCCTGGAGACATTTGTATTGTGCAGATAGCCAGATATCTCAGCCTAAAATACATGTATGTACGGGTCGAATCAAAACGAAACCGTTATTCGTAGTCTCAGGTTACCCGAGGGCTCTCTTAGGTGGACAACTTCCTTGGTCGGACAGTTGTTGTTGGTCGACCGTAGACTGTTCACAGCAGTCTATCTTCTCGTAGTTTTTCGACGTTTTTCTCCGCTCGTTGAACGCGGGAAAAAAATCGCGACAGAACTGGACGCCAGCGGAGGCGAAACGAAGCCTTCCGTGGCCACCCCGTCGTGCTTCGCGCTCCCGCTCGCTTCGTGTGCTGTTACGTTTGCGGTCTTATGCGATGAAAAATAGCGAGGTTATGTCTAGGTCGATTAGTCCCGCCGCTGTCCGTCCTAAAGAGAGTTGACTGCATCTCATAATTTAGAGACTTTTCTGTTTTTAAAGTATTAAGATTTAAGATAAACTGTACAGTAAAGAAAGTGAAGCTATAGCCTGCGTAGCAGGCGCATGTGTAGTTTCGAGTGCGCGCATGGGAAACGCGAAAGGCGCGAAACGACCACGCGAGGGAAATGCGTGGCCTTCTCGCGATCTTGCGCTCTTTAAAAACGCGCGTTGTTTTTTTTTTAAAAAAAACTACACAGCAGCCTTTTAAAACGCGCGTTTTAAGAAAAAACAACAAAGCAGCCCTTTTAAAACGTGCCTTTAAAAAAAAACTACACAGGCACCTGCTACGCAGGCTAGTGAAACTAAGGATACCTCTTGTGAAAAGACAATGACCGTTACGTATAACTATCTACAGATAAGCTTTATCCGACTTTAAAAAGCACACTGTGAGTTATGGACTTGAAGTGTATCAAAAGATTTAGAACCAATTTCATAAGCCTGTATACATTGTTCTTTAATTTGGAAGGATTTGATAAGTCGTTGGTTTTAAAATCTGCAGAGTTACGAAGCTCGGATGACCCATCCATTAGCTGAAAAAATCTTTCCAACCGCAAAAGAACTAAGAACTACTGGGTACGCACGTAATCGACAAAACGAAATGGTGTAAAATTTAAAGGCCTTCACTTGCGATTTCTTAGTCAACAAGACTTCTGTAGGCAGTCAACTACAACTTCAGAAATTCGTGAAACTATTTCCGTGCATGCATGATTTTATCTGTGATTACTGCTAGTTTTATTTTTGTTATCTTGGGTGATTTAAAAAGTTGTTGGTCGATTAAATCTACGCAGTTCGGATGACCAGCAATTAGACTGAAATAGTCGTCTGAAAACACAAACAAAAATAACCACAAAACCTCAAGAACCAATTGGTCGAAATTGGCACGTAATCGCGGAACCAAATAATACGATATGAAATTTGAAAAAAAAAAATGAAGGTTTTCATTTGTCATTTTTCTTATGAAAACTTGAAAGTCAATACGGCCACGTTTATATAGCAGGAAACTACAAATAAACAATTACGTGAAACTATTTCTACAAAAGATTTTTATAGTTACCTTTACAATCCGATTATGACAGATCCAGAGATAAGAATGCTGCAACAATCACTCACAAAAATTTCACCTTGTCAGCAGTTTTGTTAATGGGCCATTTTGCGGTTTAGTTTTTCGCCATTGTCAAAAGTGTTCAGCAAGGGCGTGAAATATAGTAAAATTCCGGAGTCAAATTTCTTCCAAAACGTTTAATATAGTTTCTTGAAATGCCTGATGATTTGGATAGCAGTGGATAAGGAAGCGTGCTGGTCACGTTTTTCATACATTTGCTATCAAAACTAAAACTTCGTTATGAATCTGAAAGCGTATGAATTTTAAAATCTGATTTTTCTTATATATGCAAAACTACAACTAAAAATTCTCTCGAAATGCAAAGGGGAGACGCGAAACGAGCGCGCGAGCTCGCGCTCGAACGCGTTCGTTCCAGTTCCTTTCAGGGAGGTCGCGGTTTCACTCAACTAGCCCGATGCCATTCAGTTTTTTATTTGTATTTTATTTTCCTCCCCTTCATGCTATATAAATTACAGATTGTTTTGCAGTGTAGGTGTCCTGAACCTAAAGTTTTAAACATTTTTCTAAGCCAGAAAACTAAATAATGGCAATAATCCTCGTTTTTCATGTGAGATAAACCTGGCATTTTTTGGCTCTGACATAGACAGCGCATTTTGAAAAAAGGGATTTTTTTTAAAAAAAATTAAAGTTCGTAATCCATAACCATCCATGTTTATTTTTACTTCTTCGTTGTTTTTCCACTTTAAAAACTATTATTTTAAGGGTCTTCAACTTGAACGTAACTTTTACATTAGAGAGTTAAAAAGACTTAAAATATCGTGTAGTAACTAAATTAAATGATACAAGACTGATATTAAAGTATCATTTTGTATTTGACCCATTTGCCTAAATTAGCACGAAATAAGCCCCTCGACTTTATGACTGTCCTCTCCCAGCAAGTTCAAATTTTGATCTATAATGAGATTTGTTTATGTCGGCCCTACAACGAGGTTCGGAGCACGTAAAAGCCTGCACTTTTAAGATCAAATCCAAAACTTAAATTAGTTTAAAAGTTTCAAGAGAGATTGTAATCTTATATCTTTTTTATAATACAATAACACAATCAAACACACAGATGGCGAGAATTAAGAAAAATGAGATCACAGGAAAATTGTCGTTCAAACCGGCAATTTCTCAAAACTTACACCATACCAACTGCATGTATGGAGAAAAGACAAGAGAATTTGTATGTTAGCATTGGAACGTTTAAGAGTTAAAGGGAGTGTCCGTTAGTTGAGGTATATGATAGTACCGTTCCTAAACTTTCCGGCTTCCCTGCCGTATCAACTCGTATGTGGGACAGTCTAGGACTGAACTAGTGACATGATAGCGTTATGTAAGAAAATATGCTCTAAATTAGAGAAACTTCTACATAGCTCCCCCCTAATCCCCTTTCCAAAGATTCGATACTGGTGAGAGACTGAAACTTTACGTATCCCGGCTGTAGTGGCGTCATCAGTATGGAATTTTTCTTCTTGAATCTCAAACGACCTCAAACGTCTTCTTGAGAGCGGAGGGGAACTGCATGGGCTCCTGATTGTGCGTGTGGTCAGAGACGTTCACGACAGACCGCCCAAAGAAAACCGATGAGAGATACCAGGGTTACATTTGGAAACAGGACTTAAAACCAGGATATTGAATTAAGCCTTTTCATCGCGCAGTAAGTGCAGTACCAAAACGTGCGTGCGTTTTTACCCGGTCTAAAGCCCCATTCACTGAGCTTAAATTATGGACTTCAATGAGCCTTCGCTGAAAGAGTATTTATATATTGGGGATGTATAACACAAGAGAAAATTAAGCGGCTGACGATAGAGGCGAAAGTAGAACTGACTCTTTGCCCATTCTCCTACTTTGCACTTCGGCCGTTCCCAGAGACCCTCAGAATGAATCATGATTCCTTTTATACTGCGCACACTCGAATGCTCTCACCAAAATCATATCTCTACCCGAAAGGATCGCGATCTCTGGAAACGAAGCTTGTTCCTTGTAGTTCTATCCAGTGCTATTTTGAAAACTTTCTTCCTCTTTCTGTAATAATATATCATACAGTCCTGAAAATTGCCCGATTTCTTACAGTGCAACTGGTAGATTTTCTGAATTGGGCCGATCAGTCCCCTTTCACAAACCGATATAAATTGGGCCGATATCTGGTAGCATGTAAACATTTAACCACAGCCTACATTTTTAATGGGCTACTCACTTCTAATAAGAGCCAGGCATCCTCTATTGCTCAAATCAAAACAAAGTACTTTTTAAAACAATTTCTAAAGGGAACCTCAGCGAACATCACTTATGGCGAACATATATAGATACGTTAAGATCAACCCAACGCCGGCGACGGCAAAAAATTATCCGCCACTAAAATAAACTTCCCGCAAGCGGACTTTTTTTACAATCAACACGATCAAAGTCAAACTGTGTTTTATTGTGTAATTCCGATAAACAGTTTTGCGGATTATTTAGGGAGTTCAACTACATCCTCCCACCCTCTTTTGAGCAACATGTATACCGGAAACAAGGGGTACGTTTTTGCGATAACATCTTTGGAACTGCAGCCGGGGCTCGGAGAAACCCACGCAAAAACATAGGCACGTGCGTTCAACATCCTGATCAGTTTCTTTGACTTCTTGCTTGTCTTCTGCGGCGAAAAAGCACTTGAAGGGCTTCTTTTGGGTAATGCGATATACTAAATGTTGATATTTTTGTTGATCTCAATGTGACCTTGAATTACGTTCGACTTTTGCCGATTTAAACCCCGCGAATTTCACTGCCTACCCTCCGGGTATTGCTTACTCTAAAAACTTTTAGATAAAGGCCTTTTTATAAAAAAATATGACAAAAAAAAAAAAAAACAAAGTTACTCACAAGGGAAGTAGTTTTGTTTTGTTAAAAGCGAGCATCGCGGCGTAGTACACCTCTAAAATACCTCCCCCCAACTTAGGCAAGTTATCGCATGTTATCATTTACATTCATGTGTTCTGCCAATTTGCGACTGAAATCATAATTAAGTATTTTTAGACTATGAAAGTTGTTTTGCCTGTTCGATTCGGCTGCTAGAAAGGCAAAAAGGAAACTCTTTCGAGATTACAAGCAGTTTTTCTTCATTGATAAAAATCGCGAGAAATGATATAATTTTTTACATGATAATTTAGACCCGTGAGAAACCACACAGCAACAATACTGTAAATTCGCCCATTTTTATTCATTAAGCTTCAATGCACAATGAAGGGCCGGATTTTCGTTTCCACACGCTCAACCATGACTCTTAGGAGTCAATTGGTCGTGGATCCTTTGATCCGACCCCATTCAACGTTCTCTCACGTACGCTAAAACGCCAACGCACACAAAACAAAACACAAAATTAATGTATAATTGTGCACAGAAGGGAGTAAACTGTTTCTTTTAAAAGTTCATGCGCTTGTATTTAAGAAAGAAAAAGTCCAGCTTAAAAATTTTTCTTCAAAAACTTTCATTTGCCCTTCAGTACTTCAAAACACGAAATCAGGTTCCTATTTTTGCTTGGCAAATTTCCTTTTAAAACGTTTGGCGTGTTGTAGTTTTTGAACCAAGGAAACTTGTCAGGAAAAGTGCTTCAAGTCGCGAAAATTACTCTTCTGTACGGTTTTTTAGGAAGACTTTTCAAGGAGAAGCAGGCTTGTCGTGTCAAGTTTGCTATAAATACGGAGACTGAAATAAACTTGTCAACAAAACTTGTTTGGGCGCATTACGAGAAGATTTCATGTTCTTGACCTTCTTAGGGTAAAATCAGTCATTTTGAGCAGGGCACGAAATTTCAGTGTTTGTACTGGAATGCAACGTCAAATAATTTCGCAAAGAATTTGCCGAATTCTGCAGACTTTAAACTATTATGCTGGTTAAAATTTTTAGACTGTAGAAGCAGGGACAAGCATACAGGTCTTTTTCGACGTTTTTACAATGTTTTTGTAAAGTTTTTGTTGACTTCGACATTTTGACAAAGTTTCCAAAAACAAATACCGTACATGGAATATCTTGAACATTAAACTCTATGGCCGTTCCCCTAGAAGAGATATGTAAAGTCCGCTAATTTAATAACAGAAATTTTGTCTGATCTAAAGTTCACGTAGTATACATATTCCAAAAACATAATTTCGCAGTCCAAATTATCTGAACGCGGTATTCCCGTCATATTCGCCGGCATTTTCTTAACCATTAATCGCTCATGTCTTTATTTCAACACGGTAAATTCATCTAGATTACAATACTTATTGCTAATTACTTAATTAATAAAACACATATATAATATTTATAAATAAAACTATTTAGTTTCGAAGCGGCGGAGTCTTTTACCCAAAGGTCTGCTTAATGTTTCCAGAAGCTTTCAAATAAGCTATGTTGGCACACAATTTTAGATATTTTCATATTAGCTTTTACATCCTTAAATTCTAGGCGATTCAAGTGTTAATCAATTACAAACAGTCTTATTTGATTTAGTTGAACTACAAACGTGTTCTGTACTTTTCGTACAATGACCAGATCGTTACTAAGCAACATACACGTGCCCGGAATTTGTACCTGACTTCTGCACACGTTCTCGCAGCAATTTGCATTTTGTTTTGCAAGCTGGAAAAGTTTCACGTGGGAAAATTTCCAGGCCCTAATCCCTTTTCTTTTCATTCCAGATCGAATTGATTACTTTTCGTAAACATCTATTGTTTGACTTAATCCAGCTGAACTAAACAGTTAATGTTTTTGTGTTCACCCAACAGTCAAGTAACGACCTGGTCACTATTTTTAATTACTAGCATTTATGTTCTTAAGTGTTCTTAACTTAGTTTAAGATAATTCTGGACACTCTGGTCTTTTGACCAGCACGAACTGTGGAACTTTGATTCCATTCAACTTTATAAACAATGGATCGCTTTAATTAGTTTACCTAGTTACCACAAAATATTTACATGTTACTTTTGGATCCTTTTGTGTTATTGAATTTAACATTGTAATAGTAGATCACGTACGGAAGGAAAACCCGCTTAAGTCCAGCAATTCCAGTGATTGATATTTGGGGAAACTTACATTTATGTTCACGCGTTTAAGCCGTTCCATTAAGCTGATCTATTTGCTAGTTATTGTAAGTTGTACAGCAAAAAGTAAGAACGCGGTTCGCGCAAGATTAAAGAACGCCGCCGTTGCCATGTAAGATTACCATTCCAAAACATTACAGTTAAACCAATCACAAAGCTTTACGTAATTCACGTTAACCAATCACTGAGAGTTATGGATCTAGAGCGTGGTTTATATTAGTGTCGTTTTAGGGTGTAAGGACAGAGAAAGAAGAGCAGTTAAGAGCAGAGATAGAGAAAAGATCGATACCTGAAGCCGACGAGTACACAATGTAATAAACTTGGTTAAAGTAGAAATCCCGTCCAGAGTTATATCTCGAGAGCGACTAAAGGAAAGCAAGCCAGGACTCCAAAAATACCGCGCAACAGATTGGTAGAGATATCCGGGCTTTCCCCAGCACTTCCCGCAGCCAAGCAAGAAGGACGCGTCAACAACGAACTGTGAGTTTTCTTTGGATCTCGCTATGCCAGAAACGTAAGGAAAACCAAGCCAAAAATTTAAGTAGCACGGCCTGTTATGCGATTCCGTTAGTACGGAAATGCGGAGGTCGTGAGGAAGAAACAGTTCTTTTAAGAACTCTGGGCTATTTTAGGTCTTATTATTTTGTTAATTCTTTAGTTAAGGAATATTTTTTTGTTGAATGCTCGTCTCAGGATCAAAACTTTAGTTGCCGGTCGGAGTACCTGATGTACAGTTTTCCTTTACAACATTCCTGCGATACCACGGACGAAGGCGGGTGTATATTTCGTTTCCGACGAAATTTCACTGTTGTTAAAGGCACGTTTCAATCGTTTTGGAATTTAGCGTAAGACATTTTCATTTCTGTGAGTCGAATGCGAAATATTCTTTCAATCTGTGCACCCAAGGAAAAGCTAAGTTATTTTTCGCGCGAAACGTGGGTACATCGTGGGCACAGTCCGAAGAGTTTTGCGACGGTAACTGCTCTGAAATTTGTTTTCTCCGCTTGATTATTCGCAAGTTTCGCATAACAATCACTTAGGTTTATTTTAACAAAGAGTGGACAGCTCGATTTCACTTTCGAAGACCATTTTACGGTGAACCAAAATTCTGGCGGCCAAAGTAAGAGTAGCGATTTTGAAATTCCATCATCATCCCCGTTATCGCCAACTTCTGAACTATTTGTTAGTTTCGATTCGAGCTCGGTTATTTTCGACGCCTCGCTACTAAACTCTAACGTGGATCAAACTAAAGAAAAACCGATGAATATGGACGAACTCGCAAAACTCCTTACTGAACAAAATAAAGCACTTACGGAAAATTGGGCCGAACAAATTTCGACGCTATGTGAAGCTTTTCAAAAGTCACACGTTACGCCCACATTTCCTGGTAACAATAGCGTTCCCATGCCAACATTTTCGGGCGACGCCGATGAAGACGTTAATGAATTTTTAGTGAACTTCAATCGTACTTCGGCTTTTTACAATTTTACCCCTGAAAAGAAGGCGGAAGCCCTTCCTTTGTTTTTAACTGGCAACGCTAGTATCTGGTTCAACACGACACCTGAACTACAAGACAGAAGTTTTGACGTCCTTTCGAAGGCTCTCAAAAAGCAGTTCCATTCCGACTCGGATATTTGGCTTCTTAGGCAACAATTGCACGAGACCAAACAACTGGCGACCGAGTCCGTCAGTAATTTTGCTGCTAAAATCCGCCGCCTTTGTCAACGTATAAATTTACCGCGACCAGAGAGAGTTAACTATTTCATTCAAGGTCTAAGACCCCATATTAAAAATTATGTCCTTTTACAACGGCCAGACACCTTCGAAGTCGCTGAAATGCACGCAAAACATAAGGAGGCTTTGCCCGAACAAGAAACCACTGATCGCACGGATGAAATATTGCGCTCGCTCGCGGAACTACAAAAATCCGCTGACGATAAGTTAACACCCTCAGTCGCAGCGTTCGGGAACTATCAATCAAGTACCAGCCAAGGCGAATTTTTCAACCACGACACATTTCCGGATAAATCAGAGCTTGAAAACATGATTAGACAATCTATTCGTCAAGAATTGCGTCGGTCGTACAATTCACATTTCTCGGGCCAGATTCAACGAGGAAGGCGATCGATATGTGATTTTTGTGGCCGGACAGGGCACATAATGGCGACATGTTACAGAAGACAGGAGCAGGACAGATCTCCCTCGATTCCGGTTTCAAATCGAACACTACAAGATCGCGACAATTGGGAACCAACTCGATTATGCCCTGATATTCCATACCAGCAGGACCAGCAGCATTTAAACTGGTAACGACCTCCTTTGAACGGGAACAAAGTGAGGTCGTCTCAGAGAGTAATTTCAATCAGAATATTCATACACATTCGGCATCCCAAAATTTTAACGGCAGCGTAAGGCGTAACCGCGCGCGGAACCCCAATACAGATCATCGTCGTGTAACTAGACAACGAATAAAAACCCCAGATAGCACCAAGTTTGCTTCAAGCGAGATTACCTTCCCGAGTATTCCCGCCATAGACGCTTGCGAGATTGAGCAACAAACCCCACCCAAATTTTATGCCGTGCGATCGCAACAGTTAGCAAACCGTATTAAATTACGTAAAGGAAGACAGGACAAGGAAAATTGCCAGCCAAAACCATTGTTTCGTAATGAGTCTCAATCAAATGAGTCGCCCCCAACATCTAATAGTCCAGTGATCACAAAGCCAGACCGTTTTAACTTTAGCACCAAAGATGCCACAAATGGATCTTCGAGACCACATAGTACAGCAATCAATTCGATTTTTGTTCCTCAAAAGATATGTTTCCTCAGTGATATAAAAGATGCAAATGTAGTAGATCCTGTTAACGAGTACAAGTTAAGAAATCGTTCTGTTTACGATAAAAGTCATGAATTTTCAAAGGCGGAAGAAGAAAAGATTCTCAAGGAAGATGATACAGAAGTCTTAGAGTTTGATGAAGCGCAAAGTAGCGCAAATATTTCAGTTATTGACCCCATAAGAATTGACGTTCATCCCGCCCAAGTAATTTCGAAACAGGAAATTCAGAACGAAGGAACGAACATGAAAAACGAGTTTTGTGTTGTCGATGCATCTGAAGCACGTGAGATAACTTTTGAAATCGTAACACTTCAAGATGGTCAGATTGTTATCGATAATAGCCAAATTGTTTTTGAGGAACCATATATTTCATGTGGTGAAGTTAAAACAGGAACTACTGTAGCAAAAATAGTCGCAGGAAATCCAGAGAGCGCTACTAAAAGCTTCTCTGAAGACAGAAGACAGCAATACCGTAGCCAAATGCCAAATGATTTACGCGCATATTGTGGATGGTTCATTTTTATGACTTCTTTTTGCTTGTTGATGAAGTACATTTTCAATTTAGTGGGCAAACCACGAGAAGAAAATAGGCAGCCATCGTACAACGAAACGGCAAGGAATTGTACAAATTTGAACGGTCGATCCGAAGTCAAGAGCGATTTCACTTACCATTCGGGCCACATTCCGAAATCACTGATTCCTGTGACGGACGGTGGTGCACCATTAAAGACTTTAGAAGAAACACAAGCGTGCTTGAGAGACTCCGAAACTACTTTCCATGTAGTTAAGGGCAATTATTGGAAAGAAATACCGCCACAACTAACGTGTTTACCCGGCTTTTCGGTGATTGCATATATGGGCACTTTAAGTAAGCTGGTTAGGAGTAATCCAATCATTTTCTTTCGAAACACTGTCGATTTAGTTCTCAAGCAGTTTCCGCCGCCTTACTCCTACAAGATCCCTCGGAGACGGAAACCTCCTGATGAAAATAGCAACGGCGAAAGCAGTTTGGCTTAAACAAATTGCTTTTACATAGCTTTTGCGCTAGTTTCACACGAATAATGACTCACAGAAGTGATGAAGTCTTGTGATTTTACTAGTACAGCACACCAAATGGTGACGAAACATCAGGAATTTATACCGGTGTTATACCATTTCTTTTCGAGGTTCAGTATAGGTGCTTCAATACTCATAAAGTATACTTTGATATGAGGAAACTAAGTCTACTTTTCACGTAGTATGATCAGCCTTGCTGTATTGTTCACTTTTTTTTTTGTTCGATTAGTGTAGTTAGTGTAGAAGTTAGGTAGTATCTTTTTATGTAGACTGGCTTGGTTTTTCCTTGTCACCTTGACTACTACGAAACTACCTCACATCATCTCAAGACTCAAGCAAGAACAAGAACGAGCACTCTCCAAGCGTCCACTTCAGTATTGCGTTTTGTACTGACAACCGCTTTTTGCCTCAACACTCACACTCGAACACCAATCACAGTGAAAGACCACTTCAGTGAACAGTAACAAAACTACTTCAGTGAAAAGTGTTCAATGGCCGTTGTATGCTGTGTTACTATGTACTGTACACAGATACAATTCAAGCTCACGGCCGAGCTCTGTCCAATAAATACAAACACTACTGAAAACACTGCTACCGCAAGTTCCACTAGAAACAAGCAGAATCCTGACGCCATTTTACAAGGCTATAAATAAACTTTCAAGGACAAAATTCATTTGTCTCGTACAACAATAACATGTACACCTCCTACACAAGGTGGCTTCAAACCTCACTGTGGTTGTACTTTTGGAGAAAACGAACTCAAACCAGCCATTCAACTAAGCTGGACGCTTTAGCCAGCGAAGACAGGCGCTTGCTCTCACAGAACACTGACAGGGAGTAAGTACCAAAACATCTCCTAGAACAACCTCGCGGGACCTTCAGCAACATGGCTTTTTCTTGAGACATAAGAGGAATACCAGGCAACATGCCTCATCTTTTATGTCGTTTTTTCATTTTGTTTTCTATATTGTATTTTATTCGTGTGTTAGTATTTAATCAAAAACAAAAAAATTCAAAGCTTTCAAAAACCAAACAAAAAACATTTGATTTTGTTCTTGTTATGATCTTCCTGTTTTCTCGTCCCTTACTTTTAGTCGCCGGAGGCGACTCTGCTGAAAGGGGGGGATAATATGTTGGCACACAATTTTAGATATTTTCATATTAGCTTTTACATCCTTAAATTCTAGGCGATTCAAGTGTTAATCAATTACAAACAGTCTTATTTGATTTAGTTGAACTACAAACGTGTTCTGTACTTTTCGTACAATGACCAGATCGTTACTAAGCAACATACACGTGCCCGGAATTTGTACCTGACTTCTGCACACGTTCTCGCAGCAATTTGCATTTTGTTTTGCAAGCTGGAAAAGTTTCACGTGGGAAAATTTCCAGGCCCTAATCCCTTTTCTTTTCATTCCAGATCGAATTGATTACTTTTCGTAAACATCTATTGTTTGACTTAATCCAGCTGAACTAAACAGTTAATGTTTTTGTGTTCACCCAACAGTCAAGTAACGACCTGGTCACTATTTTTAATTACTAGCATTTATGTTCTTAAGTGTTCTTAACTTAGTTTAAGATAATTCTGGACACTCTGGTCTTTTGACCAGCACGAACTGTGGAACTTTGATTCCATTCAACTTTATAAACAATGGATCGCTTTAATTAGTTTACCTAGTTACCACAAAATATTTACATGTTACTTTTGGATCCTTTTGTGTTATTGAATTTAACATTGTAATAGTAGATCACGTACGGAAGGAAAACCCGCTTAAGTCCAGCAATTCCAGTGATTGATATTTGGGGAAACTTACATTTATGTTCACGCGTTTAAGCCGTTCCATTAAGCTGATCTATTTGCTAGTTATTGTAAGTTGTACAGCAAAAAGTAAGAACGCGGTTCGCGCAAGATTAAAGAACGCCGCCGTTGCCATGTAAGATTACCATTCCAAAACATTACAGTTAAACCAATCACAAAGCTTTACGTAATTCACGTTAACCAATCACTGAGAGTTATGGATCTAGAGCGTGGTTTATATTAGTGTCGTTTTAGGGTGTAAGGACAGAGAAAGAAGAGCAGTTAAGAGCAGAGATAGAGAAAAGATCGATACCTGAAGCCGACGAGTACACAATGTAATAAACTTGGTTAAAGTAGAAATCCCGTCCAGAGTTATATCTCGAGAGCGACTAAAGGAAAGCAAGCCAGGACTCCAAAAACACCGCGCAACAGCTAACCTTCCTGTCTTTCTCAAGCACAACAAGGGTAGCATTTCGCACTTTAATTTTTTAAGAGGGATTAACTATTTTGGCGAATTTGGCGTCATTGTGTATTTTTCTCGTAAGCTTAGTTTTAATATAGAAAAGTAGCTAAAAGTAGTACTTATCCCGGAAACTCCACCCCAGATAAATTTTCAGTGTTTGTTTATTTATACGGAAAAGGACACGATTTTGTCGCATCACCACGCATGTGTCCATAGATGAGCTCGTGCAAAGCTCAGTTGATCTTCTTCTTGAATTCTTTTAGCTATAAAATCGAGCCCAAAAAAAATAAGCAAAAATTTCCGGTACACATTTCAGCATATATTTACTATTGTGTTAAGTGAGAAATACGAAGTTAAGTAGTTAAATAATGTCGAAAAGAAATGAAAGTTAAATCAGTAAACGAAGGGAACAAAGGAAAAAGAACCCATTCTAATGACTGCTCGATAGCACTTAAATGGCTTCCATCCATGATTGTCTTTAAAGGGTTTTGCACTAAAAGGGCTTTTGCTCTTAACGAACATAAATACTTTTTAGTTTATTTAGAAAAGGAAACTAAAGAGAGTAAAAGCGCATTGAAAAAGCAACGGATGATATAACCTCTCTTGGCAAAGCTGAATTATCTTTGACAACAAATTATTTTGGAGTTGTCTAGCTAAATAAAAATAAACTTCCTATATACGCTTTCAGACAAAATGTAACACAACGGCGGAGCATAAGGGTTTTTTAAAACCCTTATTGTAACAGAAAACACATAAGGGTTTTTTAAACGCATAAGGGTTTTTTAAAACCCTTATTGTAACTGTAGCCTGCGCCAAAACATCTGAAAGGAAAGGGGGGGTGGGGGCGTTTGCGGTGCAATGGGTACCTCAGTTTCCGTGGAAATTCAGTTAATTCTAATTAGCGCCCGATTTTTTTTTAACTTTTAGATTTATAAAATAAATTGACTTGGGAAGTTCACCGCCAACATCGCAACAAAGAGAGCCTTTAAATTATTGAATTTTGCGTCTTGTATAGAAGTGATGTCTCTGCCAACGAAGACACAAAATGTTGTGGGGTGGAAAATTTCTGCCTCCGATTTCCAACGTAAGCCTGTGCGATAACTGCGTATTTCTCTAACTACAGTCTAAAGGGAATTTTATACCACAAGTTGCGATTACAAACAATTTCTAAAGTACAAGTTTTCTCAAAGTTGTAGTGCAAAAACAAATGAAAGAACTTTACATACCAGTGTATGATATAACTAGTTGAAATGAAACTAGCGAAAAGCAATCTTTGGATTTGCGTTTGCAAATGCTGTGATTGGCTCGAAAACAATTTGGGACCTTTTCCAACCAATCAAAGCAAACATCTCTACTTTCAACCAATCAAGTTGAAAACAAATCGTGACGTCTTGACTTACGTACGTGTGTTTTCCCGCGCTTTCTTAACGCTTGGCGTCGGTTGTGTATTTTTGTTTTGTGTTTTGATTGGCTCCATTAAAGTTTCGTGCGTTTGTTGTTATGTTTGGTTTGGGTTTTAAGACAGTAATTAGCATTGGAGAACTGTGATTAGTTTTAAGGCTATAGGACAGGTAATTTTACCAGATTTCGCTGGAATTAGAAGTAGCGGCGCTTTTATACTGCTTAGTCTTGTAAACTGTGATTCTTGTAAACTGTGACTCGTAAACGGCCCAAGTAAAGGCCCCGGGCACGCACATTGTCTTATTAATCTGCACCTTGCGTACACCCCTGGGCTGCTTTCTATTCCTGCAAAAAGAGCTCAGAAAAAAGTATGTATAGTGTGCCTAGTTTTCGCGGCCATATTGCGATTTCTTGTGACGTCATCAGATATCCAGTTCTGGTTATGAGCCGCACTGATTTCGCGCGCAAAGTTGCGATAAATTTTGCAGCGCTTGCTTGCACATGATTACCTTAGCTATAACGTATAGTAGAACCTCGAGAGTCGAAAGTGAACGAAAAACATGTGATCTAGGGACCCCTCTCTTCCCCATTCACTTTTTGCTTTCTGTCCCTTGTAGTTCTGTCCTCTTTCACCACTTGTTGTATTTGTCGCTAAGCCAGGCTTTAAACAGGATAAGTCCTTTTGCTTCCGCCGGATTTGTATCAGATTTGTTCCGTTCCCGACCGGGCCGGCCAACGCAAATAAATCACGTGCGAATATCCTAAGAGAAGATTATTTGCATAAATTTCGCATAAATTAGCGAGTCAGACTTCACAGCGTGCTTCTAACTAAACACAAAACACAACAGTGGTGTTTTATTGTCTTTTACTTTAATCCAATTTTCGTGCATAAGCTAATGGACTTTTCTCTTGTTCACGACTTCTAAAGTCTCAACCCGTTAACTATTTTTGAAATGATCGTAATTTATTTCTGCGGAATGTTTTCGCTTGTAAAAATGTCTGTGGTTGAAATTTAAGATTGACCGATTTGATGTCCACTTTGGCGCCTAAAAACTCCAATCACTCGATCCGATATTCTGATAAAAGCGCGTATAGAGCCAAGAAAAAAAAATACTGGCAAGCATTGTTAATATTCAGTTGCTCATAAGTGTTGAGAGAGGTCAAATATATCATTAGTCTTATATTTCATTGCTATCTGTACGTGCTAGGCTGTGAGAATGAGAGAGTTGGTTTTTTTTTACGAACTCAACGCCGGAGGGCAAACTTCTGCTTGCGGTCGGGGGTAGAAAAAAAGGTTCAGCCCTAAATTTGATTTTCTGTATTTGATTTTCTACAGTTTTCAGCATATTTCCTCGTGTTTTGCACCGAATTGCGTTAATAGACTCTCAAACCTAGCATGCTTTTTTGAAACCTTTTTTTTTGGTGGTAACATTCAATTCCCGTCTTCACTCCCCCCACCCACCGCCCCATCCGTTATTTTGATATTTCTCTTCTGTAATCGGCAGACTTTTTGGCCGGCAACCAACACGATAATCGAAAACAAACAAAGGTTTAAACAGAGGGATTATTTCCTTTTGGATATCCAAAGTCTAAAATAAAGGTTTTTTATGCTACGGGTCTTATTACAAACGTGCCGAAAGCGCTTAATTTTTACTTTGCATACCGTAGCTTAGATCCATCCCGTAAATTAAACAAAAATAGAACTATCTTTTTCAATCTAAGTGGCATTTTAAATGTTTAAGATCAGAGTTAAGGTCTTTATCGTCCATTTTCTAGTTTATACGGTTTCTTTGGTCAAACCACATTAGTATTAAAACACGATAAACCACTTGTGGTTATGTAGTATTGAAAGCTGAGAACCTTGAAGCCCCGGTCTTATATTTAACATTATGTATACCGTTAGTTGCGAAGTGAAGAACTTTTCTACTCCGTTGCGTTTGTTCTAACCTACCTTTTGCTGTTTAACTGTTTTTTTGTAGTTTAACAGCGCGGGCTAAGGTTTTCGTCAAAAAAATACACCGCTGTCGGTCTTTTGTCGTCTTTGTCTGGTCGCAGTGCGTAGTTTCAGAATAATGGTTTTACCCACAGTGCAAAGTTATTTTTAGCGTGATCAGATCAACTATATTGCAGTTAAGAGAGATAAATATCTTTTTATTTACATCAACAAAGATAGCGCACGCGAATTTCACGAACTTTTCCAAACAAACTTTCACGAAATTCTCAAGCAAGGAATACACAAATGAAAGAAGGCAGTTTTTTTGGGTCGAAAATTGTACCCGAAACCCGCACGTAATCGCTTGAAGTATTACTTAGCGATGCGATGATGTATATAGCGGCCTTTCTTTCAGCTCGGAGTCGCAAGGTCAAGCGAGGGGCAGACATTTTTGAACTTCCGAAATGTGCGAAAAACTTCACTCATAATTTCCTAAAGTGATCGGTTTTTGCTTTTCCCGGATGTTTCACTTCGTATGAGAAGGGGACGCCCGATTTTGAAAATAAAAAGTAATTTATTTTTCAGTGGATTTATCAGTGGAATTATCGAGAAGAGAGCGTATTTATAGGCCGAGGTGATCTTGAAAATTTTGTCAAGTGTAAAATATAAATCTTTTCCTGTCGATGACAGTTTGGTTGAGAAGTTGTGACTTTTGCATAAATTATCATAAATTCGTTACGCGTGACGTCACACGACTACAATACGGGAGTATAGCAGGAAAGATGGCTTCCCGTAGCCAGAACTGTCATCGAAAGGCAAATAGAATGAAGAACGAACGGTAAAACACACTATGAATACCCCAGAACGGTGGTCAACTGCTTCATCGGACAGCGATTTGTCCTCAATATTCAGCTCAGGTAAAAGTTTTAGAGAGTTTTCGGAACACGCCGGTTAGAAAGTATATTTGTTTTGAGTGGTTCATGTGGTGCCAAATTGTGGCGCAACTTTTTAAAGATTGTGTTTTCCGTTGTGTTTCTTCCTCTGTTTTACCGAATTATTCGTATTTTAAGGAGAAGGCAGATGGGAAGGACTCAGAGCTAAGGATATTCTCGACTTACTCCAGCAGAAAATCGCGATTTTGTACGGTAAGCGCCATGTGACATAACATCGTTCGCTGTGAGTTTGTAGCGGTCCCTGAACCATTGTCGAATTCAACAGTGCTATTTTACGAATTGTCTGAGGAGATACGCCTGTTCTCTTCAATAATCGATTGTTCTTTGGTATGTTTGGATTACCCAAGCAATAAACTTTCACTACGAAAACCGTGTAGAGTAAATAAATGCCTAATGTAATCGCGTCGAACGATAACTATGGTGATATTTTAATAACTTTAGTTCACCACCGAAAATCTCTAATGGTTTGTGATATATCTAATTTGCGTACCGCTTTTCTGATTCGTTAGTGCCTTGCCTTAGAGGAAGGTAATGTCATAAAGCCCCGGTTTACAGTAGTAAAGTCGTAAATTATGAAATATTTTGTTTTATAGGAGGACGAGATCGTCGCGGAGGACCTATCATATCATTTCCGGCGAGGTCTAAAGCAGCAGAAATCGAACGTTCGTCTTTGACTAGATTATTGGCCTATCTTGCTAGCTTACCGAGGTTTGTTGAATTTTGGTTAATAACATGATAAGTTCTCTTTTCTTTAGCGTTTTTGTCTGGGCTATTGTCCGTAAGGTGGTCGTTTAGTTTTCAAAAACAGTCGATGTAATCAGAGAGCGCTGTTGGTCGAGCGTTCGCCACTTTGGCCCATTGCGGTATTGTTGATATTAGGGCAAAACTCGTGAATTGATCTATGGTTGTCATTTTGAAGAGCCGTATATTCGATTAAAATGTTGAGAGATGTGAAAGCCTGATAAGAAAAGTGGTTAGTTTAATAGATGTTTTTATTTTGTGAAATCGTAATTCAAAGATATGAGGCCAGGCTTGCCGCGAAGTGTAATTTGTCACGCGCGCTGTTGGAATAATACACATCTGTCTTGTGTGGACACAGAGTAAAAATTTTAAGTGACACTTCAAGATTTGGGGTATAAAAATTCTAAGAAATTTCTGTAATGGAACACCCTGGCAGCAGTTCTTCATAGAATCTGGCTAATGCAAGCTGAGTGATTCCAATAAAGATCGAATTTAAGAGCATCACCCTTCTTTGCGCGGGTTGTCAAAATTTTTCTTAATCTCAACTGTCAACCTCCCTTAGGGCAAAAAGGTCTTTCCCATAAGTATAATTTGTAGACATCAATAAGTTTAGATCGCGTTTTCGCAGCCTTTTCTCTGCAGGATGAACAAATCATGCGCAAAATTTCGTCAAAAATCTGCGTAGCACTTGATTGCATATTTTCACGATCGAATGATAGGACTAGAAATTTATTGCATGACAGAAAACTCACGAATGTGTAGTTATTTTCATGCACTGTTTACTTTAGCCGTCTTTGTTGTTTTAAGAGCGTTTACATCTAAATGGGGCTCAGTGAAAAATGCGATTACTGAATATTTCGTGCCAGTTTTGTTTTGATTTCTGTCTGCAAGTGGTTTTAGTACGTATATTTTGCCTTTTGTAAATTTCTTTCACTAAATAATTAACGCGATTTTTTTTCGTCTAATTCACGCAATCAACCTTTCCGTCCACTTTTCAAATTCCTAGTTTGTTTTTCGTCGAGAACAGCTTCAAAACGCTTACAGCATTTAAATATACGGGTTTTAAAGTAATTTAGCTTCTTTATCGTGTAAAATTTTGATTTCGCATTTAGTTATTATTGTACTACACTTGATATAATAGCCAGTTATTTTGTGAATCGTAATTTCCAACAATTTTTTTGTAAGCTTTCAGTATTCTTTCGCGGCTGATCAAATCGAAAAAAAATTAATTTCTTTAATGCAATTACCCTCACTAGTAATGTACCTTATTACTGAAAACTTTTCCAGGTTATTCAAGATTGATTGAATTAATTATTTATTCTTGAAAATCTTTTTCGGCTTGTACAAACATTATTGTTGTAAGAAATTATTTTGAGGTGTGAGTGTTTTCGATAAACAGCATCCAAAACTGTATACTTTACTGCTGAGGTGAATTTTTGTTTTGTAAATTGGACGGACACAAATTATCCTTGGTCGCAGTGTAAGTAACCAATATTATTGACAATCTTGTAACTAAATTTGCATGTTGAAAATTTCTTAGGAATACACCTGTTATTTTTGTAGAGATTTACTACGTCAAAATGCTGGAAAAAACATTATTTGTGATGCTTTGAAAGTGCTTTGTCTCAACACAATATGGTAGGGTTTTAAATAGCTTCGGTCAAGTATATTTTCTAGTTTTGTTCGCCCACATTGTGGAATGACTTTGAGTTATGAAGGCTTCACGCTGTTTTTGATATCACACATCGGTGAAAAGTCTGCTGGAGGTTGTAGAAACCCACAATTGAATTTTGTCTGATTTGTAGTGTATTCAAAACAAAATGTAACTTTTAGTAAAATGTATGTTGATCTATTGAAATTATTGTGATAGCAAGCTGCGAACATCTTCTCTATAGAGTTTCTTGTCTTTTCATTTTGCGGATGTGTTGCTTATATACTGTGCCGAAACGATTTTTATTTGAGTGCATTTGGAGATATAACTGAGGTACTATCAAAGCTTATTCACAATATTGGTGTTTTTCTTTTGCTTTTTTTACCATAGGAAACCAAACATGGGTCACTTTAATGCTCAATCCATGTGAAATCTTTTGACGTCTGATTTGTATTTTTGCTTTGAACTAATGTCAAAACCGGATACATTCATAATTATCAGCCAGATTGAATTTATTTTCTTGCAGGAGACGCTGGGGTAGAAAGTGACGATGTCTGATAGTCATTTGACATTTTAGCAATAACTTGAAAATTGTCTCAACTGTAAAATCTGAAAAACACATTACATCTTTACAAGGAGGTCGTGTTGACAGATTTACAAAAAATGTTTGTTAAAGTGGCATTCTTATTTATCCAAAATATTTGCTTCTTAGAATCTTTTGCATAGTTTAAAATTTAGAATTGTAGTGATTTTTCATTGTAGTGACGATTTTTAAATTCTCGTAATTCTAAAACCTGCAAAATGAAGCGGTCTTGTTGACAGATTTTAATTAAGTTTGTAAAGGTGAATTTTCATGATTAACACCTTGTGTTTTTTCTTGTCTGAGTAATTTAAAGAACTGCTAGTAATGAATCTTTTAAGAAAGCGTAATCCAGGGCTGTATGTATAAGACTAGTCAGTAAGGAGCCTTCACACAGATTGTCTGGTGTGCGAATGATTAAAAGGGTTTATACAAATTCAGACAATCACATTTTTGTATGTGCACAAGCCATGAACATTTAGAGGGTTAGGAGGTCATAGACAAGTGGTTTCACAGGGTTATTGTAAGTGGCTATAAATCTGTCATTACTGCGAGCTTCAAAGGAAACAAATAAGAATGTAAATCTAGATGTTCAACCTCATCTAGATGGTACCATCAGTCTTTTATTAATTATAGTACTTATGCATGTACTTAATGCTAGAGATTTCAATAGTTGCATAAACATAATTTTTATTGGAGGCAAAGGTTACGGAATTTGACAAAGAAGTATTATTTTACCTAGCTTACCGAGTTGTTAGACAAACATAGTACCATTAACAGGCCCAAGAAAAGCCTGAATTCCAACTTGCCCTTCACAGACCTCTCAAGTCTCACGATTTTGTCGTGAGACTCACGGTTTTCACTTCAATCTCACAATGAGAAACAGAAATCTCACGGTAAACAGAGCAATAAGTCATTTGATTAGCGCCTGGTTTTAGGCCTCTTTTAGTTATTTTTGTCCGCCAGTTGATCAATCTCCCGGTTTTTACTGAAATCTCCAGATTTTTTGACCTCAATCTCCAGATTTCCAGTGCTTTGAGGTTAAGAGGTCTGCCTTCAGACAAGCAGCTTTCACATTTTGCTTGCCCAGGGCAGTGGCATGCTTGGCTCAGTTTACTTTTTTCTTCACGATTTACACTGTAGTCGGCAGACAACTTGCCTAGGCCCTTGCTTATAGGGCAAGTGAGAATGAACAGTTACCTGCCCCGGCAGGAAATCCTACTTGTCCTGGACAACTGGATGACACTTTTTTCGATCTCTGATTAAGGTTCCTAAACCTTTGTTTTTCTTTACGTATGGTGAATTAGTTTTTAATTTACGCATCAACAAGGCCATAAATGTAGCTCTTAACTCCAAAATTATACTAAAGATGGAATTAAGATTACCGTATAATCTGTTGTGTAACTTAGGTTAAGGTTAGGTATCATGACTTGAGCGTGCCATGCACTGCCATGCACTGGGTAGACCAAATTATTGAAATATCGAGTTGCTTGGATTCAAGATCTATGAAGAAGTTGTTGGTAGCAAGAGTTGCTGTTCAACAACTTTTTCCATACAAATCTTTTAAAGATTACAAACTTTCAAACCCACATTTATAAGATCTCAACAAATTGACAATCTTTTCTGTACCAGTCTTGTTGCACTCCATCATGTCAATTTCTCATGATTGACAATGTCACATGACTAGATTTTGCAAAGGTCTCATCAATTACCAGGCATAACTAATCGATGACATCAATGACATCAATGAAATCAATGAGTAATCAATAGGTAATCGATAGGTAATCAATTGATTAGTCATTGATTATTGCCGATGATCAATGAGTAATCGATGACTAATCGATAGGCCACAAAATTTTTGGTTATCGATTAGTCATCGATTGCATCGATTAGTCATTGATTAGTCATTGATTTCTTTTATTACTCATCGATATCATCTAGTGGCTGAAAACCGTATCATGACCCATGGTTACACGTTAAAAAAGCGCGGCACAAACAGTAAAAGTGCTTGCAGCTGTTCCGGTTCGCACTGTAACTGCTTATGACGGCTGTTTCCCTAAGCAGAAGCAGTTTTACTCTGCTGACAAATATGCACCGAACAAAATCTGTAACCACGTAGTCGATTCTTGTTAGCGTACCTGTACATGTTAGTTTCATTTTCAGACTGGTTGGTTCCTGTCCTGGTTCCTGTCCAGTTGTTATGTTATTAAATAAAGAGTTGGGTAAAGTGAAATATTGCACAATTGAGAATCATCTGTAGTTGTGATTAGCACTTCACGTCTCAACATAACGGAAGGTTATTTGACCTTTTGTGAAGGCGTAATTTCGTCGTCAACAGCAACGCCAGTTATAAAGAAAAATGCGTCTAACACAGGTTTAAAAATTACAAACGAAAAAAATGGTACAAGAAAGCAAGAAATGTGTCTTTTGTGCGCAGTATAATAGTCGACGAGTAATCGATGGGTCATCGATGAGTAATCAATAACATCAATAGGTAATCAATTACATCAATGAGTAATCGATGTCATCGATGAGTAATCGATAGGCCACAAAATTTTGGGGCTTCGATTACTCATCGATTACTCATTGATCATCGCCAATAATCAATGACTAATCAACTGATTACCCATCGATTACTCATTGATTACCAATTGATGTCATTGATCATCGATTAGTTATGCCTGGCAATTAATATCTTGTGGAAACCGTGCTTAGCTCATAAAAGTGATCTCTGGACATAAGGCTTGTATACAGTGTAAGCTCATAAAGAAATTTTCAGTGGGTGCATTTGGAGTTTCAATTATTATGTGCCACAATACACATACAAATTTATAAGTTAAATCTGCCCACCAGCCATCTATTACATGAAGTGACCTGCAAGAATTGTTATTGTTTATATAATTGTAAAAAACTTGTCCATCTCGATACCTTAAAACCATTTAAATTAACAATATTTTGTTTGATTTAAATTTCAGTGATCATGAACGAGAACTGGGATTTAGCCTTGTGCTGGATATGCGAGGCTGTACTTGGCTCTCGGCCAAGCCTATGCTAAAAGCTTTACAGGTTAGTGCCTGTCCCAAACTTAGATTTGCATTACTATTATCACTTAGTGAAAAACCTTTCTTCAGTATTAGCTTTGCAACTCTGTTAATTATACACGTACAATAACTCTTGGTTCAGAATAATATACTTGTATGTATGTTCATAGTTAACAGGGTATTTGTATTTTTGGGTACACTCACTGAGGTCCAAAATTGATACTAGTACTAATCCCTTTAAATTAACACAAATTTAATTTTTATTTTCTTTTTGACTTATTTGGTATTAATTTAATAAGAAAATAAATAAAGGTTGGGGACTCTAACAGGTGGTCCTTGGTCACATTGACAGGGTGGTCGGATTAAAGGTGTTTTCAGTTAAGAAATTAATTTAGCTTTTGTTCCCACCAAAAAAATGGTAATACACAGTTAAATGTTCAGGGTTCTCTTTACAATTATAACAGGTTGGTCTTAATGCCAGGTTTGACAGTAATTAACTGCAGGCCATTCTTTTTTCATTCTCATCTCGTTTTTGTAAAAATGTAGAAATTTAATACTTTAAAGTTGAATTATACAATTTAGCACCTCCATAGATCTAGTTACCTAGGACTATCAGGCTCCAGTTGATAATTATTTCACTAACTTTCTTTAGAATCTAATAGCGGCCTTGTAATAGGCACCTTTTTTGTAAGAAATCTGACCAGTCCTATTCTTATACCATATCAAGGGTGAGTGCTTATTTGCGGGGGCGCTTGCAGTTGTAAAAAAAATTGGCGGCCACATTGGTTTGGTTGAAAATATTTGTTGAGGTTCAGAAAGGAAGGCCTCTTTGCTGTGGTTATGATTTGTTTTTGGTTCAATTAAAATTATTTAATAAACCAGGTTAATTTTTATTTGCCTTTGTTTAATGAGAAAATAGATAACCATAATAGAAAAAAAAATCAAACTTTGAACAATGTCAAGCCAAAACCAAAATAAAACCGCAACATATATGGTACATGTAAATGCAAACTCAAAAATAAGTTGTTAATTGATGTGATCTATATCTTATGTTCTCCCTCTTTTGTTGATCTTGACCTACCCTGTTTGCGGTTATATAATTTTTTCCTTTGATGTATTGTACATAATTTAAATTGATTTTGTGGTTTTATAATTTGGCTAATTTTTTCCTTTGACGTATTTTACATAATTGAAATTAATTTTGTTTTTTCCCATATGCAAAACAATAAATTAAGTAATGTGTTGTAAAATTGATGAATGCACCTCTGATGATTTTAATAAAGAGGAACAATGAATTTTTATTGATTGATTGATCAGTTGATTACTTAAAACACTGCTGGCAATTTTACCACCTATGGCGATTTTGTTATGAAGTAAAAGTAATAAATGTCATTTATACTGCAAACTTTTTATTTCAATTTTCCTTGATTTGAGATTACGTGCATTCTACAAAACTGACCATGCAACAAATAGTGTGTATTTAACTTTGTACATATTGTCTTAAGTTAACAAATAAATGTACATATCATGTCGGTCAAAATTTAATCAACTGTTATATCCCGGATGGCTGTTGAATTATAAGGAAGTTGTTAAAGTTGACCACAGTCAGCTATGACCCATTTTTCACATTTTTTTAATCAATTAATTTTCTAAATTTATCAGGACAACTTTAGTTCAATTGTCTTGTGGAACTACTTCATGAATATTCTAATAATAAAAGTGTGTTTGTTTCCTTGTAAAAAGTATAAGAGACTGGTACTAACAGATTTTCCTTGCTTTGTGCATATTTTCAGGAGTGTTTTATAGCTAAGATACACACTGTTTACCTACTAAAACCAGACGGATTTTGGGAAAGAAGCAGAGCGTCCTTTGGGAGTTCCAAGTTACTATTCGAGGTATTGAAATACACTGTAATATTATAACACATGCAATGTGAAACACATTTAGGCTACTCTGATGTGTTTCATCTGCATAAAATTACTCATAATTATCAAAAGTCAAATACAGTGTACTCAGTTCATAACATACATTTCTCTAGTTTATCTTATTTTGTTTTACTCTAACAGGTATTTTTACTTAGCATCAATATGGTGCATATCTCTTAAATCAACACATTATTTTTGTCACAATTTTTACCTTCTCTCATTAATGCTGAGTTTGAGCATATGCTGTTGTCAATGGCAGCTACAGCTTTCAGATCGTTAACAGTCAAACTTTATAGCAGAGTATCTTTGACAAAGAAATGCTGCTGATATCCTTGTCACCCTGGAGCTCTTCATGTTTGTATGTCTGGATTTGTTGACAAATCTATAACAATGGCCCATACATTGTTGAAGTGAAATTTGAAACTCTTATCAAGTAGATGGATGTCAGACAATTGTCCTAATTCACCCAAGTTCAAACTGTCTGCATTTAAAAGTTCTGTCACATAAGATTGTTTCTCAAACCTTTTTCTCAAAACTATTATTCCAGGATTTGAACACTGAACTTTCTAAGAGATTACTGCATTGTGAAATTTTTATGGTTTTGAGTCAATTTCCGGATAATTTCAATTGAGCTCTGCCCTAGGTCTTGTGGTATTGCATGACATTCTCCAAATTTTTGTGGTAACAACTTCTCTATTGAAAGCTTTTCATCCATGTGGCTATCATGTTCTCCGAGAGATGAGCCTCTCTCTTCTTAACATAACCGGCTTTGATTCGCTGCTGATAAAGTAAACAAAAAAATGTTGGACTGTAAGATATGTTCAGGGCTTTATCTCTTCTACAAAAGCAATCTTATGGCAGAAAATGTGCTCTATGTGTTTGTGGTCAGCTTTATACATGTATCCTGAGATTAATTTCCATACCTTATGATAAAGGTTAGTGTGAAGAGTTCTGTATTTGTATAAATACGTATAGCTTTTGTCTTTGTACATAGTTATTGATTGAGAATTTTATGTTAACAGTACGAATAGGTACATTGTACAAGCTTTGGGTTGAACGCAAAGGACTTAAGTCAAATTATTTTGCCAGTTGCAAATTCAAGTAATCAACAACAATTGGTATTGTCCGGTATTAGACGTAACATTAGTTTGTATTTGACTGCAGATTGGGTGCCTGATGTGAATTATATTGAATAGCCAACGTAAATATACAAGGGTATCATACTGAAGAGGTCTATTATTGAATTAACCATGTAGCTAAAATAATTTTTTGTTTTCATAATTGTTTGATATTGGTTCCAAATTTTATGGTTCTTACAGCATAAAATCTCGTTAAAGTTTTGCAATTCGAATCTATGACTAAGCTTATATATAGCAATGTATTTATCTGTTGTACAGTATTTATTATATCCAAAAGCCTTAGCTATATTTATGCTGTCTATATACTATTTATTAGACAGTTGCTTCTTGTTGCCATATGAAACTGTGAATTAAGAGGTTAGTTATGGTGACTGAATTGCATTCTAGATGCTCTAAATTTAGGCAGGTTTTTTATTTGTTTTCATGTACATGTTATCTAGAACCAAAACTGTTCATGACATTGGGATTGTGTATGCCAAGTAACAAGAAAAGGTTTATATTATAAAATAGGAATGTACTTAAAATTTTCAACCTTTGTGCTTGGTCAAAATTTGATAAGAAAATCAAATCCTAATATCTTAAAATCCTCTAATTTAGACTGTAATACAGATTTGCGACTGACTTACTAAGTCAGGGGCTACTACATTGTATACATTTATTTTAATATCATATTTTTTAAAAAGAAAATTATTTGTTTAGATGGAGATTTGGGAACACAAAAAAGAAAGCATAAGCAACACATCATGTATGCCTACATTTAAAGTGGCCTTTAAAATTGATCCTTTCAGTTTATTGCGTTATAGACCATTTTAGCTTTTAAATCCATCAAATATTTTAAGAGATTTACTGTGTATATTTTATTTCAAATCTGATATTATGTTCACTTCTTAATTAATACCAAGAGTTCATTTTAGGCCAAAAGTCAAGTATTTAACACTGATTTTCAAAATTCTGATCTAGCTTATAATATCTTACCTTTATATGAATAAAATTTTAACAATGTCAGCTAAATAAGAGCTAAGAATTATTTGTAATTTTTTTTGGGGGTATCTAACCTTTGTTGGCAATTTGAAGACTGTATAATATTGATAAAGGAAGTTTTCCTGATGAGTCCAAACAGCTGTTTATGAAGTGGCTCTTTTCATTAGCTACATGTAGCTCACTACAGCTCTAAGTTATTATTTAAATGTAGTATTCTGAATACACATGTCGCGTCGGTGGCTTTATGGGTCAGTTGGCTGCCTAAGGCCACAACATAATGATCGTAGCTATTGTCAAACTGTCCTTTATAATCATAACAAAAGAAAATTGACTCACACTAGTTTATGCAGATGAGATTTTAAGACAGGAAGCACCTTCTAATACAATCACTGCTGTCACAAACCAGTCTTGCTAAATTTGTATTTGATGGCCTTCTGATGAAAAAAATGTTGATTTATCTCTTCAATTGCTTTAACCAACCACTTTACGTCTGGGACAAATTGTGTTGAAATCAATTCATCTATAAGGTAAATTTATTACTTGGGTAAATAAGTCTTTAAGCAAGAAAGCTTGATAATCTGTCCTTGGCCAGTTGCAGTTAATCATGCGTGAATTGCATGTATTTACTAACAGTAAACACAAAGATATTTTATCAGTTGAAACATGATTGTGTTCCTACTTAAGGCCTGAAACGTTACGACTTTGTGTCTTTACATTCAGATTTGGTTCTATTTCATTTATTCAAATTTAAGTTTGCTTTTACCGGCTGCTGTATTTTAAAACCACAATCCCTCTGTTTGTAAATATTTTGGTAGGTTCTTTGTTTAGCATGTAGCTAAAGATGTGCTTTTCACCCCATGTCTGTAGTTACATTTGTGGCCCTTGATTTAAGTAGTCTAAACTGGTTTAAGTTTTAAGATTTCATCTTATATTTCGTTTCACTGCTGCCTAAAAGGATAAATTTATTTTTTCGAGTTTCAACCTGTGTTTTGACATTTCCCCCCGAGGCTGTGATTTAACGACTTGGCACAGTCTGGTTAGCCCTCTGTTCCCATTTCTCTTAAGATGTTCAATTAGTAGGCATTTTAAACACAGGTCAAGCTTAAATCAAAGGTTAGTGTTATGTTTTATACTGTTGAAAAAATTTACAATCAGTTTGTAACTACACGACTGTTCAATGTTGACTTTCTAATATTAGAAGCATTTCACAATTCAACCACTTTTAATTCATTATTTTGCTAGTTCTTTGTTTAAAAAAAGATTTTATGCCAATGTTGTGTGATTTTTTGTAAATCTTAATGCTAAAATATTCACTGTAATGTTGAATCAATAATTTATGGTTACAGTCTCTATAATGAAGACTACATTATGAACTATATTTTTTTAAGTTTTACACTACGAAATTATTATTACTTGGGTTCACCACTGATAGCAGTAAAAAGTTAAATTTTAATTATGATAATTGCAGGTACACTTATTTTACACAGGTGGTTTTGTGTACAACATCTGCAAGTTGACGAACTTTTCTGACAGTGTTCGAGTAATTAAATGAACTGATTTAAAGGATTTTTAGTACCCTTATTTCAGCTGTAATTTTGTATCTGAGTACACTTAGTTCTAATTTATTGTTACATTATATTTTATGTCACAGTACCAGTAAAATTTCATGTTTTAGTACTTATATGTATAATATATATTAATGTAGGACTGGTCCATCTTCCTGCTGTTGTGTCAGAAAGGCTTCTTGTTTATGCTGGGGAACCTCTCCAGCCTCCTTACGGACACCTCTATAATAAGGAGAGCTCCTTATTACGAACAGTTTATTTGGTCCGATAGGGGCCAAAATTAAAACTAACTCTACCTCTGTAATACTAGCCTGTTCCATGCGTTCGGTTAGTTGGGAAGCGGCACGAGGAACGGCGAGCAAAAAAATGGCGAGGGGACTAAGGCTCGCCGTTTTTCGCGCTTCCCAACTAACTGAACGCCTAGAACAGGCTAGTGTACATGTAATACATAATATGGACACTTTTTTTCTGTCCCTTTAGTATCTGTTAGAGGTTCAACTGTAGTACAAAAAATTAATTTTATTTCAATTGGTGAACTTCTCCTGTTTTTAGAATTTCTGTGTTGAATAAGAGTTATTTCCAAAGAATTAGGGAGAGTTATAGCAAAGCCAAATAATTTGTCTCATTGTTGATTGTAAGGGTAGAAGTTTTTTTAATTCTTTAGTTTTATTGTTTAATTCTTGATCTTGATTTTCTGTTGTAAGGAAATTAACAAGTTGCCTACATTATTTTAAGATTTTGTTGGATGCATTCTGAAAACAATGAAAGGAAAAACCTTGTCAATTATTGTCAACATTTTTCCTTTGATGAGTTTTGAAAATGTAACTACCACACGTGTGTTACAAAAATTAATAATAATCAATTGGATAAGAACTATATGATGTATTTGTAATGTAGCAAAAGTTCATTATTTTTGTCATGTTTAGAAGATGCTGTTTTCTCTGATTGCTAAATAAATTTACTTTGTTTATTAACTTACTTTTTCGGTTTATGTACAAATGTCAACATTTTAAGTTTCTCATGTGATTGTAGCCTTCAGACTAGCTAATGATTTGTTCCTCAGATAGACCTTTATGTTACCCACACTTTTGTGATTTCAGCTGAATTTGTTACATTGAAATTCAATACAGTCTTAGATCTTATCAATCTCATGTTGATTATGTCTACAAGTAAGTGATTGATCATACTTTGAATTCTCACTTAGCTTTAAAGGAATTGTTAAGAGAATTTAGAAATTGATTTTGTCACTAAGCTCAGGTTTAGGTCATCCTGGTGAATAAATTATTAACAATGGAAAGGATTGCTTGTTAAATCCTAACAAAATGAAGCTTTCTCCTGGAGAGTAATAGAAATCATTACATACAGACAAAGGTTAGATGAACTTGGGTAGCTACAACTATGCTTTTTGTAACTTAACAGACAATTTCTTTTGGGACTAATTTTAGATTTATTTAAAACACCTGCTCGTGTTGAATGTAATTTTCACTGATACATTGTTTTGTTTCAATAATTTTTTATCCAAATTTGCCTTCAAGAAATTCACTGACACTGAAAGTATGAAGGAAATATACCAAAAAAACTAACTGTATTTTTTTTAAAAAAACTAGTCAGTTATTATTTTCAAATTGTTTTTTAGACTTTCTCAGCATGAGGCTGAACATTTTGGTCATTGTTTTGACCAACTTGAGTATAAATATTGAAAACAATTGATCGCTCAGCATGGGTTCTGATCGCTGCTTACAATGAAATAATTGATTAATGGAGAAATTTTCACTTTTTCTTTTAACTTATATGCATAATATATCACCTGCAAAGCCCCATTTAAATATATATTGATTTAGAAAGGATTTTGGTGGTTATATATATGCTAAATGAACAAAGTGGCATTACTCACAGGCGAGACATGTTGTGTTCTTTTGGTATTAGCTAAGACTTGTGTATGTACATTAAGTGTGGCATGTGCTTGACTTGTATATTGGATCAACCTGCAGGTCTGATATTTCTACTTATTTTTTAGTATTTGAATAACGTATTTATTTTGATCTGTATATTGTGCTAGTAGGAGTGTGTTTCATTTGATTTTTGTACATGTAGCTTAATATTGGTTGTTCTTTGAAATCTTGGTTACTATAAAACATTATTTCTAAGTTTCTCTTTTATTATTGTTGTATCAGTGAAGTTTCTTTGCAGAACATAATTTCGAAAAATGCAACCCTTAACTTAAAATATTAAGATTTGAGTTGCTAAATGAAACTGTTTTCATTTTGAACTGATCAAAGTAACAATAATTGCCACTTGATTTATTTCAATCAAACCTCACTTATACTAGACCCTGTAGGGACCACAGACAGTGTCTGTACTAAATGGGTTAATTTTTATTATGGGCTTTCAGCGTATGACGACAAAAACACTTCTGACAGTGAAAATTGAAGTGGCTATATTAAGCAGGTACTGGTGGAGTATACTTGCCTGTGAACTAAAAAAACAATGGTCTTGGAGATACTTTACCTTCTACTCATACAATGTATGTTAAATCCTGTGTGGTTGATGTAGACAATAACTATTTGACTGTTTCGCTTTAAATTATACAAGACTTGTTTTAAGGGCTTACTTCACTTGTCTGCTATTCACAGGCATTAGACAATATTCCCCAACTGATTTGATATCTGTTGCCCAATTTTTTAAGAGAACAGCAACAACAAAAATAAACAAAGTCACATTTTCAAGTCTACATTTACCTTTTTAATCAAATCACATGTGTTTAACCAATCAATTAATCACAGCAAGTAGTAAACCAATTAAATTGCATTTGTTTAGGTAACCTGCAATTTTGCTTTGATTATTACTGTAGGTTTTTTTACCTTCATGATGAAAAAGAGCATTGTAGAAATGTAATGAGAGGGATAATAGAATAAAAAAGTCCCTTTGGCTTCCTGGTATATCGGTACAGGCACTGGTAGTTAATATTCTTGGCCAAAAGGTTATCCTCAAAATTTCATTGTTGCCATGGAAGCTTTGCTTTCCAGCAACCTATTCTTCTTTTCAGACAACCTTTCAGCTTCTAGTATTACCCTTGCAGATACCAGCCACCCAAAGAAGTTAAATATGTATTACAGTGCTTATATCAAATCTTTAAGTTTTCATGTCAGTCAGATATACACCAGTCAGATATACACATATTTAATAGAATTTTATGGTGATGATGATGATAAATTTTTACATGTAATGGTCTGCAGATGATTATGAATTATTTATATACGATGATGAATAACATTATAATTTTGTTGCAGACGGCACTGACGTCCCTGGATGGTCTGTCTAAGTTTATTGACCTTGACCAACTGACTTCAGATCTTGGTGGTTCTTTTAAGTATGACCATTCTAAGTGGATCAATATGCGTATGGTAAGTCAAGAGATCTTGTGAAGGGCTAAATATTACTTATTTTGTGCTTAGCAGGTTTTGTATTTTGCTAGCCACTTTGACTAGTAAAAATAGATTTTCTAAAAAAACTGGTCACTCATTTTATTAGTAAAAGCACTTTTTAATTTGCATGTCGAAAGTATAATGGACTCCTGATTTCTCGAACCCTTGATTTCGTGAACCTCTCAATAACTGGAGCCAAAAGTGGTTTCCCTTCCCTAAGTCAAACACTGCAATTTTACCCCCAGTTTCTTTAACACTCTAATTTCTCGAACCAATTTTTTCGTTTCCCTTAGAGGTTTGAGAATTTGGGATTCCACTGTTACAGTAATTTTAAATCCGGTACTTTGGGCTTGAGCAGGGTATGCTCTGTGATTGGTTTAAAAAACTCCTACCCCCTTTTTAACAATCAGACAGAAAACCAATCATGACTTGGTCACAGTCACTCATTCAGTTCTATAGTGCGTAGCGCCGAATGATCTGTCTTTGCTTTATGTCTTTTTTGGTTTATTGTTTAAATTTATTTTGTCATTGATACTTTACTAATAATCTTGGATCACTTAATCTAATTATTTCTACTGATTGCATTGTACAATTTTTTTTATAATTGAAATGGTGTGTTTTCTTTTCTTTAGTAATGTAAAAAGTTAAATTTCAAATAACATAATCATAACAATACTTTTGGCTGTAGTCTTAGAATTTATTTAAACTATCACTGTGATTTTTGTAATGGGTTTCCTAGCCCGCGCGGTTTTTTTTTGTGCGTCTCCGCTCGGTTTTTTGGTTCCCCTTTCCGGTTTTAAAAAAAGGTTTTTTTTGGGGGGAGGGGTTTTTTTATACAAATAGGATTATTGAAAGGCATTTGTCAGTTTGAATCAATTAATAAAGGAGTTCTTGAAACAATATTTTATATTTATACACATAAGTATTGATTTCAATTTATGACTACCTGAAGATCAGTGTATAACTTAACGACCTGCATGTTACATTTTAAACTTGTACAGAAAATAGTGCAAATTGTTGTTATAAAACCTGATTAATGAAAGTAGATAAATTTGATGTTAGACCTGAGATCGAAATTAAGACCACCTGTTGACACACACAGCTGAGGAATGATAGAAGGATCATTGTTACAAGATTATAAATATCACTTTTATTGCATGAGTGAGGAAAACAACTTATACACTGCATGTGCTTACGTTGTACATGTTAGATGAAGTAAAACATAATGCACAAGGGTTCATATGATTGTGAAATGCAATTAGAATTCCCTATTTTCCTTACAACACAACAAAGAAAATGAATTTTTTTCTGTAAGGCTGATTGATAATCAGTGCATTAACTTTCTAAAAGAAGCTTGATTTCAGATAAGATGAATTTAAATTTAATTACAATTACAGTGTTTTGACTTATAACAAGATATTCTTTATAAACAGATGTTTAAAGCCTTTGTGTAGCCACTGGGAAAGTAGCATAAGATTTTATCTTCTTGATAGGTAATTACCCAGACCAACAAATATGATTAAAACATGACAATATATAGTAACAAAACAAACATTTTGTCAAAATCATTTTATTATTTTAGTACAGTTGTATTTAGGTTCTTAAGAAAATAAAGTCATGCCACAAGAACTTGGCGCTAGTTTGTTGAGGAGCTTTGACAACATGTGTAAGATGTCCATGTTTCTTTTACAGGCACTGGAAAAATTTCTTTATGAAGCCTCGTCGTTATTAGCCAAGTTAGAGGAGATACAAGATGGATTAGACCGAGAAGATTTTGCAGATACACTAGAAGAACTCAAAAATCAAATTAAACACAATCAGCATGTGAAGAAGTGGATAATCAAAGCTCCTGTGGAAGTGTTACAAGAGGAGGGTGAGAAAATCCGCAACACAATAAAAAGTCCAAGCTATGGAGAAGATGTGGATAGTTTGACGGCAGAGGATGTGAAGAAAGCGGAGCTTCAGATCAACGAGTTAGTGGAAGGGTTACATTCAAAACGGCAGAAGTTGAGAGAGTTATGGAATCTGCGGAAATTAAAACTGGATCAGTGTTTTCAGTACCGTGTGTTTCAACAGGATGCGGAAAAGGTAAAGTGAGAAAATTTCTTTCAGATTTTGATTTCTTGATTTGTGTGGGATCAGGCTAATAATTTAATGTGAAGTCAGTGAGTAAAATAGGGACATCCCCATGGGAAGCCTATAACATGCTGTACAAAGTAGTATTTGATTGTATGGGGCTTTCAATAGCAGCCAAATTATGACCAGCTAAATTTTGTTAGCTACCTCTGTACTTATCAAATATTTAATTTCACCATTACTCTCTCTTTAAAGCTGTGTAGGACGTAGTTAAAGCTGAACTACATTTTGCTCTCTATCTACATGCGCTTCACTGAAAATATTTTTGCCATCCACTTGATCTAAATGCCTATTAAAAGGCCTTCTTGTCATAATATTGATTTACAATAACATGGTGTGCTGTAATAGTGTTAAACTTTGGGTGACTTATTTTGAAACATTGTTTCAATGAAGTTTGCTGGCTTGAGAATTTTGCTTCTGGAATGTTAGTGCTTTTTACAATTATCAATTATTTATGAGCCGGAGGTGTAGTTTATGTTGATGTACATATACACTATAGGAATTTTGAGATTTCATATTATCTTTTTCACCTACTGGGTGAGAATATTCAGTCTATTTAAGATAAGCTTGCTGTGTATAGTCTACAGTACTGATTTGTGCCAGAAAAATACATTTGTAATGCTGACTTTGCTTATAACTTAATTTTATTTATTTCTCAGAAAATTATTCAAATCAACCCTGACATACTAAGAAAATGTGTTTTAACTGCAATTATACTGTACCTTCAATGCATTGTTCCTTTCTTCAATGAATAGTCAGATGATTATCCTTTCCTCTGTGTAATTTCGTTAACATTTTCCACTTCCAAAGTCAAATCTCAAGTTAATTAATTTCTAACTTTTATGTTTGTGGATGAAGCCTCAGTGTGTGACTACTCAAATGAAAGCTATTGAGCAGCACTTTCATATGGTAAAAACTGTTTAGTTTATTTTGAGCTGTGAAAATGTCTTAAACATTTAAGATTTTGGCTGAATCCCAGTGTGTGAGCACTCAAATGAAGGCTATTAAGCAGAACTTTCTCATTAGGTTGTCTTTGTTGGAATTAGCATTCCTGGGAGAAAACAGTTTAAACTACCGGGTACTTAAAGCAGTATGAACACGAACAAATTGGCTTTATAGGCAGGGAATCTGGAATCTAAATTTCAGGGTTCTGTTTTTCTAGATAGAGAGCCAAAATAATATATTATTTAGAAATCGAGTTCACCTCTTAATATGAGCCTGGGTTACAGAAACTCAGCTACAAATTAAACAAAAACCCCAGTTTCCTTTTTGCTGTCACAAGCTTAAGCCTAGGAATGTGTTCTTTATAAGTAGTTGTTGTTTTTTAATTAAAATGTGAGCAAATGAAATTTGTATCTTAAATTTTCAACTCTGTGAAGCACAAACTGGCTACCATGAAACATAATCAAGGAACCTCACTCCCTTGAAATAATCCTAGACATTTAAATTTGTGGGGAAGTGTGAAGTCAACCTTGAGTCCCTGAAAGTCACTGAGTTTAAAGGCAAGCTCTTTTAAAGCTCCTGAAAAGGGAATTTGGCACTTGATAGTCTATGTAAAATTAATACAATGTAGCTTGTCATAGGAAGTCAAAAGGCAAACATTTTTAATTAAAAAGAGATATAAGTCTGACGTTAAATTTATCTTTGGATCAAAATTTTTCAAACTGGTTTGACTTTCATTTTTCATTGTCTCATATTCATTACCCAATCTGAAAAAGGGCTTGAAAAAATTTTAAACCAAAAATAAATTCAAACCAAAACACTTAATATGTGTATTTGTACTAGCAAAGATTTTTTGAGCTGTATCCTTGAAAGATACCTTTCTTAAAAGTCCTTGAATTTTGGCCCAAAAAAGGGTACAAATCTTGGTTAACTTTTATGTCGATTGTATTGACTGCTCCTCAAGCGCTTTACACTTTGCTGAGTACAAGAGACAACGAGTGCAAATCATATTGGTTGTACATGTACATGTTAGTCTTGCTGAGGATAAAAGTGTTTGCTCTCCCGTGCAGTATTACCTGAAGTTCCTTTTAATTAATTTATGTTAAGTTGTTCATAGATTGTTTTGAAATTACCTGCTCCAGGAGTAAGCCATAGTCGTCTTGTTTTTCATTTGTATTTGTACACATACTCGATATTGTACAATCGTAACTGTGTAGTTTGAAAATAGCCTGAGGCCTTATTCAATGTTTTCCAGACAAATGCCAGCCGGCGATAAGTTTGTTTTTGCCCGCAACCAGCGCTTAGCTGCATCACAAAAAAATACTAGTGTCAAAAACCATAACACCATTTTGTTATCATAAATAGTTCAGTTATTTTAGGACTACTTTAGACTTTCTCATTTATATTTTAAAAAAGAAGTTAAAATAAAACTGAAAATAACTCTGCCTAATATACTGCTTTTTTTTTACAAGATTGGAACCATTGTGCTTAAAATTTTATTATTGTATCTTAAATTATATGCAAATCTCCTTTGCTTCCTGTTGTGGAGTTAATCTTACTGGTAAACGAAAACCTTTTAGTATTAAAGTGTGCATTGCTCTATGAATTAAAGTTTTTTTAATCATTGTGTTAGATCGCAGAATTTTGCTTGCAGGTTGTAGAAAATTATTTGACTGCAAGATAAAACACTTTACACAAACTGCCCTTCAATGTTACAAATCTGAATTTCACTGATTAAGCAAGGATCAAAATGAAATCTCTCGGATTAATGGCCCTCAGAAAATCTACAAAATTGACATTTAAAGGTTTTTCTGGTCTTCCGAAAAATTCACTTGGTTAATTAAAGGGACTCCTGTGGTTTATTTCACTTCTAACGTGGCTATATTTCTTAGCAGGGGAGACTAAGTTGTCAAAACTAGTATGCCTTGTGAAACAGATGTTGTACGCCTTTGTTTTTGACAAATGCATTATCAGGTTATTATACTGGGGTTTATCCATTGAAACTGCTAATCCACAGGATGGTTCAAATCTTTTGTAAAGAACTGTGGTATATCACCGTTCTAGTTTTAAATATTACTGGAATAGTTACAACTAGACAATACAGCATCAAAAGAGATCACTGCTTCTGGAAACAATTTTTATTATGTTTGTCCTAAGTAAAATGCCATGTTTTGGTTTTTTAAATTAAAATGAGAAAAGATAGATTATGGTTTACGTTACTGATTTTGTCAATTTTTTTTGTTTGTGATTCCTGTGGGCCTAGCCTGATTGCTTCTCAAAGATAAGAAGATTGCTTCTTTGAAATGGAAGGAAATCTGTTTTGGTTTCAGCGTCACAAGATTTTAATTTGTGTTTTGTAAGACCATTTTTTTTATGACCTGCAGCTTGAGTGGCCTCAATGCAGCATATAATTTCCTTTTTCTCCTCAAACCCCAGGACATTATTATTAGAGCTGTCAAAATAGGCTTTTTTTTTCCTTTGACTGGGCCGTTTATTAAAATCAATCAATACACAGAGCTTGTACACAAAGGCAAAAAATTTGCAATTTTTTGAAAACAGACGGAGTTCATTAAAAATTTATTGGCCCAAGTCTGAGATCAGACAAGCAGTCTGCTCACCAGAACGACAGAGATTATTTACGGTGATTTTACAGTGAAGGGTTTTAGGAAGCCTACGAATTGTTCCTTCATTGCGTCAGAAGTGTGCAACATTTAACATTTGGTTAGTAAGCAGTCAAACATGCTCTGTTCTTGTTAACTTATATTTAATGATTCTTACACGAAGGCTAAACACGAGGGATCACAGGGTGGTTAATACTAAACCAGCCTGGATCTCCGTAACAAGATCTTTGGTCATGGAAGATTAAGTTAGAGAGGTGAAAACTAACAGGTGCTTTGTGTGTTATTGGAGGTGTTGTGTATAAGCAGTCTTGAAAAGTGGTAATATTTTGTGCATCGATGCTGCAGTTTAATTTCCCGCTCTGCATGAGCCATACTTTGAGGTTACATGATTGTTATGGGCACCAAATATTTTTCTAAGAAATGCTGGCTTTAGACCAAGCTTTTTTCTTCTTTTACAAATCACGATTATTAAACTTCAAGGCTGTGCAGTCGATGTAATTTTGTTGACAAGCGTTGAAATAAATTAAAAATATTATGGTAAAGTTCCATGGAAACGCGAGAAACACATCCTGTTTTGTTAGACTGAAGTAGATTTTATGATGCTTTCCAACCTTTTATAAACTCCTTTTTTATCTGAGAATAAAATAAGTAATTCATATTCTTGGGGGTAGTTGGATTTTTTTATTTTTCATGTTTGTTTAGACTAGAAATTCAAAGAGCTGTGCAATAATATTCATGTAGTACCGACATCAAATTTAATTTTCTTGATGGGAACTGTTCAGGTGTGGTATGGAATTATGTCTACTGAAAAAAAGCCCTGTCAAGGCTAATTCTACTTGCTTTGTCATTGATATGGAAATGTAAATTTTATTTCAATATTTGGCTTCTCATTGGTGGAAAAAATTGTCAACACCTGAGTTCATAACATTTTTGGACTGGGTAGGTTTCTATTTGAATGCGAACAATATAGTCCAGTCTGACATCTGTGCCAAAAAGCAGTTTGACAAGTGGATGCTGCTTGGAGCATTTTAAAATTACGTGTCTGAAAGAAAGCCAGCTGATGTTATAAATTCATAATTTTAGCAAAAAAATATCAATTTTTATTTCCCGGTCATGTTATAATTCAGTTATCAGTGCAGCTCTTACAAATGTGCATATATAGCAAAATGGCTCAGCTATCATGGATGTGAGTGGGATCTAAATTAAAATATTTTTAACATGAGAAGTGGATATAAGATTGGTCAGGGTTCGTCAAATTTTATATTGAAGCTGTCAATGTGAACAAATCATTTTTGAGGTTAAATCCAATATCTCATACTGTGTTGGTTTTCTCTGCCAATTTCTGTTGCAGATGCTGTTATGGATAGGGGAAAATCGGCAGGAGTTTTTGCTGAATTACACCGAAATTGGAAATGATACCACGTCGGCAGAAGAACTTGAGGACGAGCACCAAAATTTTCAAAGCAGTTGTATGGTGAGTGAATTAAAAATTTCCATTGATCAACTTGAAATATTATGTTTCAATGAAAGGTTGTTGAACTTTATGTTCAAAATATGCTTAAAGGATTATATTCAGCACTTGCATTTTAAAGAGCTTGTCTGGATAGAGATCCATTGAACAAAGAACCATCCATTATTTAACTAAAGAGATCTTCAAAAATGCTGTTTTTCTGTTTCTTGTATAAAACTACATGTACTTCAGGGTTCTTGAAACTTTCTAATCCAATTTCTATACAAGTACTTGTACAGTGTATTTAATTGCATATAAATAATAAAAGGAATCCATGATTATCTCTCATGTTATATCTTATTATGTTTTAGTTAAAGACAAATTTCAGAGTTTTTTTTGTCTGTGTATGTGTTATTTCCAAGCTGTATATTTTTTTGGGCACAATTCGTTATTTATTTGAACTGAATTTCTGGTATGGCATTTTATATGCATCACTCAATATAAATGTTTCTTCATTTTTGTGAATAATAGAGTTATATTGCTGTTGCACTTCAGTGCAATTTTGTTATGTTTTCTAATTCAAAATTCACTTTGTTTGTTTCCTGTTTTACTAAGATAGACAAAGCACTTTGAAGTGAAATCTGTTTGATTGGTTAAATTCATCGCATTAGACTAACAAATTCTAATGTTTTGAGTTTGCATGACGTAGCTCGACACACCCTTGATATAATATCAAAAATACACTTAATTATATTCAAATACAATTTTGCAAGACTCTTTTCAACCATTAAAATTAATATCATTACCTCTTACTATATAGCAGCAATGGAAGGGCTAGCATGTAAAATGCTGCCTTTTAACCTAATTTGTTGCCTAAGAAAAGTTGTAAAACTGTCATAAAAGAAAAGATTTTTATTGTGTAGATGCAATATTTCTGGAAGGAAATACAATATTGTTGAACTTGACTTTTAAGTTTTCTGTTTTTTTCCTTGTTAGGCTAACGTGAAGTAAATAATGTTTTATGCCAATTGGCTGGGATTTTTTTGTTTGCATTCATGTATCTATTTCATTCATATTTAAAGAGCATATGTATTGTTTTTATAAGTTTAATTGTACAGAGTTTCAAGTATTTTTTGAGTTTCTGGTACCTGTTGCTTGAGTGTCAAAAAATAGCGTGGTGTTACCAATATAATCTTCAGTTATCAGCATTTTAAGTGAAATGTTTTAAGAGTTCTTTTGTAAACACAAGATACATTGTATGACAATGTTGAAAGATAAGCAAGCATTGACGGGATCCTAACTGTGAGCGAACTAATTTATGCAAGTGGGGAAAAGAAGTCTGAAAAAAATTCAGGGCTCAAAGGCTTTAACAGGCTTTCATGGCTTTATTCTGCCAAGTTAAAAAGATGTTGCAGTTTTTTTAGTAACAAAGAACTTGTCCAGTGTTATTACATGCATGTTTGTCATTGTTACATGTATTTGTAGACAATTTATTTTCACTCTAGAAATGGAAATTTGTTGCTGGATTTTTCGATCTTAAAAATAATATTGTTTGAATAGTTAACTTGAGAGTGTTTCCTGTAAAATACTTAAACTTACTCGTACAAGCTGCATATGTTGGACCTGCCCGTTTTGCGGTAAATCGTGTTTGTGAAGGCGGTCGTCACAGAGGGCTGATTTCAAACCCTTGGAAAAAAAAAAGGCCAAAAGTAAGTGTTGAAGCTTCAACAGGATTTTGTGGATGGCACAATGGCTTCGTGGCTTGTGCATTAGACTCTGGGTTGAGTAGGAGTAGGTCAATCCTTTAAGGAAAGCTTTTTAAGCCTAAGTGGCTCATATATAGCTGTCAGTGTTAATTTCAAATTCTGTAGCATGAGCTAGCAGCTAGGAGTATTGTATTGCTGCCCCCCTAGATTGGATGCTAATCCGTGTGGGAGGCACAGTGGCCTAACGGTTGGTGTGCTGGACTCTACATCGAGTGGTCTGGGTTTGAGCCCTGGCCGGGGCGCTGCGTTGTGTTCTTGGGCAAGACACTTTACTCTCACAGTGCCTCTCTCTACCCAGGTGTATTAATGGGTACTGGTTAATGTAATGCTGGGGGGTGACCCTGCGATGGACTAGCATCCCATCCAGGGGGGAGTAGAAATACTCCTAGTTGCTTCCTGCTACTGAAACCGGGATAAGCTCCGACCTGATGGGCCACAAATGTAGACTTTACCTTGACCTAACCATCACAGGCTACTTCACAGCATTCTGTCAGGTTTCCCCAGCCAACAATTTGCCAGTACTCATTTCTACTCCAGGGCAAGGAGAGGCACTGTGAACGCTAAGTGTTTTGCCCTAGAACACAGTGACCCAGGGCTGGAACCCAAAATGCTCAGTGAGGGTCAGGGTTTTTGGGGGTTTTTTTTTTTGGGGGTTTTTTATTTTTTTAAAAAAAATTAAAAAAAAGGAAAAAAAAAAAAAAAAAAAAAAAAAAAAAACCCCATCCGAAGTCCAGCATACATAAGGCCAATGTATCCTCACATTCAATCATACGGCAAGGGGAGAACCCTTTAGTCCCAAGAGTGACCAACATCAAATTTCTCCTCACAAGATCAATACTTTATCAAGTGAAAAGGTCTTGGAATTAATAAATTGATCACCAAAGGGAAATTGCTCTGATCTCATTCACAAATTCTCTCAACTTAAACTATAAGAAAATGTCTGGAGATCAGTCAGATGAACTTGTACATGTACGTGGATATTGGGGCTTAAAGGTTTGAAATTAGTACTCAATGCTGGCTTCCCACCATAGTAGCCTGAATTTCAGATGTCCCGCTCTGGTGACCTGCTTCAAGAAGGGACTGCAGCTCAGTACAGAAAATCATTTATACCAGTTTATTAAAGGTGATCGCATTTTTTTCTTCTGGGCTTCCTTTACAGCTACTCAACTTGCTTCTCAATGGCAAAGATCTATTTCATATCCAATGTTCATGATTTATCTGCAGTTAAGGTGGATAGTTTATGACTTGACTTCTATGTACACTGTAACTTGAAAACTTCATGCTAGTAAAATTCACGTCACTCTGCACTAGTGAATTTTAAATAATTATAAGTTAACCAAAAGGCAAGCTCTGGATTTTATTTTGTTTGCACCCTGGGGTGCACATTTCATTAAATGCATAAAAACATCAGATATTTCAAACAGCAAGGCATGATATGGGGTCAATAGAGTTAATAACTTGAATTGTTTTTGTGCAGAGCGCCCTTCAAAATTAACTGGTGAAAGTGGTCAATTTTTAATTTTTTTTACATCCCTAATTATTTTTAAGTAGTTTATAAGAGCTGTAAGAAAATTAAACTCCTTTTTATTGCATATGAAAATTTTCACCAATGATACTCCCTCTAATGATTAAAAACATTCTGCAGTTATTCACAGAGGTGCGAGGTTGAATTTGTAACTTTAATTTATTTTGCGCAATACTTACAATTTACATGCAAATAAAGAGCTTGAAAAGTGTGAGTCTTATTTAAATTCATGTTACATCCCCAGGCAGTTAACATGTGTGATAAAAATGCTGTCAGTAGCCAAATTTCTCTGCTAGTTTTTTTGAAAAGTAGAATTTCAAGCAATGTTATGAACAAAAAAACAAAAAAAAAATTCTAAGCTGCCAAAGGAGTAGTAATTTTAAAAATAAGTAATGAAAAGCCATCAAATTTAAATAAATCAACAAAAGCTTAAGCTTTTAATTTTAACACTAAAGTAATATTCTCTCGCAGTATTGCAGTCCTTTCATAAAACTAAAATTTTTTGGATCTAGTTTTTTTACCAAACAATACAAACAGTCTTGCGCAAGATTAGTTACAATAAAAGTAAGATCAAACAGAGATGTGCTTGACAAATTTATTTAAAGTGTAAAGAACATATGTCATCTTTAGACCTGTTTCTAACTTTTAAAAATAATAAGCTTATAGGTGATATATTGAGTTTCTAATTTTTATGAAGAGCAATATTTTTTCATTGCCTTGAAAAACAGAAAAGTAAATATGCAATTTTATACTTCACGTTTGGCAGATCACAAACTGTCATTATGAATTTGTCATAATTTCTTTTTTGACATTATTGTGCTTTGACTTCCTGAGTTTAGATGTATTTTATTACTTTTGCAAATTTTCTCTGTCTTATGATAACATTTGGCTACTGAAAAAACAACTTCTATTTGAGGATAAAATGAAAGTACATTGGGCACCGCATGACTCTTTACTTTGTATTTAGTTTGCACGATATCACGTTAACATGCAGAAAACTTATCCTATTATTTCTATGAACACCTGTATCACGTTTCGTTTCATTGAAACCCCAGAACCCTTAATTTGAATTTCAAATAAAAAACCCCTTGTGGCCAGGTTATCACAAGAATCCCTGACACTTCTTAGGATGTTAATAATTAAATTTAATTCAGCATCTCATATGAATAACAATACATGACTATAGTCATTCAGGATCTTGGGTTTGTGTCTTAATGTTTATTGCCATTGGCAACTTTACTTATCTTGATCAGATCTTGACCAAGAACAATGCTAACAGTAGTTTTACGTGGCCTCTCGATAAGTAGTAAGGTCATAGTTTTTCGGTGATGCCATGCAATTATGGAACAACCTTCTTGAATTTCCCTTGGCCTGAAGGAATTGGAGAAACGTATTACCACATGGAATGGTAGGCATATTTACTTAATGTATAAAACCAATTTTCAGTATTGTCAAAGAGGAAATCTTTTATATTCCCAACTAAAGGTGAATTGCTTCTTGTATTTGCTTTTAATGAAAATCTGATGAAGACAGTTTCCCTTACTAACAGTTGATTTTTTTCCAAAATAATTTAAAAATGTTTTGTGCCATTAAATATTATTTTGCATGCAATTTTGAGCTTTAAAAGCTGAGAATTTTTGAATTTAGTGTTTCTCTTTTTTAAATACCAGCCTCTTTATTTTGTAGGCGGAATGATAATGAGGACTATTTTTTAAATTCAAATTGGGAATATGTGATGTCAGGGAAAGCGTATATATATTTTTTAAAAAAAATATAGTTTATCATTTGTGTTTATAAGTCATAGCTCAGATCAGGCCTTCTATATCACCTATCTAGATATTTTCCCAAATGTTCATACATTTAATATATTCTAAAACAGCAGGCAACAAAATAAATTGTAATTGAGCATAGTTTGTTATAAATATTTTCAGCTACAATCTTCTCAGAATTCTAACAATTCTATTTATTTCATTCCTGCCTGCCTACTTTCCTTTAAACAGTTCATCTAGGGCGAAATTTGTCATGTCCAATGTGTATGTGACTTGCCTTAGACATATTATGAATTAATTCATGCTAATTTATACAGAAAACTCTTAATATTAATCACAAACTTGCACCTGTCTGGAGATATTAAATTACTCTAGAGTCTGTTTGCTTAAGGTCATGCAGGCAATGTAGGGAAAAACAGATATATTCTTTTACAGTAAACATGTATCTATATAAAGATCTTCACTGCAAAGACGATATGGCTGTGAAATTGCGATCTTTACATTACACTTTCTGCAATACAAATGAACGTGAAGTTAATTGGCGATACAGTGTAAACATGCCACCAAAGTTTGGTTTTTTGGTTAATTGGCTGTCGAGAAGTGAAAGGCTTAATTGATTATAATGGAACACTGTCATTTAGCTTACTGATCAAATTCTTCAGACTTGAAATGAATTTTATCTTACAGCAAAAAAACAGACAGGATGTCTGTACTTTCCTTTGCATCAAGCATGACTGTTTTACAGTATTCTGCATCAAATTATTATGATATTATGTAGTGATTCTCAATGTCAGGTATGTTCTTATCTTTTCTTTACCACCTATCTTGGGGGTATTCTTGTTTTTGATAACTGTAGGCATCGATGCTTGATATATTTGGCATTGAAAAGCAGATGGAAAGTCAAATTCCATGTTACATTCATGCCTTCTTGTGTTTTGTAAAATGTTTGCTTTTGTATCATTTTACTTGGCCCTTGAGCACTGGAGGCCAACGTTTTGGCTTCCCTTGTACATGTATGCTTTAGTGTTTTAGTGGAAGCAACCATTGATCTTGAAATTGACTTGAAATAAGCTTCAGTATTGATCTGAATCCTTGATGCACAACACATATTCCATTACATACATTTGTATTACCAGTATACTACAAAATTTTTCTCACCGACAACATTTCAAGCCTTGCCTTTTTTGTCAAGCTAGATTTATCCATAACCTTGGCAGCATTATATTAATCGCTGTATTTTGTGTTTGTTTACATGTGGTATGATTCCTTTTCGTATTACTCTCCCAGCATGAGCAAAGCAACTCTGGTTAGTTTGGGTAGATACATGTATACATTGCGTTTATGGATGGTTTGGTGTTGAAACAAGATTTCTCTGGCCTGTTTTTTAGCCCTTATCTATATATGCGTACATGTATTTGAAACATACTAAGAATTACTATTTTCTTGATCCATTTAAAAACACCTAGTATGTTGCTTTCAGTAGAGATCTGGCTGTTGTTTCCTTAGACATTATTTCAAGAAGCTTGAAGCATGGCACGTAGATTGTAATAATTCCGAAACTCAAAAATAATGGATTGCTTTGTGTAGCGATACTCAATAAATACAGGAACTTATCAGGAAGCGACAAAGACTGCGTCGGCAGGGATGGAAGTGAATTTAGATATGGATGAACAAACTACAATATGTCAGGCTTGTACTTATCAATTTTTTTATGGACATGTATAGAGTCAAAAATATTTTAATTTACTCGAGGAAAAGGTAATTTTCAGAAATGATTCAGTGTTCTCCTTAGTTAGTATATTTCTTTGTAGTCTGCTTGGAAGATGAAAGAGGAAAAGATCGATAACTAACTGGGTGTGAAAAAAGAAAATATATACGAAACCCTGTAGGTTTAATATATTATTTTACGTGCATGAATCATATTTTTATCATATCTCTTGTTCCGCAATTATAATTTATGATACTAGCTTCTGTTTTTAATCAATGGCCCTTGATCGCCCCAACGTATGGGCAGACATGGGCTAGGAATGATTATTTTCTGAAATTTTGGATGTCACCTTGGTTTTGGACATACATGTTTTTTGACATGTTTCTGACATTGTACATGCAATTCTCCATGTCTCTGTTATCTTTGAAGCTTAAAAAATAATTGAAATAGAAATTTCTCTTCAAATTTAATCCAATTTTCATCAGGGAGTGCTATTTAAGTTAAGTCATAAAATTGAAGTAAAAGTCATTTACAGTACTCACTTTAGCATTTTACTTATTAAAAATACAGTTGAAACCCGCAATTTCGAACCGTCAGGGGAAACATGAAATAGCCAATAGTAAATGTCGGAAGGGCAAATCCAAGGGAAATGGATTTTAGCTCGAAAACATGGGGAATTCGAAATAACGTGGGGGGGCGAGTTCAAATTAGCAGGGTCTAACTGTAACCTGATCAGAGCTGTACAAATTTGCCATGGGTTATAAGACATGATCAAGGAATTAAATTCTCTTTGCTGATCGTCACATATTTTTTTAAATGTTAGTTGAGAGAATTTAGTGTTACATCAAGTCAATATTCCTTAGTTGATTATTTTCTTAATTCTCATCACCTAACCACTACACAATGTAATGATATTGTAGAGAGAAAGTGGAAGTTGATCACATTAGATATTTAATTGGATTCTAGATGTAACCAGCAATGATTCCCAGTGCATGGCTTTGAATACATGTAAATGTACAGCTATCTTAAAATATTATCCCTTGTTTCATCTGCCAGAAAACACTAGCATTTTAACCGATTAAATGTGTACCCCTGTCCCATTAATGCTGAATTTCTTTGGTTGTAATTTGAGAGATTAAGCATGACGTTTGTTTTTCCTGGGAACATCAAAAATTCAACTTGTACTGTCTGCGTTTGGCGTTCGTACGCGGAAATGAGTAGTTTCTTGTTTGTTTGTGAATGTGGGATTTTCCCCCTATTTTGTGAGGTAACAAATTGGAAGGCAAGCTGATGTTTGCCATTTGCCATATAACGTCATGCTTAATCTCTATTGGCTTATTAATTTTTCTCTTGACATTTCGATCAGGGTTGAGAACTTAAGTAAGTTTGAGAATGTAGATTTTGACGTGAAGGCAGAGAGGAGTTTGGGCACATATCAGTTGTGGTTTTGCAGATTTTTTTATCACACTAAAAGCAACAATATTGTTTAATTTTATGTGACAGCTGTACGACTCAAAGATCACGTTTGGTGGAGCAAAAAGCATGCTACATTGTGTTCCAATTTTGTTTTGCCATAAAAATATTACCATAAAAAAGTCAAGCCCTTTTCACACATTTTAACCATTTTAAAATTTGGTTTATTCAATGGTGTGAAAGCAAACAAATAACAGCTTTGTTCAGTTCAAGAAAAATAATGTAAATAGAATATTGCATCATGTTCATTGTATTTAACATTTAAATTTATAAAATGTATTTTTGTGGTAAGGTTTTACAGTGCACTGGATGTAATCGAGTGTGCTCTTATACATGTATTTCTTTTCTCAAAGTGAATATCTAACAAATGGTTTTTAATTTAAACATCACCATAATCATTTGTACAAAAAGGAAATTTATTTACTGTGATACAGTGTTTCTGTAACAGTTTAAAAGAGTAGCAGTATTTCAAATGGGTTTTTCTTGGTAACTGTACTGCCATAATCATATTCAATTTTTATTTTGTGATTATGTGTACAACTGTCTTTAATGTGAGTGTTCTTCTTGACTAAGTTATTTTAATTGTGATTAAAATTTATTTCCCTGGAAAGTGATTTCAAAGACAATTTAGATATTGATCAGCCAGTTATTGTTTTAGTTAGTATTGACTCAGAAGGCAAGTCCTCAGTTCATACAAATTACAGTGACAGAAAGAATAATATTTTCCTATCTAGCACAACAGATTTAGACAATATAACGTGCACCTGACTTTCGCAGTTAATAAATATAGGTTATTCACCAGCCGGGAGGTCCGTATTGGGAAAAACTGTGCCCGAGGTCTTGGATACCGCCCGAGGCCGCAGGCCGAGGGCGGTTCCAAGACCGAGGGCACAGTTTTTCCCAATACGGACCGACCTAGGCTGGTGAATAACGTTTTTATTTTTTTTTCCCACTTTATTTGTTTTTAAAAGAAACCTAGAAAGATTGTATCACAAAATCTTTGTTTGTATACGCGCGCCATTTAATTTCAATGTTGAGTCGATCGACGGGTTAGCAAGAGTGTAAAATGCTGTTTGTTATTTAGTTCGAAATAAATTAAATGAACCGTATTTACAGAAAGGTTCAGCATATTAAATTAACACTGAAGAGATTCAATCAAAGAAATTGAAGTAGTAAATATATCATAAATGTAAAATCGAGCCAAAGCATTATCATTGACAAAACTAAACGCCGATTCCGGCTTCCCGATGAATGTTTTGATAAAGAACTCTGTTCGCAGGATGCTAAGTTTGAGAATTTCCCGGAAAAAAAAACTATCTGACGGAAAGACAGTTTCGGTATAGCTATACACACTTGTATTTAACGAATTAATAAGCTCTGCGTTAATTCCCAGCATAATTATTTTGTGATAAACAGTGCGAAAGTGAAACTAAATGAAATGCGAAGCTTGGACGTACGGCACAATATTGTCAGAATTATTTTGGCTGTTTTTAATTAACGAATCTCATTTTCTTGAATGATGGCAACTAGTGTTTTGTTTTGGCAAAGAAGTGGCCGATAAAAAGACAGTTTTTACTCAAAATTGAAGTTTAAAACCGGCGCAGCTTATCGTATTAAAATGGCGTGCAAATGATTGCAAAATGCACAAACAACCACAAACTCAACAAACTATCAACTAGAACTTAATTTGTCGATAAACAAAATCAACACTCGCCTTTAGAAGAACTTCAAGGCCTTTAATTCCACTTCTATTCTGTCTTTTCGCATTTACAACAGTTGGTGAGCGGCTATTTCGATTTTGCTGAGCAAATCTTTCATGTGTTCGTTCGTACAACGCTGCAAAATGATTTCGCGCGGAAAGTACACTCGACGATTCATCTCGCAACGGATACCGCCCGCTGTCGAGGGCCGGATTGGAGAATACCGCCCGCTCCCGGAACCAATCAGATCGCAGGATTTGTAGAATACCGCCCGCTCACGAACAAAGAAAAAAATAAGTGCCTGATATTTTGTGCTTGTGGATGTAACATGTCATTATGATAATAGTTTATTCAATTACTCGTCTAAGCCAAAGATTATTCAAAGCATTTTTTCCAGTAAAATAATTTCCCATTATTCCAGTTTAATCTGACCATAGTTTAGATGCGTTTTGAGATAACTGAATTATGAAATCATAGATATAAATTCAAATCATTATATTCGAAACTGCTGCACAGTATTGAAAGGAAATGTCTGTTTTTTCCCCCACTTATGTTCCGAAATTAAATTGAAGGATTTTTTTTTTAAGGAAAATAAACCTTGCCACCGGTTTTACTACTATAGGAGTTCATCCTTTTGCTAGAAATAATGATGTTTTTTAATTTACACAAGAACGTGACTGCATTTTCATTACATAGAATTTGCAATATTGTTTTCATTATCAGTGCTTTTGTTTCCCAGTGGTAAATAAAACAATTCATTGTCTGGCCTTCTCAGCTGGCCTGGGACATCATTTGTTCTGAGAATTCCCCCTGGTCTTATGAATACTAAATTTACAAGTCTGTCATGCAACGATAGCGAACCTAAATTGTGGCTGACTTGTCCTATATTGTTTAGCTGATAAACCTGTGAAGTATTTTCTATTGATCATCACATATTACCAATAATTTTGAAGCCAGACAGAAGAAAAATCAGTGGTGAGTTTTATTAAGAATTATCTTTTCTCATCTTCCAGGAAAATTTAAATTCATTTACTAGTCTGGAGTCTGTCAAGTCCAGATGATTTCATTAGCAACTATAATTTTTTTACCTTCATATCCACCTTTTTGTTGGCAAAAAATTTTAACTTTAGTTAGCAAATGTTTCCTTAGGGAAATATGAAAACTACATTTATGTATTCATGTTTGTGCTTTAACTTTTTTTGTTAGTTTTGCTGTGTTTTCATAGTGAGTATATTACCATATATCTCAGACACATTTATTTTCCTGTAGATTACAGGTGAAATTGATTTTATTGCCGCTAACCTCATTTGTACTTTTAAAAGGAAAATATCTCTTTCAGGATTAAAAAATTATGTAAAACTTCTCTGGAAGAAAATACTATTCAGCCTTTTCATAACTGCTAGGTACATTGCGTAATTTTTTACATCTTAAAACTGAGTATATTTTCATGCAATTAGGTTTATCGCAACCTTTACATGTACATTTAAATTTCAAGTTTATGGCTGCGGTTGTTTAAAGAACAGACATTTTTATTCAAAGGATTAATCCCTAACCAGCAGATAAAATTTCCCTATTGTATAAGTTCAGCTGCATAAGACAAAAAAATATTAACCACTGGTCTTGGAAAGTGAATTAATTATTTACTGCTGCATAAATCAGGAGGTTATTTACTCTTTGAAGTACAAGACCCAGTCTTTCCAATATGTGTTAGTTCAAGATATTCTTTTGAGTACAAGTAAAATAATTGCTTGGATACAAGTACAATTACATTGTACAGCAAAGTAAACAGTTTTCACTCTGTAGATTGTCAAAGATAAAGATAAAATTTAAAGAAAAAGTTATTATTAATTTCATTTTGTGATAAATTGGAAAATTTTTGTTTTAAAGGTGACAGACTGCCTTTTACAGCAAAGTAAACAGCGCAACACCAAAGTGCTGCTCACTAGCGTTTCTTCCCCAGACTTTAAAGCAAGAACCACCTTATGCTTGCACATCATAACAAACAGTACCACATGAAAGTGCTTCTCAATAGCTTTCATTTAAATGGTAGCACACTAGGGTCTCATCCACAGACTTTAAAGTTAGAATCACCTTGTACATTATAATAAACAGTACCACCTAAAAATACTACTCAATATCTTTTATTTTAATGGTCACACTAGGGTTTCTTTCACAGACTTTAAAGTTAGAGCCACCTCGTATAGTATAATAAACACTGCTACAGCCCAATAGCTTTCTTCGAATTGTCACACACTAAGGTCTCTTCCCCAGACTTTTTGCTCGTGCAGCATACATGTAATAAACAGCACCACATGAAAGTACCATTCAATAGTTTTGATTTGAATGGTCACACTTTGATTTCATCCATAGACTGACATTATTTAGCATGCACAAAGCTTGATTTTGGGGAATCAAAGTGCAAATTAATTATTGCTCATGCCTTACATGCAGTCCTGTGACAACAAGTACATAAGTGGTAATGAAGGATCTTTAGTGTGATTGCTACTGATGAGAACAAAAATTACAGACAAAACCACCCTGTGGCGCTGCCAGGAAAGGCGTCTTCTCACAGGAGTTTTATATTAATTAATGTTAAGATAAATATTGTTGGTTATTGTTACTTGGGGAATAAACATCAGGTTTAAAATCCAGTCATCTGTTGTAGTTGTACAGTACAAAAAATTAAAAAAAATTATGCTTTAAATTGTTCAAGAAAAATAAAATATACTATATAGAAAGCAGCTCACAGTGCAGCTCTGAACTGTAGATAGAAAGTTATATTATCCCATTTGAGGCTTGAAACTCAAATTATTGATTTGCCTCGCAGTTTACTGACATTTCTTTTAATAAAAAATTTGTTGGTACATCAAGCCAATATCCCTTAGTTGATGATTTACTTTATTCTCATAACATGTCCACTTGACAATTTATGGATATTGTATGGAGAAATTAGATGTTGATTTCACTGTGCGTGCACTGTACATTCGCTTCCCGGCAAATTTAGCAGACAAATGATAGCATGTAAATTAGCCTTTAGGCTTGAGTGTTCTTTTACTAAAGTAAGTTTATAAGGATTATCAGATTTTTTTTATGTTAATTTTTGTTTTTTATTAAAAAAAGGTTTTTTGACAGTGATGGATTAATTTAAGTGGTGGTTAGGAACTTGCCATCATGGAAAATCTCCCTCAAGGGTATTTCTTATCATGCTAGAAAAATATTTTAAGACTTGTGGAAAGGCTTTTATGTTATTATTAGCATACAGCTGGAGATTAAAGTGGCTTCAATGAGTTTCAACTTCAATGAAATAATATCATTATAGCATTAAAGCAATTTTGTTGATATGGAAAATACATGCACATTCTATTTGAGAAATAGATACGTAACTGTGATAAATGATAAATTTTGACTTTTTTGGATCATTTTTGTCATACTAGGCGTAACATTAATTGATTAGACGTCAGGAAATTGATAGATGTGTTGATAACGTAGAAATGCAGGTTATTTGCATTTTTTATGTTTAGTGTACAGTACTTAAGGCTATTTTTAGCTTTTAAATGCCTCAAATTCAATATTTTAGTCTTGTGAGAGAGGAGATGCCAGTATTTACAAGTTATACAGACAATAACAATTGACAGTTATTGATCATAGATTGCTTTTTTACCTCTATCATCGACAAATGGAACATTTTAGGATAAAGTGAAGACATTTTTCTATTGCGTGATGCATAGTGCTCTGTCTTCTTGATGAATGCTTTGGTTAATTCCTGAGATCTTCTTGCCCCTTTTGCTCTTGGTTTTTCCATTTCTGGCCAGTGGAAACCAAATTAGTATTATTTTTAGATTTTTCAGCCTGTGGAAACTAAATTAGTATTAGTCAGGGGGAAATTAAAAATACCACATACAGAGAACTCGCACATATGGTTGTCAAAAAAGCTCAGAGAGCCCTAAGAGAAGTTATCAACATATTAATCATAAAGATAATGTTATGCTCAGACGTTTGACTTCCTGCAGTTGTTCCTGTAGGAATCAGTCAGAGGTGATTCTTGCCTTGCTGTCGAATTGTGCTATAAATACATACAGTTTTCTTTTTTGGTAATATACTGCGGTGCATAAGTCCTCATTTGCAAGTTCATCATTAACAGTATTTTTTTTGTTTTGTTATTTCAGAGTGTTTACAGTAACATCAGCCGTGTGCTAGAAGTGGCAGATAAACTCAGCGAGGCAGTGCATTATGAATCTGACCGAATCGAAGCTCTAGCACAGGCTGTTAGTCGCGAGTGGAAGTCGTTTGATATGAACATTAATCAACGGAGTTGTTTGTTAGCTCGTTCAGTTGCATATCACAAACACAGCGAGGAGGTAAGCTATACCCGGTATACAGTAAAACCTCCATTTAATGAACCTCTATATAACGAAGTCCTTGATATAGTGAAGGATATTCCTTCCCCCTATGAAAGTAAAATATATAGAAAAGAACCTCGATAAAACAGAAGCTCATTGTAGGGAACATATTTTGCCAGTCTGTTGGCTCTTCTTTATATCGAGGTTCCAATGCACACATTTTCAACCTTCAGTTTATGAGCTATTGCATAGATGCCAACATGGGAAGATCCAATATCAATTCTGATGTCAGAATACACATTTTGGTCAAAACCACCATTTGTTGACCAATAAAACTGACAGCAACCCAAAAATAGATCTGACCATCTTTCGCCATCTTGTTGATTTTGAGTGTTTTCATACTGAGATGTGCAAATTACCCAGGAAGTCCCAAAAATTTTTTAAAAAATATAGTATTGTATATAAAGTATATATAGTATACACAGATATTTTTGTCTGGCCACAATGAAAACCAGACAACCTATTTTTTTCACCTGTGGTTTGAGACAATGATCATGTGATAACAAACTCCTTGCCCTGCAGTTTGAAACTTTATTTTTATTGATTTTTTGGGGGAAATTAGATCTTGAGAACTCAGGGGTTAAAACTATTGTCAACAAAGAATACGGTAGTTAGTGGCCTGTGGTTAGAATTCCTTCAAAAAATGTCAATTTGTTTAAGCATTTTAAACGTGTACTTTTGCAAGGTCATTTTAAAATGCAACATCCTGTCAGCCACCCACAGGTTTAAATAAGAGAAATACATAATTTCATTTTATAATTTGATTTTTGCATGGTTTGACTTAAGCCTTCCCTCTTACTTGACCACAGAATCATTATTGTATTAACAAACCTTTATTATGCTCTACTTTTTCACTGATTGTTACAGCTGAATTTTTCAGAGAAATTTGTCATCTTTTGGCTTACCTCATTTGAATAATTTATCAACTACTAACAATAAATGACATATCAACTATGACTGTGTTGTTTGCTGTTTATTATGCAAAAAGTTTTGTATAAATTATGCAGAAAGCATGAGTCCTGACTGGAGTGTAACAAGGTTTACTTATTGTTAATTATGTTAATTAATTTATATGCAAAAAGTTTCGTTAATTATGCAAAAAGTTTTGTGTAAATTATGCAGAAAGCATGTGTCCTGACTGGAGTGTAACAAGGTTTACTTTTTGTTAATTATGCAAAACGTTTTTTGTAAATTATGCAGAAAGCATTTGTCCTGACTGGAGTGTAACCATGTTTACTTATTGTATTCCGCAGTTTCTTCACAATGTAAAAATCTGGCAAGACAAACTACAAAACAGTGACTACCAAGAGATTAAGGAAGTTGCCGCAGTAGAAAATTTATTAACAGATCTTAACGACTTACGGCAAGAGATTGAGGATGCGTTCGAGACCGTCAGCACAGACAGCAAAGCTCTATTAGCAGAACTTCAAAAATCTCCTCTGGTCGTGGAAAGTCAGTTTCTTAAAAATCCTGAATATTCTGAAGAAGCAGGATCTCATGTTATGGATATTTACCTCGAAGTTCATGAACATCACAGACAATTAGGAATGTTGTGGGAAAAACGCAAAGCGAGACTTAAAGAATACCTTCATCTGTGCATGTTTGATCAAGACAGCTCCCAGGTATGTACTCAGATACTAAAATTTATTGTAGTATTGAGTATTTTTATTTTTTAAAGCTTGTCAAGGCAGAACAATCTTTTGGGTACATATCTTTGTGTCCTGGTGCCTGAACTGCAGGTCTGACATAAATTGTGTACTTCCAGAAAATATCCATACCCAGCCCATGGAAGGTGATTGGAAATTACGAGCAGTACTGGTAGGGTTTTTCAAAAGCCAAAATTTTTAAAGGAAAGTATAAGGCTGAACTGGAATTTCCAGAGGGGTGGGGGATTCAAACCCAAAAAACCTTCCATGGGAGGGGTATGGATATTTTCTGGAACAACACAATGCCTGCTTGTCACAGTGTGTGACATCTGATGAACATTACCTCTTTCTCATTTCACTACAAAACCAAGCTACATGGCAATTACCATCTTTCTTTATTTAATTATCACCATGCAGTACGCTATCAACATTGCTGTTCCTAGCAGTATGCAGGATGCTTTCACATATGAATCTCGTAAATGGCCTTGCTCATCATGAGTCTCTCCATAGCTCAGTGGATTACGAGTGCCTGCCCGGTGCTTGAGAGGTTGTGGGTTTGATTCCCCTCTCTGACTCAAAATTTTGTCTTTGTCCCACACTCGTGACATGAAGAATGTAACATCTTTCTCATGACCTTTTACTTGATTGTGTACTGGTAGTCATTTGGGCATGAGAAACTTAGGCCTCGAAAAAAAAATTATGCAAATTAGGCTAAGGGTAGATTGAATCTACCCATGGCTTATTATTAACTGTAATAGAAGACATCATTTCACAGGTTAAGCGCGATCTAGGTGTTGCTTAATTTTGGCAGTAACACCTTTTCCAACTTGATCAAAAATATTTTCCAGACGCTTTCAGTTGTAATGAGTTTGGCTTTTTATTCACGACTTCCCTAGAGAGAAAGAAAAACAAAAACAGATATCAGCTGGAGCATAAGATTTATTCCCTAAAATGACTAACTACCAACGGAAACAGCATAGATTAATAGTCTACAATGTTTTATAAAAAGAATAACGTTAAAAACATTAGCGCGAGGTTATAATATTCTGCCCACAGATAACAACAGCTCAATAAAGAACTGACTACCCAGGTAGGACAGAATAATTTAGCGCGAGGTTAATATTCTGCCTACAGATAACAACAGTTCACTAAAGAACTGACTACCCAGGTAGGACAGAATAATTTAGCGCGAGGTTAATATTCTGCCTACAGATAACAACAGTTCACTAAAGAACTGACTACCCAGGTAGGACAGAATAATTTAGCGCGAGGTTAATATTCTGCCTACAGATAACAACAGCTCAATAAAGAACTGACTATACCCAAGTAGGACAGAATAATTTAGCACAAGGTTAATATTCTGCCTACAGATAACAACAGTTCACTAAAGAACTGACTACCCAGGTAGGACAGAATAATTTAGCGCGAGGTTAATATTCTGCCTGTAGATAACAACAGTTCACTAAAGAACTGACTAGCCAGGTAGGACAGAATAATTTAGCGCGAGGTTAATATTCTGCTTACAGATAACAACAGCTCAATAAAGAACTAACAACCCGACCAGACAGCTGACTACCCTATTGCGCAAATATATTTTCTGATAAAAGCAAATTATAAAAGTATACCTTACCATATGATTACGGCTTTGTCTTGCTTCCATAACATCGTGGATGGCAAGGACGCGTGGTTTGCGCAACCTCGTATTTCCCGCCCGAATTAATTAAATCGGTAACAAAGATGAAGGACGAAAATGCCGAATCTTTTATATTTATGAGACGAAACGCTTGAATATTCCTGGGCTCGCTTTCCACGTTCGTGATCGTCTATACTTCCAATAACGCGAGGAATATATTACAAAGAAACGACAAGGAATGCAACGCAATTCAAGAAATAAATTACAATGGAATCCTTGAAAGCGCCACTCTTCGTGCATTCCTCTTATGCCGCGTGTAGAAAATGCTATTGATCTTGATCTAGCTAATACTCGGATGGTAATTTTCCTCTGCTCACTCACATATACAAGTTCAGATGTAACTTACCGAAGTCGATTTATACACGCGGCTTTGCTGTAGATAATCAATGATGTGTATCCAATATATCTCGCATACGCGGTGCTGATACAAAAATGCCGGCTCAGACTTGACAGTGCTGCCAGGAAAATTTTATGGAACACTAATAATCGCTTTGAAATCTTCCAAACGCCTATATTGGCAGCTTAGCGAGGAAAAACCCATAAGAAGATTCACTGAAGACATAACGACCACATGGACCTTTTTCGAAACTGCGAATGCAAAGACTGCGTGACAAAAGAAACAGATATTCGGTCAAGTTTCATATCACATTTCCTGACATGCCGCGATGACAAGTCTTGTACAAGATTAAACGACCTCCTGGACAGAATTTTTTTTGAGGCCTAAGTTTGTCATGGTCATATGCCAGATGAGTTAAATTTCTGGTGGTTTTCCTTCAGAGGTGTGGCTGGTTTCATCTTCAGAATCTTTTGTTTTCCTTCCTACACAAAAGCTTTCACTGTTGTTTCTTTATTTTTGTCTTGCCTGGGATGTGATTGCAACAGTTTTGTTGGCCACAGGAGGCAATTTCATGTACATGCATCTGTACTTGAATTATACAGGCTGTGTACACTTAAACTGTTTGATGTTGCATCTTACCACATTCAAGAATATGTGACTGCCATTAAATACATGTAAATCTGGCATCCCTTTTAAAAAATAATTGTTAAGTGATCTGAGTAAATTATACTACAAACAAGATCTGGGCTTTCCATGTATTCTAGCATTGCTTTATTTTCAAATGATTTTAAAGAGATCTGAGTGAAATCTAATACAGGCAACTAATTTAACACAGTGAGAATATGTTTATGCTTTTCAAGGCAATAAACACAGAATCCTGACCTCTTGTTTTGCTTATACACTTTTAACAGTGTAAATAAGGTCGATATCCTCCCCCTCCTCTCTTCTGGATATTAGTTTTGCAAGACTTTAATTTTGTTAATTTTATTTGGCAAGCTTTTGCCTCTCAAATGCTGAATCAACTTTACATGTAGGCTAGAGTGCAAGGGTGTTGTAGAATTGAGTATTGTATGTTTCTGTTTAGTTGTCCCTAATTAGTCTTTTCAAACTAAATCTAAATAAGTTTTGAATCTTAGTTTTCCTGTTTGTAGGACATGGCTTATTAACTTGATCTGTCACAGATTAACTGCATATGAGATTTTTAATTGCGATTTTGTCAATCAAAATAACATGCACTTTAAAATGCAGTCATACATACATACATGAATATTTCAGATTAGAAATAGCATCTTTTACTAACAGTCACATGTATCTGTATTACTGCATCAGCTTGGGATAAAATAAGTTAAAAGTATTCAATGCTATGTGTTTTTACCACTCTTGTACACAGTATAACATAATCCTTCTTGCCATACTTTTGTTTTCCATATTTTAAAATCATTTGCCAAATTAATCGTAACATGTTTTGAATTGGACATATCCTGTTTATAGGTTAAGGTTTATTAACTGGAAATGACATGAAATGATTTTTCTCAACCCTAATAAATGCCAACTGATTGTTAAAATCAGTACATATATCATTCAGCCAATTTCTCAATACGAAAGCCATTTATTAGTTGCTTAATTTCCTTACTCAGGTAGCAATTGTTCATAGACAACTTCAGGAAGAATTTCCATTTAATTTTGATACCATCTCTTTAAAAAAATTGAACGGAAAATTCTTTCCTCCTTAATTTTGTTTTTAATCAAGTCCGTGCTAATATGTTGTAGCATAAATTTGATAAACAGTTTATTTCCTGTGCAAAGCAAATAAGAATTTATATTGACATTCAAACTTCCTTCCTTGATAATCTTATTAAATTAACTATATTTTAAACTCTCCCCTGGAGGGGTCAGTGTGTTTTTTTCCTTTACAGTGTGTACCTCACCTACCCCTTGTAAGGAATATTTTGCTAACCGGTTCTGGTTAGAGAACTTGTTTTCCACCTGTTGAATTGGTTAATTTCATGAACAATACTGACCTCTATCACACAATGATTATTTTTGCTTTAATCCTTTTTCCTTGCATATTTTCCTTTTGAGAAACAAGCAACTATTACATATTCCCTAATAAATGACTCTGACTTTCTCTTTGGTTAGTGACAATTATTTGCTAGTAGCAGATTTGTGAGATTGTTGGTTGTAAATTATGCAAAAGCTTGTTTTCAATTGGATTTAGCATTTTATTTTGGTTTGAAGGTGTGAAGAGTGTGTTATTTTTCACTGTACAAAATTCTCAATTCCCTGTTAAAAAATTATAGAATTTACAATAATCTTTCCTTTAGAAAGTGTTATCTTTCCCTTTCCTTTTATACCTTTCCAAGTAATTCAGTAAAATTTTCCTTCCAGATGACTATATTAATAGACATTTGTTACCCACCCAAGCTCACAGCAACCAATCACATTCAAGCTTTTTTATTTCATTTACAAGAAGGCATTAGAAGTGGCAAAGAATGATTGCTTTACATGAATTTCACCTGTATAATGGGGAGACTCTCCCTTCTTTGTCATGTGTGAGGTTTTACTAGATCTTGTTCTGTGCAATGACCACCCAAATGAACTTCTTTATAGATACTGGATAGGTAGAATGGTAAGTAAATTTTTGTTGCTAAAATTCTAGTCTGTATAACATCAGTGAAGCCCAATATAGGAAAGTGTGATAATTTTGTCATATTATATTCATGGTTTGTTTTAAGTAATCAGGTTTTGAAATGCTGAATGTATGTACATGTATATCAGAAGAGTTATATTTTATATCTGACATATTTGATTTTTGAGAAGGAAGCTGATGTGGGCAGATGATGAAACTGAAATGAATATTTGTTTCTGTAGTATTGAATGTCACGAATATTCTGATGTATATTCATTATTTTGTGTTTTGTTTTGAATTTCACGAGAGACGACAGAGCGAGATTAATATTAACTATTCTTCGCTTCTCTGAACCCAGCATTTACTTAAAGTTAGGCATATTGACTTTCCTTGTTGAAGCATGATTCTGTGAGCAGTTTGCTGTATGAATGTTCTGTGTAATTCACATGTGTAAATAGTTTCTTTGGGGGTAATATATCACCACAGTTTCAATTGTACAAGAAAATATTAACAGTGAATAATAACTTTTCTATGTGCTGATCACAGAAAACAGTGCTTAAACTAAAGTTAGCTTTGCTTTTCTCCGCTATATTTGTAGAGGAAACCTAAGAATATGCTGCACATCAGATAGACTTCCTTGACTGACCTAAATATTTATATTCCTCCAATTAATTTACTGTGTTCTCATTGTTAGTATTTTGCTTAGGTCACCCTCTAACCTCATGGTCATATTTTCCCTGTCTTCGATTCGGTTAAACCTTTTCTTTATGAATTTCAGCATTCAAAGGCTTCACTTTTAAAGATGGCAATTTGTTTCCGAATAGCATGTATTTATGTCTGATCGATTAGATTTCATTTTTAGCAGATGCTAAGCTTGTTGTAATTTCTTACTCTGGCTTCCTTATGCTCTATGAAGTATTTCTCATTTAAAACTCATGAATTTACTATAAGAAGCAGGCTTCAGTTTTAAGCCAAACAAAATTGGCACAAGGGAAAAGCAATATATCCACTTGAAATACAACTCCTTCCTTCCTTTAATCAACAGGTGTTGAGTAAAGAACACAGCACATTGTAAAAAGCCTGCATTTAAATTCTCAACATATGCTAATTCATTCACAGTTTGGTCTGCTATGTAAATTACTTTCTTTGTGTGGCTGACAGCAAACACAAGACGTGTGACAGCCAGCAGCTATTGTTTAGTGACTGTATTGTTTTATTAAGCTCTCTTATCGAGTTTTTCTTGTGTGTGTTTCAAGTGATTGGTTACTTGCAGTTTCTTGGTGTAAATTGAATTCTTTTCATTAGTTTTCGTCAATTTTTATAAATTAAAAGGAAAAGATGATTCGTAATTGGAGTGAAAACCCAGGGGGAAAAGGGAGTTATATTTGTTAGTGTCAAGAAGCAGGTGTTTTGGGAAAATGTCTTTAAAATTTAATAATGCTTTATTTTCTAACTGTATTATTTTGCGAAATTTATTAAATTCTCTCCCAAGCTCCTGTGCTGAACCAAAATAAAAACTGAAAAATATGTCATAGCATAGTGCTGAAGCAAATGCATCAAAAATGAGAGTGGATTGGCCTACAGAATTAATTTTGTTTTATTTTGAAAACACCTGAGTTTAATCTTAAGAGATTGATGAGGGCTTTAGGATTACAGTTTGGGGAGAATTATTCTCAAACCAACAATGACAGGAGTTGAAATATAATGGAACAAGAAATCTACATGTAGTTACTTAAGCATGTCATTGAAAATGGTAGGTACTCTTTTCTAGAAATTTAAACCTTATACTTCTGTTATTTTTGTTGTTATTAGAAGAGAGAATGTTCTCCGATGCCTGCCAACATCTCTAGAGGCATTACACAAGTCTAGAATAACTAATAGTGTTATTTTATTACTCCATCATGTCATGCAAGGGAGAAGTCTTTGCGTGTTTTAACGTCAAACAGAACTTAAGGATATCAAGTAAATTTGAACTCAGGATATTTAACTTGCATGGTTTGTGTGCATGTGCGTACAAAATATTTTTAGTTTTTGATTGCATGACAAAATAGTTTTGTTCATTTAAATTGTACAATTTGGAGATTTTGATTAAATTTATGCCCTGGTTGTTTGGCTTAACATAATTTCTATCCTCCAACTACATGTAAATTGTTCTTTAGAAAATTTTGCCACTAAAAAGAGTGCTTACTTTTAGGAAATTTTTCTTTTCCTTCAGAGATAGTTTATGATAAATATATGTTTTGATTGCTGTTGTATGCCATAGAATTAGTTTACCCTTTTCTTGTTAAAATGTATTTATTTGCTCTACAGTCTTAAAAGCTGTTTTTACTTTAGTCTAGTGTGTTGATATTTGTACTCAGGATATCCATTACCTTGTTTACAATTCATTGCAGAAATTGAATATAAACAAACAAAAACTAAAATTTATTCTTGATAGTATTTTCCTCTTATACAGAGTTTTCTGATGTTATCTGATTCCCAAATTGCATGCAAGTTAAAAAAAGATTCTAAAGTGCAGAGATGTGGTTGTTGATTTGTAGTTTAAACTTTACACATTTTGAGTGTTATCTAGTAAACATTACTACAATTGTTTTCAATGAAACCTGAACAATGTCATGTTATTTTTTGTGTTATCTTCTTATTTTTATTATTATTATTTCTAGTAATCCATACTTACTTTATAAAACATACATTGTAAACATACTTAGCAACGAACATCTTTTGGCCTCTGGGCTAAAATGTTCATGTACTGAATTTTCACACAAATTTTTAAGTACTATATTCTGCTTTTAAGTCAAAGGTTTTTGTCACGGTGAGAGAATGGCCTCATTTTGTTTTATTATTGATTTCACATGACCATCCCAGATTTCAAACCCCGAAAATTTTGCACCAAAATAAGATGACCAACACACAAAGGAATGGAGCTGCAATTTGTTTAAAAACATGTACACAAATGCGTGCTTGGAAGAGAAATTCTCGGATAAAGTTCGGAGTTTTATTTACACACTCACGTTTTATTGTTTTATTAGATTTGGCTAGTGCAAAAAAAAAGTAAAAGTTAAACCTTATAAGTTACAGTATTACAGAAAGAGGAGTTGTTTATCAATGCTAAGATGTGAGTCGTAATGCATATTAGAATTAAGGGAAATATAGTAAAATACATTGTGGAAATTAAGATGCTCTTTGCCTCTAAGTTGAAATAATTATGTTCACAGCATGTTAACTCTTCCTTGTGGTCGTATATCAGTGGTTGTTTGAGTTGCTGGTAATTTTGATTTGATTTGGACTGGTTGGGGGTTGGGTTGAAGTTGTTGATTGACAGAAAAAAAAAAACAATTTGGTGGTCTCTCAGTGGGTCATCTTTCAAAAAAAATGTTAATGTCTAATAACAATACTGCTAAGGTCATGCAATTTCAACAAAACTTCATCATTTTCAAACAAATAAATCATTACTATATGTCATACTTACATGCATATTCTCATTACTGGTTTCCATACTTTTTCTTATTGTTTTATTTGGGAGAATTTGTATGAATATCCAGTTTGTTTTAATGTTGATCATTGCATTCATTCTCATAACATTGTAGTGATGTTTAAAGGAGAATTCAGATGTAGATCAGCATTGGGTCTTGATCAGTATTTGGTTTTGGCAAAGCAAAGTAGTGTGAATATTTTGAAAGATCTCATGCTTGCTTGTTTCTATGACAGTATGTCTTGCTACCAAGCCACTACATTAATGATACAACCATAGCAGGTTGGAAAGCAGCTTTTACAAGGTCTCACATGAATGACTCGCTACCATACGAGAGAACAAGAGAACAAACAGCTCTCATAAGCTTGTAATTCTACTGGTCCTCAAGTGTAGCAGTTGCTATTGTTATGGGGGCTAGGGGCATTGTTTCTGTTGCTTGTTCTATTGTTCTCTCGAAGGGTAGCGAGCCATTCATGTGAGACCTTGCGAAAGCTGCTACCTGACCCTTCAATCCTAGAGATTGGAGTAACCTGACCAGTTGCCAGTATACTCTTTTATTACTACTCCCTGGATGGGATGGTAGTTCGATACAGCATTACACCAGCATTTTGTTAAGTTGGGCTCAACAATTTTCCCTGTCCCCATTCAAACACCTGGGTAGAGAGAATCACAACACAAGGAATTAAATATGCAATGCACTGACCCTTCATCAACTGTGCCTCCCATTTGTACATGAAATTAGCAGTATATAAATAAATGATTAATAATTCAATTATTTTATTTCAGGTGATAAAATGGATTGAAGAGCACGGTGAAACATTTCTGTTGAAGCACACAGGTGTTGGAAAGTCGCTAGTGAAGGCAGAAGCTCTGCTCAAGAGACATGAAGAATTTGAAACCATTGCTCAGGTTAGTTTGAACAAATCTCAAGCTACATATTCTCCTAACTTATTCCCATACATTTCTTTTAATGTTAGTTCGGAGAATTTAGTGTTACATCAAGACAATATCCCATAGTTGATGAATTTCTCTATTCTTATTACCTGCCTGCTTGGGAATGTATTTATATTGTAGGGAGAAATTGGAGCCAAAAAAAACTCCATTTTGATGACCTAACACTGCAATGGAGAGTTGTGTAGTAGCATTCATTGTTTGTTATCTGGTTGTGATTTTCTGTGTGTGGAAATACCATACCGTGATTTATACCATGCCATAGAAAATACAGCCAATCAGAATACAGGAAAGCCGTTGTATATTCGACGGTATTCAACTCAACCTTCCCATCGTGCGCTGCAATTTTTTTCTCGACGAAATTTATTAAGCGTATTTTCTATGGCATGGTATAAAATAGTTACACAACACTTTCTCGTGGTATACCATGGAATATCCCACTTGTCACTTGTATTTTCTTCGTATACACACTCGCCTAAAGGCTCGTGTGTATACCGCGATATACAAGTGACTCGTGGGATATTCCACGGTATACCACTCGAAAGCGTTGCATAACAAGTATTTTCAGCCTCCCCCTCTTGTCACATACTCTGAAGGGAACATCCCAGTTGCTTGCTCCTAAAAGAGATGTTCTCTCAAGATTAAGTGACCAGAGGTAGTAACTGAAAATCAGGCCATGTACACATACACTGTATACAGACACTTCTGGCTTGGAACTCTAGATCACTCTTGCAGAGGAAAAAGTGAAAGCAAAATCAGACACACTGGGATACGTTTTTAATTTCTCCCTTAATTATCAGTACAAAGTCATGCACACAGGTTAGGAGAATTCTGAAAATGATCACCTATGGCAGGTTGTCTTGATCTGTTATCAAATTCTTCCAACTAGTACAATGTGTAATGTATGAAGAAAAGTGAGGAGAATTTGTTTGTTGACATTAGGGGTTGAAAGGGTTAAGTATATCATCAAATTCTCCCACTCTATTACTATAAGAAATGTGTGGAGAGAAGTATAAGGAAAATTTCTTTCTTCGAAAGGTGATGCTGGTGTGCTTTAAAGAAGATAATGATTATATATTATTACAAGCATTGCGTGACAACTCCAAATAAGGGCCGTTTAGGAGTTTGTGACTGCTTGCCAAATTGTCAGCTTCCATAATTTGGTATATTTTCTACAACCACATTTAAGTCACAAATCAAAAAGCACAAATTGAGTTATATCCTTGCCTGAGTCTGAGGTTCGCACAGATTCCGAAGTTCTTTCAATTCCTTCTGGAACTTGTGACACTCTGGCTTAGATCATAAATTAATTAACGTGAATGGCTTTCAGCCAATCAGATAAGGGTATTTGTCCTGCATTGGGATAAATTCAAAGATATAGACGATATAACCGTAACATGCAACATTAGGATTAAGATTTGGATTTTTCATTTATGTATTAAGAGGTTATTGACTTGTGTGGTCAAGATTTGTCTGGATCACTCAATAATGAGTTTTTAAAAATGAGAAAATTAAAAAATAGACAGTTTGGGTTTTATAGGCTGATAACTCTGTGACCTTTTCGAGTAGAACGATAAAAATTACTTCTGAAAAACAAATTGCACCTGAAATTACCGCTTGATAACCTTTATTTGAATGGTCACATACTAGGGTTTCATCCACAGACTTATAACCACCTTGTACAGCATAATAAACAGTACCACATGAAAGTTCTGCTCAATAGCTTTCATTTGAATGGTCTTATACTAGGGTTTCATCCACAGACTTAAAAGTCAGAGCCACCTTATTAAGCGTAATAAACAGTACCACATGAAAGTACTGCTCAATAGCTTTCATTTGAATGGTCACACACTAGGGTTTCATCCACAAACTTTAAACTTAGTACAAGATTAATTGGCTTGAAAGGCAAACTGAAATATCACTTTTTTAATTATGATTTATTGATATATTTCCTTTTGAAACTCTAATTTGATCATTAAATCTGGGAAAATAATTACCAGCTGGGAAGTAATTTCCTACAGTTATTTACCTCTTTAAAAAGATGGTAATTTGTAATATATCTGGGGATTAACGCCCTGTTTGAGTTTCAAAAAAATAATGTCATTACCTTTCTTCCAAGATTTGTCCTGTTTTGGTTGTAATAACTTTCAATTTCTTTTTGCATTTTTTGTTGGTAAAACCCTGGTGTTTTCTTTGTTGTATGCGTGACATTTCGACATTTTCATCCAATTTTTTCTCAATTTTGTTAACCGCTTTTTCCGTTCCGGAATAGGTACAATTTCTACTGTAGCGTCGCACGTCTGCGGTAATCAGCTTATTGAAATACTTTCCCCCATTGATATTATGTACGTAGCTAAGAGTCGTTGATTTATTTTTCGTGTGTCATTAATGACTTGTTCCGATCCGGAATGGGTACAATCTTTTGTGCGAGATAATTGGATTAAATGTTCTTACAGAGTTTCATCGATTTTGAGAAGCGAGATTTTTTGATTAATTCTTATCTGTACCTACTCTCTCTGCTAAGAGGCAAGGCCAACCCTTTGGTAAGTCTTAAATTGGTTATAATGTTGTCCGTTTTTCAGTTTTGCTGCAGTTTTGCGTAATTTAACCCTGTAATTTTTAGAGTTAAACTACCGTCAATTAACTTATTTTTCACTTTTCAGTCTGTAGATGAAACTCTAATGTGTGACCATTTAAATGAAAGCTATTGAGCAGTACTTTTATGTGGAACTGTTGTTTTTTAATATTTGCAAAATGAAATTTGTGACTTTTTTTTTGGAAATGTTATACTTGGCCAGTAATGGGGCTGAAAGGCTACAGGGGTTCAAAGCAAATTGATTTTTTAATCCCTTTAAGTTCATTCTTTCCTTGCGTGTTGCTGTTAAACTTTCCACGAGGTTTGTGACTGTTAACCTTCTATCGAGTGTTCTTTAATTATAATAGTTCTGTTTCGTAGAGATATCTTTTATTTTTAGCCCTGTTTATTGCGTGTTAAAGTGAGATAGCGAAATCATCCGTTTTTCGACTTAGTCGCATTTTCTTGGGCGACGGTTGTCCGCAATGTGAAAAGGTGCGAGAGGAATTAACTCGAATATTTATATTTTATTGTCCAAGCAAAGTTTTGTCACGTTATGTAAACATTCGCTACACTTCAAAATGTTTGTTTTGATGCTTCAGTTACGTCAAAAGAATCAAGATTACATTACTATTTACGCATTTTTTTTCCTTTTACAAAGAGCTTTCTTCCCATATTAGCTCTCGATTGCATACAAAACGGCAAGAAATTTAATGATATGCTATTAAAGAACTGGTAAATGTATAATGATATAATTGACAATTATGCTATTAAATTATTCCACGTAAGTGCGGTCACGAACTGCCAGGTCTAACCGCAGTTTTATTTCGAGAAACAATTTCAAAAGAATTCCTTAGAAAAATTGTCGGTTATGTCAGGGAGTGGGAAATAAATATTTCCGTGTTAATCTGAAGTGTTTTGATCCGATTTCAAGCGATATACACGTCTGCACTGTAGCTTAATTTAGAAATAAGTACTCTTAATTCACAATAACCCGTGTCTTGTGGGTTTGTATTTCAGAATACCTACACAAACGCGGCTAAGCTACTCGAAGCTGCCCGTCATTTGGCGAGCTCGGGTGAATGCAACCCGGACGAGATTCAGAAGCGAGTGGACTACTTCGAGCAACGCGTCCAAGAGTTTATAACTCGTGTCAACAGACGGAAAAGCTTGCTGAAATTAGCTGTCAATTTCTATTCCCGTACACAAAAGGTAAGCAGCATGTGATCGCGCATATTAAATTCAGAGTTAATTATCGATGTTGCTTGCAGGAGGTCATGTACTGTGTCATAGTTGTACTACGTGCGCTCGGATTTCAGTCAAATTGTTTCATGGTTTCGTTCCATCAACGAAACGTTTTGCGCGCGATGTGAGTTCGTCTGAAAATTTGCGTTGTTTAAACATGTTTCCCTTAGCATTGGTGCGGCCTTTAAACGTATGCAATACGTGCATACTCCAGGCAAGTTCTGTTTGTGTTTCTATGTTTTTACTGTGCGTGAATGTTGTAAATGTCAAATCACGTTAATATAAGTTATGCGATCTTCTTCAAATCGTCTTTGCAACCGCCAAGTTCTTATCCATGGTAGCTTGTGAAAAAACATTGCTGTTAAAATCCGTCGCGTTATGGAACGTGGTTACGTAGTTTTCAGCGCAGTTACGTGTCGCGTGAAGAGGTCTTTGCGTTCAAAACAGGAAACGGAGTCAACCTTATAGCTTTTCTACTGTGACACCATTTATGTTGTTGTTCTAGTTTATTGACCTATTATTTTACGTGCATCTTTTACATGTCAGTCATGAAGATTCTAGAATTTAATTGACATAGCTGATCTTATGCACTGATATACAATTCATTTATGATTGAATTGTGATTGTGCCGCGGTGCGGAGGCCAGGCATTCAGCGCTGTCGCTCGCCCCTTTCTCAGGGGAGACCAGAAGTGTCATTTGTACAATTTTCCACTCACACGCGCGCTGGCGGCGCTACCGGGCAAAAACATGAGTGTTGTAGAGCTTGACACGGACGATGATTCGACGGTGGTTTTTGTTATAACTCTTTCGTCGCTGTTTTTTCAGCTATCTGAACTTGTGGAACAATTAAAAGCTCAGTTAGAGCTTGAAGAAGTGTCCGACAACCCAGACAACATAGCCACGGTGCTTACGAATTTGAAACATCAAGGAGAAGCAACGTTAGACTCTATCCATACCGCCATCGATGAAGGTGAAACGATTATTGAGGAGCTAAAGCTTGCAAGCTCTGATGGCGTGGACTCGAGCTCGCTACAGCATGTTGAGAAAGTTATCAAGGAACTTGACCGGGTGCGCCGAGCGATTGAACATTCGTGGACAAGACGAAGGCAGCAGTTAGAGTGTTGGCTACAATTACGGGAATTCGAACGCTCAGCGAAGCTGGTACGTATTTATACCTTATTAAATTTGTTGTAGTGTTAATGACATAACGAAACGCAATCTCACATCCGTGCCTGGTGAATCGATCGCAACAGAAATTCCTTTGGAAATTCTGCCACGATCTTGCAACATTTAAGGCTAACAACACTTTAAGCCGATACAAACAACACTTCAAAAGCGCTGTGTGAAAATACGCAAATTTGTTTGTCGTTCTTCGTTGTTCAGACCAGGAGCGGATGCGAGATCTTAACTCGCAGCGTGCTAGGACAGCACAAGATTGAAAGCTTCGAATAAGCTTCGTATACATACACGGCAAATAGGATTTTTCGAAGTGGAATTCTCGCCGGACTTCGCGTAAGATGATTAGACCATGTCAAGGGTCACATTAATGAAATTGCGTTTTCGAATATTTCTGTTGTGTCCTTTTGTTCAGCACACCATGTTTTCTTTTGCGAAGCGTTTTCGCGGTTTATTACCCCGAATACACAAACATCTTTCATGTGAATAGCAGCACACTGCACCCATAACATTTATTAAATAATTTACGGCGTTTTGTTGTGCGACAGTCGAGGATTACGAAATACTCGGTCGGAATTTGCGCCGAACAAAATTTCGAACTTAAACATCCATTATGCATCAAAATTCTTATCTTTGTGCGAAAGCAGCAAAGTAAATAAACATTGTAGTCGGCAATTGATGCTTGGATTTGAGGATATTTATATACTTTGTAATATGATCCGTTTTTTATGTCATCGAATGTCCGTTTTGCCACAACCTATAGCTCTCATGTTAGCCGCTTTTTTGTAGGTTATCTCAAATTTGATGTATGGATTTTTCCCTCGGGTTTCAACCCGGATATTACAGGATTTCTGCAAGGCTAACCATGTTTAGTAGTGGAACATTAAAAGCCTAAAGTTCAATCTGTTTTGTATGCTGGTTGACAAAGCTAACTATTGTTTCTCTAATTCGCTGAACCGAAGTGGAGAGGGATATCCCTATCTGTAGAGGAGGGATTTGATGTTTTTACTTAGCATGAACATTCACAAAGGACTTTTAATTTATAAAATCCACTGCTCATTGAAAATGAAGTTGTTCTGCTTCGATGCGGTTTGTTTCATCTTTAGCTGTTCCATTGTGGAGCTAAGATTGTCATTGTTTTTAGCCATTAGTGAAAGAGGGTGACAGTTTGACCTTTGTTTTAATTTTAGTTGGCAAACATTAATGGAAAACTGCTAATAGGTATAAAGAGAAGAGGCGGGAAAGCTAGTAGCTTTCTGTTGATTATTAGTTTGCTCAGGAGTTCAGTTCTGTTCTTGTTTTGAAAGTTTGTAAAGATGCGTAGTGTTATTTGTGGTCATATCAGTTTCAAACAAAACGGCTCACAAAAAGCTTCCGCTTGAATGGTCACAGTGTAGGTTTTTGTCCGTGAAGTCGAAAAAAGTTAGATCAACTTCGCACAACTTATAAACTCCACCACAAAAATGTTCAAATCAACAGCTTTCATTTGAATGGTCACACTTCATGTTTAAATTGACAAACTTAAATGTTTGAAGAACTTTGAAAAGCATATTGAAAGTTAAACCACAAAAATGTGCAGATAAACAGCTTTCATTCATTTAAATGGTCGCACTTCATGTCTTAATTGACAAACTTTAAAGTTAGAAGAACTTTGTGCAGCAAAATATGTAAACATTACCACAAGAATGCACTCATTTACAAATTTCATTTCAATGGCCACACTTTAGGTTTTATCTCAAACTAAATAGTCATCTACCAATGTTAAACATACGTAATCTGTCTTGTTCGCACGAATTTTGTAAAACTAGCTTAAAAAAAAACTTGGCAAAAAACTCTAATTCAACCAAAACCGAAACAAATATTTTGTTTTAATCAATCAACAAAGATTTACTGAAGAATTTTATCAGAGGTGTGTGTTCGAAATACCAATTAGACATGCCTTGTTTTTTTCATTCAGCTACAGGTCACCAATGTGCCACTTTGTCTGACTCTGTCACAAATGGCGTGTTTATAGTGCCCGCACACTTGAAATTAGTAAGTCTTTATTTGCACAGAGGCATTGATTCCACATCCGTGTCTAAATTGATCCTTTAACGACTTTACCGTATCAGGGGGAATTGTTGCTGATTCTGTCCTAGACGTAGGGGAAAAAAAGATGAGCTAGTCGAGATAGATATAAGAAGATTGAAATAGTTCTACATGTAGTTGTGTGGCGTATTGTGTGCTACACGAACGCATTCTTCGACAGAATCTGTCAACAGACTGGAAAGTTGGAACTGACCACTTTGTACAAGCTTTTATTTTAAATTGTCTCCCACAAGGGTTTCATTTACGAAGTCTGAAGGTACAATCACCGTTAACAGCGAATAAACAGTACCACATTAAAGTACTGCTCAGTAGCTTTCATTTGAATGGCCACACACTAGGGTTTTATCCACGGACACAAAAGTTAGAACTTTCTTGTACAGCATAATAAACAGTACCACATGAAAGTACTGCTCAGTAGCTTTCATTTGAATAGTCACACACTAGGGTTTCCATACACTAAAAGTTAGACCTCCTTGTAGTGTTCAATAGCTTTCATTTGAATTGTTACACACCAGGGTCTCAATTACAAACTCAAAAGTTAGAATCTCCACGTGAAAGTACCGCTCAGCAGCCTTTATTTCACATATTTTTCTTAGGTACAAATTTACAAGAATGTACTTAGCAACAGTGTTTTCTTCCGTGCTAAAACGTCTAGGCTGAAAAAGTCCGGAGTCGTCGAGATGTGGGACTTGTAGGGTTTAACAGGGGTTAGGTCGGCTCGACCAACCAACTAGATCCTCTTTATAAAAACTGTTAGTGCCTAAGTGGCCATATTAGCAGGTTCTTAAGATCACGTGATCCACGTCCAGACGGGGATAGGTGATCGTATTCACTGTCTGGTCTATAGCCGAGTTCACAATCACGATGTACAGACGGCATCGAAAAACGTGGCTTACAAAATGTTATAAAGCAGTACACCGGCTCCGAACATGCATACTACATTTTGGTACATTTGTGGGCTCCCTGTGTCCAACGAAATCGCGAAATAACCAAACTGCGAATTTTAGAGAAGAGAGCGTGCACTTAAACGTTGACTTTTCTATCTGTTTTACTGTTTGGACCAAGATTATTTTAGACACCGGAACACAGATATGTCTAATATCCAGATAATCGCGAGACATGTAAGGTAAATTACTGCTAAACACTTTTATTATTTGAAACCTCTTGAAATTGACCACCCCTGTGACAGAGATCGTGTTGATGTGCAGTATTCTGATAGGTTCAACTAAGTGCAAAAAATACTGCTAGTGATATCCAGTTTCGTATTATCTGAATAAATATTTAACCAGTCAAAGAAACGCGCGAGCGTCTTCGTGTTACGGTTAGTTTCTTTTTCTGGCAACATCTGAAATAATGGGAAAATTGTAATGTTCATCGTGTGTCGTGTGTCACATATGAACCTAGTACTAGTAAATGGCCTTGCTCACCATAAGTCTCTCCGTAGCTCAGTGGATAGAGCGCCCAACCGGTGTTTGGGAGGTCATGGGTTCGATTCCCGTCGGAGTCTCAGACTTTTTTCTTTGACCCGCGCTCGTTTCAAGATGAATATTTTATCTTTCACATTTCATTTACAGAGCTTAAAATTTACCATCTTTCTTAAGTTATCACTATACAGGACACTGCCGTATTATCAGTACGCAGGACGCGTGTCACATATAAATCTATTAAAATGTTCTCTCTCTCCTTTTTTTCTTTTTCGGGGTATAGCCCCCCCCCGGGTTGGGTCATTTCACTAACGAGTTGAAAATTTACTTCCTTCTTTATTTATCATCTGAAAAGATATTGTTTTCTTCTCGTTATTGCAGCTAAAAGATCGTCTGGAAATTTGTGAAGAGCATTTAGAGAAAGGCGGCCTTGCCCTGGATCTCCCCCGAGCAAAGCAGTCTCTTGCACACCATGAAGATCAAATGAAGGACATCGAAAATGCCGCCATGAGAACGTTCTGTCGAGGCGAAGAACTTATAGACTACTTAAAACAATCCGAGATTGAATTGCGGGTCAAGGATCCTTTAACTTTAGAGAACATTGATGCCCAGACTCATATCCATAATTTACTAGAAGTTTTACATCGGAAGAGGAGAGACCTTCGGGATTTAGCTGAGGAGAGGAAAATTAAACTAGAACAGAATTTACTGTTGCGGCAACTGGAAAGCGATGCGAAACAGGTAGGAAAAAAGCTTATTTTAGTTGACTGTTCAAAGCGTAATTTCTCCTTGAAGATGGCGGTACAAAGATAGCAACGGGGGTTGTGAGAATTCGATAGTTGACTTCCTGGAGTGAATTCCGGCCTAAACGTGATTGAGAGTCGCGGAGGGCTGAAGGGTGAAGGTTGTATGTGAGCTTTCTTCAACTCTACGAACAAGAGAAAACTCGATGCCAGACTCTAAGGAAAAATTTGAGCTGATTCAAATCTGAGTCCTTAAAGCCTGGTTTGCAAAGAAAAAGAAAAGAAAACCGAACGTTTCTCATGCCCATTTGCGACTTTTTAAGAGCTGTTCGTTCTCGTTTATGTTCCGTATTAACTCGGGTCTTTTTCGGTAGGTGGTCGGCTGGGTTCGGAATGGCGAGGCTATGCTGTACGCCAGCACCGAGCTGGGAACATCACTGGTGGAAGCAGAAGCTCTTTTAAGAGAACATGAGGAGTTCCAGAGGGCTATTGAGGTACTTGAACGCTACGTAATGTTTGAAATAGCTTTTTGTCTGTAGTAAATTACAGACAGTTCAGTATAAGACAAAACATTTTGTAAAAATCACGCCTTTTTCGCGATCACGCGTGAACGCGCGTGAACCTCGAGTAGGTTGCAGTCTTTGCTTGAGAAAGCTTTTAAGTTTAGCTCAACGTAATCCGTTTCAATCTTTTGCAGGCTTAACCATCCATATTAATTTTTGACTCCCACTCACTATTGTAGCGTTTTTCGACAGTTTTGACTATTATTTAGAGGATTCGTGCGATTTTAAGACAATTTTCTGTGACAGAATCATTTAAGATATTGTGAACAGATCTAGCGTGTTTTAACAAATTCTTATATTGGCATTTGTTTGTAATAGACTAGAGCAGCTTTCAAACCAAAACCAAAGTAATAACACTAGCCATCAGTTAAGCAATCAAAACTCGAAATAAATACATGTAGCCGGCACGAAGCGCGGGAAAACGTGCACAAGCGAGTCACGATTTGTTTGGTTTACTTTTGATTGGCTGAGAAAGTGGCACGAGAGTTTAAACCAACCACTGAGCGTACTAATGCAAAACTAATGCAAACGCGAATTACTTTCTACACTCAAGTGAAAACCGCTCAAACAAGTACTTATATTGGCATTTGTTTTGTACGTAGAAAACGTGTCAGAGTGCGAATGAAGTGCGGCAACGCGCAGACAAGTTGATCAAAGATGGCCACTTTGATCCTGAGGCCATCTTGAACTGCGCTGATAACATGAGCCGGCGGTGGAAGCAGCTGATGACAAAGTCTGAGGAAAGAAGAAAGGTCGTCACTGCTTCGTACAGCTTCTTCAAGTCTGCTGAACAGGTAACGGCTCTGGTCAGTTGATTGGTTGGTCAGCTAGGCAGTCTACATCTACATGAGGGGGGGGGTGGGGGTGTTTGCAAAATGAGGCATATTCACATCACTCAAGACATTAAAAAATAAAACAAAAGTGGGGGAAGGGGGGCATAAAAGTCAGTCGATCGATTGATGGATCGATGTGTAAGCCAAGGGCAATTTTTTAATTTGCCTTTTGTCCTTGTTTCAAAGCAAGTCCTGTAAATAAAATCTTTCATAATAAATGAGTTGTACTTAACGGACATTTTTATTCCATTATCAAAATCGTTTTAAAATGAAAGGTTCTACAGCCAACTCTCTCTTATCGGACGCCTCTTTAAAAACTTTTTTTTTTTCCTCCCTTCTTTTTTTTTTTTTAACTCCAATTTGGCCCCCCTCTGTACCATGTTCTTTTTTAAATAGAAGCAGAAGGGAGCTGGGAAATGGCTTGTCAGTCGGTCGGTCGGTCGGTCGGTCGGTCGGTCGGTCGGTCAGTCGCTAAAGTGTATACTTTCTTGCTTATCAAGCAATTAATGGTTCTCATTTGCTCGACTGTCTTAACTTTCTCAACTCAAATCCAAACAGGTTTACTTACTAATGGAACGCCTGACTCGTGAATACAAACTCGAAGAGGGAGACCCATGTAGCAAACTCATCGAAACTGAATCAGTAAAACGCCTAGACGCCATGAAAGCCATTGTACAAAGCTACGACGAAGACAAAGACTCCATCGCTACGGGCCTGCTCGCGGTGAAGCGGAACGCTGACTCATTTCTGTCCACGATCGCACCTTCAACCACCGAGCGTGCTGACGTCACGATAGAGCGAGTTGAATGCCAAGTGAAGGAAGTACAAGAACAGCTCAGAGCGCAGGAGCAACACGTGTTAGATGTGTGGAACGGTAGAAGAACGTTAGCTGAGTATTGTTTGCAGTACCTTGAGCTGGAGCAGTGCGCTAAAGAGGTAAGCTAGTCGGAAATTGTATATACAGATTTGCCTACCTGGTTTAAAAGTAAAAACTTTAGAAGAGTTGACGGGGGAAGCCAGTAAAGTGCTTTTTTTTGGCCAATCAGGAACAGTCTTGAGCAATGTTATCGTGGCAGCCGCGGTCGTAGCGCGGGAAAGATCAGGTGGAAGCTGTGCGATCTAGTAATTCTAGTTGTCACTTGCTTTTATTCACAAGTGCCGCCAACGACAACGTCACGAGTGAACTTTTGGCGGGAAATCTGGTAGGGCGCGCGTTAGTCGATCAGTTCTGTGTCTTCAGGATTGGCACGAACGTGAGAACGTTCATTAGAATTAACCAATCACTAGTGAGCAATTCAACTACGAAGCTGCCTATTGGTGCGTTTGGAATCGTTTTCCCGCCAAAGCAATCTTTTGATAGACAGCTTGGCCTTTTTCCATCGTTCCACGTACGCCCCGTTTCTTGATATCTCTGCTAATTGAATGTTAATAACAATTTTTTTTGTCTGTTTTATTTCAGGCGCTGGACTGGATCCACGAGAATGGCGAGTTTTATCTGTCTTCACGGACGGGTGAAGGAGACACGGATGCCCAAACAAAAGAGCTCTTAGATGAACACCAAGAATTCAAAGAAGCTTCAGAGGTATATGAAGTGGTGTGTGGAACATTTTTGGTTCACTTTCTGCTTTGCCTGTTCTTTTGTTTTTATCTGTTTCGCGTGTTGCCGAAAGTTAACGCTTCAAGTTCCAACATCAGCCTTTAACATTTGAACTATTAATTTTTAGTTTTTTTATTTTTTTTTTTTTTTTTTTTTTTTTGTTTTTTGTAATTTTTTTTTTTTTTTTTTTAACAGGTCTCTTCCTAACAAACTGTCACATGGTGCAAAATCCGCCATCTTGGATGGTAAGCCTACGCACTGGGCCGTTCGAAACATTGAGTGCCTGTCGCATCGTTGCTATCCATCATGGCAGATTTCGTACCGTGTAAACTGTTGTTGAAAAGGCCTTTTAGGGACCTTCAGATAGCAATACGGGTACGAGATTGAGTACGTAAACACCCGCGTGTAAGAACCTAGTGGTTTAGTTGTTTTTTTTTGTTTTTTTTATTATGAGAACGACTTTCGCATTACAATGCAGTTATGTTCCCTGAGCTCTCACTCCTCCCTGCTGCTGACCAGTTGAAAAGGGAGACTATCGGTACGAGATTGGTGTGAAATGTGAAAATCGAAAGCACAAGCACTAGGTTTGAACAGTTGTACTTAATCTCGTACTCGTACTCGTACTCCGATCTAAAGGTCTCTATAGTTAGACTAACAATTTAGCTTTGAAATTTGAATCTTAATAATATAAAGTAAGTTATAGTAAAATATAGTCTCTCTTTTTGGGGAAATAAGTAAATAAAAAATTGAATTCGAGTTTTGCAAATAAACAAACGCCCGCTGGTGAAGGGTTAAGTGCAAAATGTCTGGGTTTTTTTAAACTTGTCCATCCGTTTTATCAAACTTAAATAATTTCTTTTATTCAACAAGTGCCGTGTAGCGCTGTTGAACTGCGCAGTTATATTTCTACATTCACAATTTTCTGCCTGTAAATTGTATTTACCTCCACGATCCTCTGTCTTTTTACAGCAAATCAGGGAAAGAGTGAAGTCGATGCTTCATCAGGCAGAAACGCTGATCGCCAAGTCCCATTACCATGGTGACGGGATCAGACAATGGGCCACGGCGGTGGAGAAGAGATACAAAGATTTCGCGCGACGGATGCAGAAATACCGCGCTAAACTGGAGAACAAGCTGGGGTACACTGCTTCAGAACATGAGGTACGAAATGCATTCGTTTTGTATAATATAAAATATTTAAAAGTATTTGCAATTTTCTCGTCCCTGGCCTAGGCTCGATTTTGGCCGCTCTCTCGAGTCCAGCCTTTGTTCGGGGGCCCATTTCCGGAACAGCGGCTGGAAATTGACCTTATTCTCCCCTCCCCTCAATTTACATGTTTGTTTAATAACTCGACCACCCCCACCCCCCTTGTATATCTTCAATTGATGAACAATTTCCTGGTGCTTTGACCACTAATGACGTAGAACAAAAGATTCTAAAAACAATAAACAATAACTACACCAAAACACAATGGCTAACCGACAATTGTTTACAATGGTTTCCGCCATAGCATCAAATAACACCCTATTGTAATTGATGAAATTTGCACATTTAACTTTACTGATATTTTTCTTTGCACTTTCCCCACTCCCTTCCCCTGGGTATAGCCATTTTACCCTGTTTCACTTTACCCTCCCCACCCGCTCTGTTTGAGTTTGACCAGCGTAGAAACAAAATCTCTGACGAATCCTTCTCTTTACTTTGGCGCCCGCTTTTTTTACGCGCCAAATCTCTTTTACAATTTTAAATCAGTGCTCTGGATTAAACTGAAATTCGGTACTTATTTTTATTTTTGTTATTGAATTTTAAAATGATGTTTGGAAACAGTATAGATCATGGCTAAGGATTAGAAAGAAACTCAGGGGAGGTCGATCGAGAGAAAGTGAACTGAGATAAACTTCACATAAACTTATCTTTGTTTATCTTAAATTGTATACATAGTACAACATGTACAAAGCATCGCTTTAAGATGTCCATTTAATTCACATTGCTAATAGCCTGCGGTTAGTGGTTATTACAAATAACTTATTCATATTGAAAATGCATTTGCTTTGTGTCGCGTAGCTTGATTTAATCGATATTCTTCATTTATACCGTCACTCTTGCACAAAGTGCGGTTATGTATAATTTTAACCGTGTTCTAAAACAGTCGCTGCTACAAGAAACATTCTTAAAATTAGTGGCATGGTTCAATTATTTTCTCTGCGGGACTTTGCGAAATTACTTCCGAACCCATTTAAACGACGTTAAATTAGAAAATGCAATTGAAAAAAAAATAGTTCGCGTGGAGTTGAGTTTTTTCCGCGCAACTTCACACTGTTCCAGATGAAGGCTGTTACTAGTAGCGCAGGATTAGTTGTACGCTATTAATGTAAACGATACTCTTTTAACACACAAAGGCTTTCACGGTATTGAAAGTTTTGAACAAAGACAAAATTAAAATTTAAAATCATTTGGCAGCGATAAAATCCGTGAATCGAATATTGAATATTAGTAGAATGGTCTCGATGGTCTTATTTGCTTATGGTAAAGCTGTGTTTCTTTGATTACAAATACCGCAGCGCTGTATTGAATGTTAAGTGGTAGCAGGTGGAAAATGTTTCGAAAAACCGCGTGAAGCTCTTTTTCCTGTCATTGTATTTGGTCTTGGCGATACCCCCTCGCGCGGTGAATAAGTAACGTGAAAAGACCTACCGGTCATGCCATTACTAATTAATATCCGAGTGGTGTTTCGCTTTTGTACGTCTGCTAATCACTTTGTTGTGATGCGCGAGCGACGAAACTCAGTTCACAAGATACGACGCCATATTGCCTGTCGTTCGACGCGCTCGCAGAGTTGAGTCGCTTAGATTTGAGACGATTTGGCTAAAAGCTTCTTAACATCAAGAGACTCGAGACTGCGTGTGTGGGATGTGGAATTGGCACGGATTCGTGTCAAATCGAATCGCAGGATTTTTGACGTTGGAAATTTGACTCGGCCGTTTCCGAAAGCGACAGATTGCGATTGTTTTGGAGGAGCGAAACTCGAGAAGCTTTTGTGGACCATTCAACAAGGGGAAAGCGCTGCTAATAAGCATGTGGAAATAGCGAATTAATTGCACGAGTTTGTGTTTGCACAGATAGGAGTGTCAGTCAGTGTCTGATGAAACGCTCACTAAAGTGACTTCGACTGTGACAATTTTCAAGGATCTTTGAACTCAAGGCGTAAACTAGGGCTATTTTCACACCAAAAATGTGGATTTACCCGATAAAAGGATCGCTAACAAATCCGCGATGATATTTCCTGAAAATATTTCTTGCTTCGCATCGCGACCGCGTTGAGACAAGGCAGTCTACATTGTTGACGATTGGAGCGGGTAGCACTGACTGAAAAATGGCGGACGAGTTCGCCGAAGATTTCTCCGACGAGGAGTCGGACTTTGCGAGGTATAGATCACTGACGCTTTTCTCTTCACTGCTTTGTATTGATTGTCAGGATGAGGTGGAATGGCCGAGTCTTCAGTCGCTTCACACACAAGGACAACAACAGCAGCAAGCATTCGCGCTCAGAGAGACTTCAAAGGACAGCGGTATCCATGAAATGACTGAAGAGAAAAGGCGCTCTGCTAAGAGAAAAGAGTGAGTCTAAAATTCTACTTACAGTGGAGGGCTTAGGCTGAGTTTTGTAGCAAGGGAGTCAGGTTATTTTGCGAGAATTTGCTCCGGTAAAAAGAAAAAGCGAGACAAAGTTACCTTTGTAAAACTGATTTTTTCCGTTTGTAGACAATAATAGTGGTCATGGTTTTCTGATGGTGAATGACATAACAAAGGCTTAATTTCTTGTCGGATAATCTTTTTCCGGATCGCGGTTTTTATCCGTTTTAGCAGGTTTAAATAGCTGTATTTTCCAATTGAAAAGATCTAAATAGTGACTACATTACCAATGAAAATAGCAGTTTTGTTTTATATTTAAATCTTGTGTTTTATCAGATGATAGCGGTCGTAAAATTATTTTTTAAATTTACTGCTAATCATTTGTTAATGAAGCTTATGTCTACATTGTCAACATTGGAAAATAGCTTTTGTCAATTTTAGAAATACTAACATAAGTAGTACTTCTTTCCGATTACCTTATTGTTACTTATTTTCGCGGGACACGGAGCGACGGAGACCCGGGGCCGCGACGACGGACATCAATTTCGTAATCACGGACACTCCTGTACGTCGTCACAGTCAGGGGACAGGGGGGCGGAGTGGATAGTGACTGAGACACTGCGGTCGACGGAACCGCGAAATAGCCGGCGGAGGGAGGGCGCGAAGGCCGCGAAAATAAGTAACAATAAGGTAAATCCTTTTATTAATAACCACAAGTAATCAAAATTCATTTTTCCCCTTAAAATTTCAATACTATGTCATGCAGGCAGGTATAAGGATAAAGAAAATCATAAAGTAGGAGATATTGTCTTGTTATAAAAACAAATTCTCCGAACTAACACTGAAAGAAATGTATGGGAAACTATAAAGAGTATTGATATTTTTGAGCTGGGACTTGAAATAGCTAATTTTGTCTCTGGCGGTAATGCCTTGCCGGTACCCAACATCGTATTTTGTCTTTTTCATATCAGATTTATCATGAACGAGCTACTACAGACAGAAAGAACTTATGTGGCTGATTTGAATTGTGTTATAGAGGTAAGAATATTCCCTTTTTGTGTTTAGACTGTTGGTAAATTATTTTTTAAGTCTTTTGTTTCAAACCTTTGAACATAACGGGACCGTAAAAACAAACCAGAGGTCAAAGTACATTTTATAACCGGTCGCAAACGCGGGAAAACATGTCACGGATGGAAAGCGCGGGAAACCGTGCAACCGGTGCCAAGCGCGGGAATATGTGTAACTAGTTCCAAGCGCGATAAAACTCGCGTCTGCCAGATGAAGATTGGTTTTAGGTTTTGCACTTGATTGGATTTCCTTATCGAACCAATCACTAAAAAGCTTGTCAAACAGAACATAAAAACTATTGTAAACTTAAGAACAGTGTAATATCGCAAACAAAGCCGAGAGTAGAAGAAGCAGCCATTAATTTGTTTATGAATGTCTTTTGTTTACTTTTCGTTAAATATTGGCAGGTTTATTTTCTTGTTTGTGTTGTTTTTGTCTTGCTACAGAACTACGTTAGCGCGATGTCCAACAACTCTGATGTTCCCCAGAGGTCTCGTAGGAAAAGAAAGCATTATTTTCGGCAACATTGAAGACATTTACACCTTCCATAACAAGTATGTACCAGTAATGGCCGAATGCTATTTACTATGCTATTATAGTACAGTTTTTTAAGCCGAGGAAGACCGATGTCTTCACGAGGTCGCTTCGTTTAGACGAGGAACAATCGATGACATCCCGAGGCTCCACAAAATGTCGCGCTTTCCTCTTGATCATGGCGATTTTCCGAAGATCGTAGGAACATTGTTCGAGTGACAATCGTTGTAACCGAGGTCGCACGAAAACTTCGGGAACTGAAGAAATCGTTCTTTAATATCGTAGATTTCCGGGAGAATCTCGAAAAATAGCAGCAAGATGTATTTGAGAAAATGAAACAGTGTTCGTTATTGTGACCAACACCAAAGTTTAATATTTGTCTCCAAATTTTACTTTGCAGCACATTCCTACAAGCTTTGGAGAAGTTTGAAACGAACCCGGAAGATGTTGGTGAAGCATTCCAAGAATGGGTAGGTTTGCGGCTATTTGCCTGTTTTTACACATCACCTTACTGGAACTAATTGCATTAAGTGGCTGACTTCACTACACTGTCTTTTTAGGAGCGAACATTTTAATTTATTTTGTAAACTGTTTCTGTTCATATTTGTCAATCGACCTGACACCTTTTCGAGTGCTTAATTTAAAATTTGCGATTGTTAGGACCTTAAAAAGCTTCACTATTAACTGTTAATTTCTCTGTTTCGCAGGGAGAAGCATTTGTTGGCATGTACGTTGCGTATTGCAAAAACAAGCCATTTTCAAACTCACTGCTTATCGAACATGGTGGAAACTTCTTTGCGGTGAGTGAGCATATAAATAATTTTGTATTGTTTTCACGCGTAGTCCTTTCACATGCAAATGTAGGCTTTGTCGTGCTCATAACTTACGATCAAATGTGTTTATTTTTGTCAGACGTAATTATGTATCGATACGGACTGATCGGGTAATATTCCACAGTGTCTTACAGTTGGTGTGTGTTTGTGTTTATAGGATCTTCAAGCGAACTACGGTCATGGTTTATCAATCTCTGCCTACCTCATTAAACCCGTGCAAAGAATCACAAAATATCAGCTTCTTCTAAAGGTGGGAGATCGCGAGACATGCCTTTGTGTGCGGAGCGCGGACATGTTTAATTTTACTGGGAGTATTTTACAACATGTTTAAGTTTTTCGCTTTTCTAAACATTCTTTTGACTCGGGTTGTCCGCTGTGCGGTAAAATTCAGTTAAGCTGATGGTATAGGGTTTATAATTCAAGTCGTATAACAGATTCTGAGGCAATTGAGTGAATTGGTCCGCAGTTTTCATCAAGTTTATTTGAGGTCGTTCTTATGAGATTAACGCAACCTGTTGCTATCTGTAACATTGTAATGGCTTAAATCGTCTTAACACGAAGGCATCAAGCTGCTTTTTTGTACTACAAATGAAGAAGATTTGGCTAACTACCTGTGTTGTACTTTTATAGGATCTTTTAACATGCTGCGAGGAAGGATCCGAAAATAGTCTACAGGTATGCAAATCCGAGGCACATTTTGTTTACTTAAGCATTTCACGCCAAGATTTAGCCCTTACATTGCTCTTCTGTTGCATATTTGAACTTTTGACTGTTAAAGTAAACGCTATGTTCAAGTTAAGCACCTAGGAGAAGATTTATTCTAATTGTGGTGCTTCTGTTGCGGTATTAGTCAATTTGAAACGTTAATTGAACAATTTGTTTGTTAATTCATTCCTCGCTTTGATTGGAATGAATTGTTTTGCTTTTCACCCACTGGCGAGAATAACATTCAACTCCGTTATGCATTCAAAAGTGAAAATTTCGTTGTTGTTAACCTTACGCAGCGAAAGACACTTTTAAGCCGTTTTCAGATATAAGCTCTTGTGCTAAAGTTACAGAAGTCATTATTGCAAAGCCACTCAGAGAATTAAAACTAAAATTAACTAGCTCTCTTCTTCGAACACATTGGCGCCACGGGGTGCCAAATTATACGGGGGCGACAGAAGATAAATTGATTATCCTGGTGGGTTTTATTGATGCTCAATGTTTTATCCTTTTTTTCCAGGCTGGTTTGGACGTAATGCTTAGTGTACCCAGACGTGCAAACGACGCCATGTATGTGAACATGCTTCATGGATATGATGTAAGTCCTATCCCGTTTTTCAGATAAATGTCACTCACTTGCGCTTGAGTTTATCTCGACGTGGAACGGAATTTCCTAGCAGTGCTAGCGATTGAGTTTTATAGATCTTACTGTGAAGCTATTTTGGCGTATGTTATCATGAAATTGCTGCTTACTTTATCAGGCTTTTAAACCAGACACGCTCCGCATTCCTGGTAACGTTTCGTAACTGACACGAATCAGGGACTTAGTTGCTATCTAGCGCAATTTAGCTTTTTGTCTTCGAACTTTACTGAATGCCGGTTGTGTTTTTTGCTGTTCATTGTATACTGTTCAGTCGCGTGCCTCTTACTGCACGAGGCATTTAAATGGGTCCCTTACAATTGTACTTGTGAAGGCGATTGGGACTACGAGAGACAGTGTTTGATTACTTTTACAAACTCCGAGATACGACGTGTAGCGGAGATAGTTTTGATGAAAATTTGAGGTGTTAATTTGGAAATTTGATGAGACACTGTCTCGAATGTTTGATTTATCTTCCATTCAAATTAAAAGTTAGGAGTATCAGAGAAATAAAACCGTCACGGTTGTAATTCTCTTTGTTTTAACTTGATAGCATGATTAATGATTTTAAGAAAGTACATTTACTGCAATAAAGCCAGTTTTTTATTTGCAACTAATGCAACCGCGTACAGAAGTCGTTTGCACTATAATTATATTATGTTGGAAGATTATGAATTGTGATTCGACTTTACTTTAAATGATTACTTTTGGTCAATTAACTTCTATGTTTATTTTACTTTACTGAATCCTAAAATTGCATTTTTTTTTCTCTTCTCAGGAAAACATCGATTTATTAGGAAAAGTCGTTTTACAGGTATTTGGAAGACTTGTTTTTTTTTTTTTTGTTACTGATTTTATAGATATTCCTTTTGTGAACGTGCAGGCAGCAAAAAGACTCATCTTCCCCCTCAAGTGATCATCTGAAAAGATGCCATACATGTATTTACATACTGTACTGCACTTTTAAAGTCACGCAGTTACTTTGTTTGAGGTTTTGAGGGTTTTTCACGCTTGGTTTCTTGTCACGAACTTAACGTTCTGTCACGCACGGGTGTTTTAACGGGGGGCTTTGCAAACTTGAGTTTCCCAACTTTTTGTCAGCAACGCTAAGACGAGTGTTCATTTATTTCAGGACTCTTTCACTGTCTTCGATCCAAAGCAGCTAAGAAGAAAAGGAAAGGAACGCCACATCTTCCTGTTCGAGCAAGCTCTTCTCTTCAGCAAGGAAACAAAAGATGCTGATGGCAAAATCAAGTATCTGTACAAGAGCAAAATCAAGGTAAATGCCCTTACTTCATCGCTATAGGGCGAATAAAACACTACAGCACAGAATAGAGCGTTATGGCTTCTCCAACGTAATGGTTTGCAGATTCGATTTTGGATCGAGCAGCCCGGGTTCGAGCCAAGATTTAACTCCCACAGTGCCTCGCGAGCAAGTTTTTTTGAGAAAGCACTTTTGCCGGTATCGAGCTTGTTATTTACTTCTGTTATTTTTCTTTGTAGACTCCTGAGTTGGGAGTTACGGAACATATTGCCGAGGACTCATGTAAATTTGCGGTGTGGACTGGAAAACCGCCACAATCCGAGGATAAGCGCGTCATTAAGGTGAGTAGAAGCCGGAATTATTAGTGCATCTTATTGTATTATTCCCGTGTTTGCCCTTAACCTGTTTTGAACTTGCTTTTCTCCTCTAGGCAAGATCTTTGGAGACTAAACACCTCTGGGTCAAGGAATTGAGAGAAGTCATTCAACAGTTCCAGTTTGGGACCCTCAGAGAAAGAAGTAAGACTATATGCATTTGTCTTCTTTTCGTTCAGCATATAATATTCTCCTTTGTAAGAGCTGTACCACTAGAAGAGGAAGTTACCACTTAATTCTTAAAACTTATATCAAAAGAAATATGTACAAAGAGAGTCAAAAACAACGATATCTGACGATATTTTAACTTCACATTGCAGCCACGTCTATGACGAGCTCAACAAGTTCTGTGACCACTACAGCCTCGATCAAGAGCCGCGAGGAGAAAGCTGCTGACCGGTATGAACGAAGACCCTAATTTCATCTTGAAAAAATTTACCCTGTAATTTGTCATGGTTGTCCGTGCTCGTAATCTATCTAAATCTTCCCCAAGCCTCAGCCATCCTTGTTTCTGTTACGTATATTTTTACGTCTTTGGTGTTTTTCTACCTTAGGAAATTGTCATTTTTAGGTTTCCCTGCGGATTTTGAAGGAGTTTGTACAGTTGAAAGTAATCGTGTTTTATACTTGTTTATAGGGAGAGTGGTGTTGTTGAAGATGATAGCATATCTGGAGACTTCGATAACTTCCCAGAAGGAAAGGTAAGGCGAGTAAAAATACAAGAAGAAATACAAGCAGGCAAAAAACCGCATTTGCTTTTCCCGCGCTTGCAACCGGCGGCATGATTTCCCGCGCTTGACGATGGTTGCATCTTTTCCCGCGCTTAGGACCAGTTGCTTGTTTTCCCACGATTAGGACCAGTTGCATATTTTCCCGCACTTGGCAGTGGTTGCATATTTTCGCGCGCTTGGGGCTGGTTGGATTTTTTCCCGCGCTCGGGGCTGGTAGCATGTTTTCCCGCGCTTGCTATGGACCGGTTGCATGTTTTTCCGCACTGGGCACCGATTGCATGTTTTCTCCCATTTACCGCTAGTTAGTTACGTGTTTCCCGCACTTGCCGCCTGTTGCTTTTTTATTTTGCCTTAAGCTGTGATTGGTTTATTCCACTTGTTGCTCCTTTAGTTATAAGCTCAGTGATTACTGTGGTTTTGTTTAAAGACAATTATAAGAAGACCGCATTAAAAAAAATGTAAATATAATTTTAAAGTCCATACGCGGGGGGGGGTTACCCTCCGTGTCCGGGCCAGGGGCTCTTTTTATAAAAGTAAAAATTAAAAAATTAAATTTAAATTTTTTTTTTTTTTTTTTTGGGGGGGAAAAAAAAAAAGAAAAAAAAAAAAAAAACAACGAGAGAGAAAAAAAAAAAAAAAAAAAAAAAAAACACACAACTCCGGCCGGGCCCGGGAACCCACCCCGCCCCCAGGGGGGGGAGGCGCCCCCCCCCCCCCCCCCCCCCCCCCCCCCCCACAAAAATTAGAAGGAATAGAGAATATTTCCATAAGCTCTTGGTCGTTGAAAACGTTATAGTTCCTTTAATTGTTAACAATTCACCGTTTTCCTCGTTTCCGAGTTCCGCCATCAGAGAACAATGCTTGGAAAAGGAAATTCAAGGATTATATTTCTTGGATTTCACAACAATCCTCCGGTTTTCCTATTTCCAGCTTTGGTTTTAGAGAACAATAGTTGGAGAGAGACCAAAAAAGCGTTAAAAACCCTTGTGATCCATGCACCATTTGTCGCGATTTTTTGCTATCTATCCATGCTCGTTGAGCCTTTGAGTCCCAGGCTACAAATATAAATTCTCCTTACTTATTTCTTACATTTCTTTGAATGTTCGTTTTGAGAATTTTGTAGTCCATCAAAAAAATATCCCTTAGTTGACGAATTTCCTTATTCCCATAAACTGTTTCCTTGTCCTTGAATTGATATTGTTACAAGAAATTACATTTTGATCACACTTGAGAGTTTTAAATTGAGGATTAGCCTCGGATGGACTGTGTACTTAGTATTTGTTTCTGTAACTTCTATTCTTGATCTCGTGACAGTTCGGATTAAATGGTTTGCTAAGGTTGCAATTCGATCATCTGGTTAAATTTTGGTCAAGGATTTTGGTTTGGGTTCAAGCATTTCGAAAATTGTACACGATTGTTTTAGGGAGTTGGGGCACACGAACTGCCCGGAAGCAGCTCATTATTTTACCTCTAATTGCATTCCTTTACTGGCGTCCAAAAAAAAATCGTGAAACCAAACATGAAACGTTGCTCTATTTTGAGAGGATTTCGCTATCTCCAAGTGGTCGTGGATAAGGTTCTTACTGGATGTACTTAACCATTACAAATAAGCCGTTTAAACTCCTTAGATGATTATCTTAGCAAGGCGGTGTTACGCCCTGCTCATAATTACCATTCCATGACATAATCCTCCGCCTTGATTAATGAACGTGACTTATAAAACCGTCACGCTAATGGCTGTACCTCTTTGCCAATGATTGGTTGAATTTTTAAGAAGATTGAGCTCTTTTCTAAGAAGACAGCAGTGTTTCTCAGTAATTGCGATGATCCGTGCGCTTATAAATAATCCAGCGAAATACGGATTTCTTCATTTTGTTGATGGTACATTAGCCCTACGTGACGAATTTGATGGGTTGATGACGACACAGGCAATGAGAGATTTATTTTTTGCGACCGTGAAATATTCCAGATTTCAACGTCATGATTTATTAGTATTCAGGTCGCCATCTTGGATCGATGGTTCGCGAGCATGAATAGCCCGCGTTTTCGGCGAGTTAAACCGAAATTTTCGAGCCTACCTCTGATTTTTGAGCGACAGGTTTTAACATTGGACCCTAAGGTAATGTTTGTGTGTTCTTTAATCATCTTTCGATCATCCTTTGTTTATGAACAGTGGGAGAAATCTTTCATACGGATATTCCGTCGTGGTTTGATGCTTCTTGTCCGTGAAATGATAAGATATTTTGACCACGCAATATCAGCGGTGAAATTGTGTGATTGGGGTTTATAAAATCGCGCTGAACTCGTGTCGAACCCTGTGGCGAAATGATATCGCTTTCCTGTTGAGATTCAGGTCATGTGCGAGCAGAATACTTCCCTTCATTGTGTTGTGTCGTGCTTTATACGCGTTCATAAACAGTACTAGAAAAGTTCGAGAGTTTGCTTCCTTGTCGATATGTTTTTTTAGCATTTCATCAGAGTTCTTTATCACGCATATTTTAATTCTGAGCGTCGCGTGTTATTAATAAATGCACGAAGTTTACTCTAGACTAGAGGTAACAAAATATGTAACTTCTTGACCGATTTAATGAGTTCGAAACTTTTGAATGAATAGTTAATGACTACACTATGTGGCTTGGTCGAGTTTGTAACAGTCCTTAATTCGATTGAATTGAAGTGGACAAAAAACCTTTCGCTCAGAGTTCTCATTGAGAGTTTCGTATTGATTAAGCTTTGTGTTGTTTTGTCTTGGAATTTTTACAACGTGGCTGAGCGTTCTCGTATTTCGTTCGTGTTCTTAATGTTTTTGGCTGCAGCGCTACAGAATCGTTTTACGTCTGCTGAAATTTGATTATTTGATAGCGTGTAGCAGAAGTTTCCGAGGTTAACATTCGTTTTAAATTATTCCACATGGTCGTTTTCAAAACCGCACGTTTTTTTTTTGTGTGTGTTGCCTTTCCGTCTTTTCTAAAAATTGTACAAGGCAGAAAATTTGGCTTCCTGTAATGTTGTTATTGAATGGTAGCGTAGCTTGAAGGACTCGCTAAGTTTACAGACCAAATAACAATCAAGAGCAAACGACTTCCGTTGAATTGCCACAAATAACTGAGGCATTTTACTAAAATGTTCTAACTGTACTACAAATTAGGAATTTTCGTATTTCGTTTGCGTAAATTCAGAAAAAGGAAAAAGACAGCCGCGAAATGAAGCTATTGGAAAGTTTTGCTAAACATAAGAGATTGTTCTGCTGTGAAGGACTATTTGAGTTGAGGTATATTTATAGACATGCATCAGCTAATGGAATCTTCAGCCTGCGTGACTTTGTTTGTCTGCACTTTTCCATTGTTTAGTCTGAAAATAAGTGTTAACTAGCGCTGTTTCGACTTCAACAATGTGTTTAAGATGTTACTTTTAGCGTTTAAGGTTTTGTAGAGAAACGAGATTTACTTCACGTACTTTATTTTAAGCTGATTTCTGGAAATTTCTTGTCTTGTCTTGTTAACTATAACAAAAATTTTAAAGTACAAATTAGACAAATTTTGTAAAATTTCCCCTTGGGAAGCATTGAAAACAAAGGATACCACATGAAAGTACTGCTCGATAGCTTTAATTTGAATGGTTACACTCAATGATTTGATTGTGAAATTATGCGATTTCGGGTTTAGCTCTAGAAGGAAAAAGATAATCTTTACGAGATGTCAAATGCTGATATACGAACACCTTTAAGGTCGAATTGTACATTCCTTGTTACATAACAGACATTCGCCTTTTTAAAACAACCAAAACTTGACTTTTTAAGTATATTTTAAATAGTGGAATTAATTTCTATTCTTTAAATACTCTTGTCTGTACCCACGCGTGATTGTGGCTGAGAGTAAAACATGCACAATTTGACACAATTGCGTTGGCGCCGTTTTGTTTCCTTTCGAAAGCGGTGCTGTTTTGAGGAATGAGACGATGCACGGTTTTAGTCGGAAGAAAGGTTTGGCGCGAGAGATAACATATAATACCATCGGTACATTTTAAGTACTTGTTAAAGCCTTTGACTGGACTCATATGGTTCAAACTCCGAAGTCTGCGGATGAAACCATAGTGTGTGGCCATTCAAATGAAAGCTATTGAGCAGTACTTTCATGTGGTAGATGTTGATTCTCAATATTTTACAAAAATGAAATTTAGGATTTTTTTTATTACAGTTTGAACTTGGCCTCTTTTAGGAGTAAAAGGGATATTAATTTGTACAGAGTAACTGTATTAAAGATGCTCTAAGCGCAACCGGATCTCACGATAACATCACGCGTTTTTACCATACCGATGCACTGAAGTGTAACGTATTTTGATAATTCGCATATTCAATGTTCCATGTACACAAACTAGGGTCGCGCATTAGCATACAAGATCATGCTGAAGAGTAAAGTGCCTTGGGTTATTTATCCTACATCCCCGATTAAACTAGTTTCTTTCTCTAAGGTGCTCGAATTCAACGACAATGTTTGGACGGTAACAGAAAACTACAAAGCTGCGAACGACGAAGAGATCTCGCTGAAGAAAGGTCAGCTTGTCGAAGTTCTTGTGAAGCCGCATGGAAGCTCGCGTTGGAGAGTTCGCTTGCTGTTGAATGAAGGGTTGAATCCGAGCGAAGGATGGGCGCCTCATAACGCGCTGAAACGATCTGACGATCGGGACCCGAAGAAGAAACGACATTCGGACATATCGCATTCGAGTAGCGAAGGTAAGTCGAATGTATACGAAGTTTTGCTCGCAATTGTCGCATCGTGTGACTTTGCTATCGTACCGTGATCTGTCGGCGTTAGTTTATTGTTCGCTGCATTGCGTGTCTGTAAAGTGTGTATTTGACAAAAAGAATCGATGTACAATTTTATTTAACAGTTGCATGCTAGAAACGGCTTGTTTCAAAAGTGAAGGGTTTTGATTTTCGCTTTGATGCACAAGCTGACAGCTTTGCATTAGAGTTTGGCTTTGTTCATTGTTGACTTTGAGTTCCATTCAGCCACGAACAACAACAGAACGAGAAAGTAATGTTTGAACTACACGAGCCTACAATCTTCCCAACAAGTGGGTTTTGTTTGTCGAAGTTCTTGTGTCTCAACACATTGTTTTAATTCGCCTTTCTTTCATTGAATACCATTTCTGTTCATGTTTTCATTGGAAACAAGGGATATATACTGCACTATTGATGAATACCGAAACCTTCGGAATGTGACATGTTATACAAGGGTCGTAAGATGCCTTTCTGTTTATGCAAACCTTTTGTGTTTTAAGTTTCCTTTATGCTTAAATACTTTATTAAATTAATATTTCCAATGCTACAAGATTTCTCTTAGTTTGGTGTCAAAATGATCATTCTACTCGACGTTTCCCACTTAGGGAAGTTTTCGCTATTAATGGCTGCCATTTTAATGTCTTCGTTAGGTCAGACAGCGAAATAAAAAATCTGTGGCGTCTTTCATCACTGTACAGCAAAGATATTCAAGCCCAGTGTTTTTTAACCATTGTAGAATACTTTTCTGAAGATTTCAAAGTATTATTTTCGTGGTTCGCCGGTAAATATCTGCTTATTGGGCATAGATAATGGCATTTGTTCAACATTTGTAGATTAGCGCCAGAGAACGTCTGTTGTTCCAATACAAACCGTGATTCGCCTTTGTAATTAATGATATCAAATGTGCGTCAAAGATATTGGCGTAATGATCCAAATTAAATGCGGACTATAATTAGTGAACTTCCTTTATAGACGGGAATAGTAGTGAAATCATCAACTTTCGCTTCCTCTCTGCGGCAGTTCTTTATGAGAAAGGGCAGGAAAAACACTGAAAACTATGTTCATTATTTTTGGTTTTTGTCAATATTTAATGATAATTTTTGATTACGAACAAAAAATATGTAATTCCTAAATAGTTCTTTATTTCAAGTAAAAAGCAGAAATTTCTCTAACAAATTGGAAGGTTACTTAGTTTTGTGTGGATTTATGAGAGAGAAAAGGGGAAAAAATCGATATTCATTACTTCTCCGGTGTTTTGTCAATAATCTGAATATTAAATTAAAATTTCTCGTGACGAGCAAAAAAAGGAATTCCAAAACAGTTCTTTACTGTATTTCAAGTAAATAGCAGAAATTTCTCTTGCAAGTTGAAAAAACGTTAGTTTTGTCTCGTTTGTTTGCTTTTATACGGATTTAGAGGGATTTACAGCTTAAATATTTCGCTGTCAGCTTTAACATTTCCAGTTCATTATGATATGAAGTAAGAATTACAATATAATTTGGACATATTGTATGAGTTACACATTTGTTACAGAAATTTGAAAAGTACGCTCGACGTTTTCCTTGTAAGCTTAAACATGGAGAAAAATTGTTTAGGAATCGTTTCAAATTACTTTTTTGGAAGTGAAAATTACTGTTATGTTACTGAACGGAAGGAAGTACTATGTCGTTGAAATGTACTACACACAACAGGAAATTGGTTAAGAGCCTTATTAAAGACCTCTGAGTCTACAGCAAGATTGTATTCATTCTTTGTTCTAATCTCCCGGCCCTGTCCGTTTGTTTTATGACAAGAAAGACAAATTGTAGCATCGATCTATTTCGGTAACGAATTTGCTTGCAACTGAAGTAGGAAGATCTGTTGTGTTCAGATGGAAAGTTTGCATGAAGACCATTTCACAGTAAACAACTGTAGAAAGGCTTTACTGACCTTTATCGCATTTTCTCATCATATTAATCTACTCTTACCGACTTAAGTTATATTAGAACATTTTGTGTGGCCTCCAAGTGACTCTTTCGATAAGAAAGAATCGTATATATTAATATCAATATCTCTTTTAGTTTACAAAGAATATATTAATATAATCTAAAGGATCTACGTAATATATTACATGTAAGTTATTTTTTGCGGTGAGTTAACAAATATACTTTCAAACTTTTGTTCTAAACCGAAAACAAGACCCTCGTGTTTTTTCATATTATTTCCGTTTGTGAACCCACAAAGAGGTTTCGATCCACATGGCTCGAAAGCATCCGTTTCGTTTTCCAGCCAGTGTTTCGAATGAGGCTCATTTTTAACGCGTTCTCTTACAGATTCTGTATCACTGTCCTCATCTGACAGCCCCACAGCTTCTTGGTACCAGGGCCAACCGGCCAATAATGGCGGCTCTCCTCCAGTCCGCCGGCGGTCCAGATCGGGACCACAGCTCTCTCTTCGGTAAGTGACTTCTGCTAAGAAAAGTTAAAAAATTTGTGACATGTTAGTGGTTTTAGAAAAATAAGTATGCTTGCTTGAAGAACAAGGAAATATTGTGAGATTTTGGGTTAGGTAAAAAGAAACAGTGCGCCCAAACTGAAGTTCTGTATTGTTTCTGAGAAGGAAGTTATTGGAGAAAGAACATTTGGAAAATTACGGCGCTCTATATGCGTCTGCGATATTGGTGTAGCATGGCCAATATTGCTAGCAAAAACGTACGCTTAACGTAAATCGGATTTTGCCATTAATATCGCTATATTCTATTTTAGAAAGTCCTTAAACCTTGCCAAAATTGAAAAACCCGGAAATTTTTATTTTGCAAAATACTGAAAAAAACAAACAACACCACATGAAAGTACTGCTAAATAGCTTTCATTTGAATGGTCACACACTTGAGGTTTTCATGCAAAGGATTGAAAGTTTGAACCAAAAGAATAAATATTCTCACTTAATGAATTGAAAGTGCTAAATATCCCCTCAAAATTGTACCATATCCTAAATTAAAAGTAGCGAGTATATATTGATCTTTCAAATTTTTTTTTTGGAAAGCAGGAAGCGGTCATGGAGTAAAATCAAAATGACAAACAAGCCTGTTCCTGACCAGTCCCCTGGGACCCCCACACGGATGGCAAAGAAGGCCTCAGGGGGTGGGTCTAAGAAGCTTCAACAACTCCTGGGGGCCAGTGAGAGTGATATTGACTTGCTGTTGAGACCTGCTGAGATTCTGTCGACACAAACAACACACAGAGTAAGTGGTACTGTGTAGGGAAGTTTCTGTATGAGTGAGGTATAGGGATGGGATTCAGCGTACGGTGGGCGAATTGTGTCGGCCGTTTACTTAGACGGCAAGCTCGAGGTTTTTATCGGCGCCCCTTACCAACTATCAAAAGTAGCTAGAAACCGAGAGCTAGTTATCTTATTGTTGTAGCACCACCGAGAGAACCGATCTATTCAACAAAAAGTTCAGTGACAGTGGTTTATTTACTGTAACTTAATTTAATCGGGGTGAAGAACATTTTCGTTTACTGACTGTTCACAGTCCCCTATTTTTCGTGAAGCGTAGAGACGTGGTTAGTGACGGGCCGCCATCTTGGTTTACGAACGCGAGCGAAAACTGGGGAGAGTGCAAAAACCCCGTGGGTGGCTGGGCTGGATGCTCATAGCGTGGGGGGGGAGAGCGGAAACCCCCGCCACACCGCCACACCACGGGGTGCACCTCCCCAGCGCGCGCAAGATGGGGCCGTCGGACTGAACGCCCACGACTTCACGGAAAAATAGGGGACGTGAAGCTATCGTTATACCGGTGACTTCGTTGTAATGGAGTTCGTTGTATCGGGGTTCCACTGTAAATCAGTTTGCAGTGCTCATCAGTTGCGTAGTTCTCATAGCACTTGCTGCTAATTTTTTGTATTGATATATTTTAAAGAGAAATCGGATTCCGATCAGCTTTTCTATGGCCTGTTGTCCTCTTATGTCAGAGTATTCCAGTTTTAAGAGCTAGGAGATTCAAATTATCCCGGTGAATTGGACAGGACAGCTTTTCTTATCAGCTCCGTAATTCCCATAACCCTTGCTGTTAATTTTGTATTGATATATGCAAGGAGAAATTGGATTTGATCAAGTTTTTTTATTCCTTGTTTTTCCATTCAGAGCATTCCAGAAGAAAACGGAGATTCGAACAACCCAGAATCTGAGGGGACAGCTTTTCTGCCAGTGCAGCCATCCACAAGCGAAGGAGAGCTGAAGTTACATCTAAGCGACGATGAAGAAGACGATGATGATGATGATGAGGAGGAGGAGGAGTTTGATAATGAATACGATAAGACAGCAGAAGAGGAAGAGGCGGAGGAGGAAGATGACGAAGAGGGGCAGGATCCGGAGGAGCAAGATGAGCCCCAACCGGAAGTGGACGAAGACCAAGAACAAGTACAAGGAGAGGAGACTGGGGAACAGGAAGCTGAGAGCGATACGACGCCAGCTCCGGAAGTCCCTGAGCAGAATGATCCTGAAGCTGTTGCGCTCAAGAAAAGAACGTAAGGGAGAGTTATTTTACCTTTCGCACGATTTTATGTTTCTGATTTTTTTGTTTTCCTTAGCGTCATAAGTTCGATTTCCAGTCGCTTTTCACCGGACTCGAGAAGGCGGCGGAAATCAAGCCTATTAGCGTCACTTTTTTTGCAATGTTTTTTTTTTCTTCGATCAATTCTTATTTGGTCTTTTCTTTCCCCGTTAGATTTGTCCTCAAGGAACTCATTCAAACAGAAAAAGATTACGTAAAAAGTCTTGGTGAAGTTGTTGAGGTAAGAATTTCCGGTTTTAATCTCACAAAATCTAAATTCCTATCCTAGTTCATGGCCTATTGACAACATTTATTTTGAAATTGTTTTTGCAGGGATTTATTGCTGAGTTAGCCAAACCAGAGACACCTGAGGAACTGAAAGGAAAGACTCGAGTGCTGTTTGGCAACATACAACAGATTTACGAATGGCACAAAAAGTAAGTATGAACGAACGATTAAGCGAGCGAGCGAGCGAGCGAGCGAGCGAGCGAGCGAGCGAGCGAACGAACTGTCAGTGTGTTTATTAATCAGCCGCTTTGGGGTTTTCCTTACAATGGCAATTGACATTATTTTCTTTTTCTCTTTACAGTAAATTTTGTAGGGAACTCGAGAAGTGCGAAGATGCCCCCGAGAAGCTGGCTTCTTGTTTCTTAAGCTCTGTAAGTTCCCAGTGATTTGTGCTTATAATTTCTTCCATTGTTGCAGCCGGTAGTTGTTCATTTTATCCTTTATAGTACATTCACGAAAGCGAAACCAATTTAAAGCAACCAGTACAGTGAAAACCCTTTGAGTGCACATGAAGCTCGCGCATAGACAAAATCACGAAAAAAAAAAAAATTTTTTACTTTTTTGGACCTTAATAAAATTTTAAAAACTTCCCGGAACCCCCCCCCCCGTTACACGTGAAGCTCGCTCATGGACAAAGTCACGAATGAAAACCCTTTAAAAAAGCAACCCATTGAAGTGCAATGTCGAAGAGGAACCCAGTTTAAAGTAACCAACTTCGTAAAAAGCCATATCTGTGCACGCGAAGCTCCCGGAGTCGCCGTCTTTCAGTGTTGTCCTCGTTGTTAAAATTATAACTAATTAATTTTTTTTTTTATTTCTCCAGGAGCGGTACCTCAAGTTTTACATTTTCTACTGCCAGAATAAACCCAAATCTATGACCCTCGTGCACGAGTTTAAGGATACATATTTTGCGGTGAGTAGCTTTTCTTATTAACTGTCCACTATATTTTTTTTGATCACATAATCGGATCATAATTTTTACAACTTGCATGCTTTTGTCTGCTAAAGTTTTGGGAGAATTTAGACATTAATTACTGATCTTTTGTGCTGATCATTTTTTCAGGAAGTCACAGAGCGTCTCGGTTACCGGCTTGGAGTCGAGGATTACTTGATTAAACCGGTTCAGCGAATCATGAAGTACCAACTGCTCCTAAAAGACTTCGTGAAGTACACCGCCAAGGCGGGACTGGACACTACTGAACTCAAGGTGAGCCCCAGTCCTTCTCTGATAACAAACCGTTAGGCCGCCATCTTTGGAATATCTATAAATCTGAGGAAATGTTGTTTTTGTTTCTTACTTGCAGAAAGCGCTAGATATTATGTATGTTGTGCCTAAGAAAGCCAATGATATGATGAACGTTGGAATGCTGGAGGGTTACACGGTAAAGGAATCTTGTTATTTTATTTAAATTTTAATCATTTTTTATAAGCGTGTTTTAAGCTTTTTTTTTTACTGTGTTTTGTTTTAACACGGTGTAAATCTTTTCTTTTATAGGGAAAGATTGCAGCTCAGGGCCAACTGATTATGCAGGTAATTTCGCGTCCAGATAACGGTTGTTGTCTTTTCAGCGTGTTACAGTAAAATCCAAAGAAACTAACAACGCTATCTTTTATGCTTTTGTCAAATATCTTACTTCATTCAGCTTACAACTATGTTAAACCGTTATCTTTCTTGTTACGCAATACCACAGTACCACATTACCTCTAACAGATGAGCTCGTTTACCGAGGGTCTACGAAGATCTCCCGAAGATTTCCGAAAACACTTCGTAAAAGTTCTTCGCCTTTACGTCGTCACACGCAGTTGAACATTTTAAACCATTCTTCTCTTCCTCCCTGGTGATAAATTACTTACCATCTCCTCCCCCCTTCCCCGAACCTATCTTACGATCTCTCCCCTCGCCTCTTGCTATCTTAACCATCCCTGGTATTAAACTGAGGTTCTCCTACTTTTCAGGACACGTTAACTGTTGCCGACCCAGAGACACGCAAGCCGTGCAAGCGACAAGTATTCTTGTTTGAGCAGCTCATGATCTTCAGTGAACCTTTTGAGAGGAAGAAGGATTGGACTGTGTACATCTACAGACACAGTATCAAGGTAATTCGTCTCATTAACCCTTTAACTCCCAAGAGTGCCAAAAATTCAAAATTCAAGAAAATCCTAAAATTCGTGATGTTATATATTGAAAAATAAATGGTACCATACAAAAGGCTGCCAAAGAGGTTTCATTTTATTTTAAATGGTAACACCAGAGGATATCAATCACAGACTCAAAAGTTAGAACTAAATTTCATGTCTCCAAAATTGGCTCTGGGAGTGAAAAGTTGTTGTGTATGTCATGTTGGCAAATTCTGGTTGGTGTTTTCCGAAATGCTTTTGATGTTTTTTGTCCAGTCAGCGTTCTCGAATGTTTTCACGTGAGCTTGTTGCTGTCGGAGTACTTTCTTTAAATATTTTCCGAAAATACGATATAGAAATTTCTTAAAGCTTAGAATTGGTGGTTTACACGGAGACCATAGTGGCTTATACAGAAACAATAAGAAGTGGATAGAAGTGGATAAAAGTTGATCTCAATTCCATATGGGCTCGTGCGCCGAACGTCTCCTAAGATCTCCCGAAGATTTCTGAGAACAATTCGAAAATTTCCGAGGAATAGAAATATCATTGTTGTGTTCTCCAATTTGACCTTCACGATGTCACATGCCTAAGATTCGGTTCCAGGCAAAGTTTTAATATTTGAACAGATTTTAGTATCAATGAAAAAAGACGTTTTAAAGATTCTATGTTGTGTTGCTTCAGGTGAATCACATGCATTACATGGAAGGTGTGGGTGATGATCAGTTATCGTTCGCTATCTGGACCGGCTCAGATCCCGACGCGGCCATCTTCACCATGACCGCGAGCTCAGCAGAGAAGAAGAAGGACTGGTTACAAGCGCTGAAGAAGCTTCAAGAATCACAACGCGCGTTTGCTATAGGTAAGGAGAAATTGAAGATTGAACAAGACGCTCGGTTTTGGTAGTTTAACTTGCAATACACATACGAAATTTTTCCAGTTTTTTTCCCGCTTTTTTTTAAGCGCATAAGAGTGAACGCAATTTCTGATCTTTACAAGAAAGATGGGGAAGCTTTTACGACTACAAGGAATAAAGATGATGGAAGTTTTCAGACACACTTGTGTGTATAATTTCTATGAGAATGTTACTTGAGCTGTTGTTAACCTTGTTTTTAACTCTGATCTAACTAATACAGAATCATCTGAGGCTGGTCAAATGTTAAACCAAGGACACAAAGGTTTGAAATTAAAACTTAACCCCTTTAAATAAGATAAAAGACAGGTAGAAAACTAAAAAATTAAAACGATCATTTAACCGTTGAAGTTTGGATCAAAATTCGGAAATTCAATTCTACTTAAAAATTTAAATTCGTCTTAACATCCCTGTAAGCCTTGAACGTTAAATAGAAGTGTGACCGTTTTTTGTTAAACAAATTTGGTTATAGTAATACCGTATTATACCCGTCGACTTTTAAATAAGTTTCTAAATAAGTTTGATGTGATTTGTGCGCAGAAAATAAACCCCTATAAAATGTTACTAAAATCTCCTAAAATGATTTTTAACAAAAGTTTGTAAACTTGTATAAATGTTGCAGGTATTTGTGACTTCAAATTTCTGTAAAATAAAAGTGGCACCAACAATGTTTAAAACATTGGTGTTAAAAGGGACAACTGTGCATTGAAACAGTTATCCTTATTGTTGTTTCATTATTTTATTCACAGCTTTAGAAAGACCAATCGAATATCAAAAACAGCAAGCCAACGGCATGTAAGTAGAATAATACTCTTTATACATATAATCTTGGCTAGGACCTTGCAAATTTGCTAATGAAGGTCGACATTAAAATATGTTTAATCAATCTGTGATCGCCTGACTCGCAAAATTGATTGCAAAGTTCTTTCTCACCCCAGTCCCCCAGCCTTGAATCCGATGGGACCAGTGACGACACAAGGTCAGGTGACACCATCAAGCAGCACTACTTTACCGCTGACAACCTCAGCTAATCGTGGGCACAGTCTTAGCCTTCCTGACACTGGTTCTCTGAAGAAACCATCGCAGGTAAGTAACAATCAAACAGTCATTGAAATGATTTCTTAACAGCTGCGCGTTTATGGTTGAAATGGCAATCGTTGTAATGAGGTCGTTTCGAAGTCTGTGTAGAACTGTCGTTTAATTTAGTTTGTGGGTGCTTATTCTTTTCCTAACTGTTTCTTGAACCGCAAATTCGAAGACTTCCAGCGATTCTAACTACCACGCAGCTAAATAGCTTTTTTCATATACTTGAACGAAAATCTAACAAGTCCACGTGGAGTTTAGAGATGAACAACAGAGAGCATCCTTATGTGAAAGAATGATTTCTTACAACGCATCAACTCTCTCGCTCTCCCCGAGAAGGCTGGGATCACTATTTTTATTTGAACCCATACTCTTGTCTTTGAGGCGTTGAGTGAACTATTTCTTGAACGTTTCACAGTTTTAACGTCTATCGAAAAAGAAAAACTATCATTTCATTCACATTTATAAGCTGGATGTTTCTGAGCGCTTATTTCCCCCTACCAGTAGTGCACGTATTACTTAGACTTCTCAGCTTATTCATTTTCGCTTTTCTCTAGATACCAGTCGCATCCAGTCAAACCAATCGTCTTAAACACATGAATCTCATCGCCCTTGAGACCGCTCAGTCTCTGGAAGATCTAACGTCGCCTTTCCCAACTGCTTCGGTGAGCATTACCTTTGTAATTGCTTGAGGAATCGGACAGGGGACAAGCCCTACACCTGATGCAAGCTTGTACTGCTCAAAATCACGGAAATCCCAACACCCCAACACGAAGTTCCGCTGAACCACTGATCGCAGAAGCTGCCCAGGTGACTCGACCGAACGATCCACCTAGCCTGCCACCGAACCACAACACCACACATCACACTGAAGTTCCGCGATTCCACGATCGCGACGAAATGCACCGTATGCCCAGCTGACTCGACCTGTTTTTGCCTACTTACATCTTTACCGGGTGACGATAGGATCTTTCCTTTGCTTCCTAGTGGATTCCGTCTTAAAATCTTTGTCTCACACTTCTTCATACGTTACAAAATACAAAACTCTAGTTTCACGACCACAAGACGTAACGCGTGACTATATTGCGTGATGCGTGACTACGTTGCATGATGCGTGACTACGTTGCATGGTGCGTGACTGTGTTGCGTGATCCGTGACCAGTATTGCGTGACTAACAGTTCATATTTTTCCTGTTTTGCAGCGTAATAAAGAGCGTTTCGTGGTTCTGGAGGATTTCAAATCTAAAGATAAAGACCATCTTTCTGTGAAGAAAGGTGAAGTTGTGTACTTAGTGTCGAACAAGAAACATGACAAGAACTGGAGATACGTCTGTAACTTCACCGCTGATAAGCTCGGGCTTGTGCCCGCCAAGATTCTTAGAAAAGAAGCTAACAACAATGTGGAAGGTTTGTCTGTGTTTATAGTGTTTTAAGCAGTAATAGTTTGATTTTGTAGAACAGTACTCGACAAATGACAGGAAACCATTAGGAAGTGAGGATGACTAACGATGGCGAGGATGGAAATGGATTGCAATATGGACAAAGTTAAAAACGCGAGGCTTGCACGTGGGATACCCAGCAATAATGGTTTGATTTTGTAGAGCAGTACTCTACAAATGACAGGAACCCATTAGGAAGTGAGGATGACTAACGATGGCGAGGATGGAAAAGGATTACAATATGGACAGACTTGTACAGTCAAAATATGTTGTACAGTGCTGTTTTAATAATATTTTGTTTTTATGCTTTCAGACTCAGACACTCCGCTCTCTCCCAAGAAAACGGCTGGGTAAGTGCATCTCTGATTTCTATTTTTTTGCCTTGTTCAGTGGTCTTTTATGTTGAAATTTTATTATTGCATGCTTCCTCTTTATAAATACCTTTTTACTGTAGTTTTTCCTATGGCATGTTCAGTTTAAGATGCATGAGTGTTTGACTTTCGTTATTTTGGTTCGTGTTCAGAACGTTTTCAAGGAAAAAGGTTTCAAGGCATGAGAGTTTTACGTAAGTCCCTGTTTTAGTATTTTATTTTTTGCTGTTTGCTTATTAATTTTGATTTTTTTTCATCTAAGACTGCTAGCAATTGAAGAAGTTTTATTGTTTTTTAGTTGAAAGCTGTTCAAACCCAAGTTCATATAAACCTTCACCTTGTGTGACAAAAAGCTGTGACCAAAATCTTATTTCTCCCTACAATATCAATACATTGTCATGCAGAAAGGTAATGAGAAAAAAGTAAATCATCAACTAGGAGATACTGTCTTGATGTAATACCAAATTCTCACAACTAGAGCGGTTTTCACTTTGCATTACTGCGCTTTGTGATTGGCTTAAAATCTCGCGCCACTTTCTCAGCCAATCAGAATAAAACCAAAACCATCGTGACCGCTCGCGCACGTTTCCCGCGCTCGTGCCAGCTACATGTATTTGCTTCGAGTTTTGATTGGTTCACTGGATTGTTGTGTCCTTTGTGATTGGCGGAGTAATTACTTTGGTTTTGGTTTTACGACACTCAATTGAAAACTGCTCTAACATGATGAATTGTATGACGTTTAGTAAGGAGAAAAAATATTTGGAAGATTAACGTCGCGATCGCCCTACCTTTAGGGGCGGACTATTATTTTTTTGGAGAAGAGGGGGGAGGGGGGGGGGATGAAAAATATTGAAAAAAAAATGATTTTTTCAAAACGATATGTATAACAAAAAAAAAATAGTTTGCATTTCGAAACAAAATGTTTGCAGAGGTGCATAAACTAAAAAAAAGGTGTGCAGAGGAAAATTTTCATACCCCCTTTACCAAGAAAATAATGGTCCGTCCTTCCTAGTTGATTAATATAATTCTGCATGGGGTAAAAAGAGGAAAGGGTTAAGGAACTTTCACTTTTCCTTCTCTTTTCACTTTCTTTTTGGACGTTTTACACGTTAAGAACTCCTCATCTGTCTCGCCACTCCAGCCAGCCAGTGTTACAGTTACAATACCTTGAAGATTCCTTCCACAGCGAGCAAATGTTAAACAAAGGGCGGTGCGAGGGGCTTAGAGGTTGCTATCTTAAGCTATTGTAATGTGTAATATATGCTACTTAAAATTAATACTGTGGCGTGATTGCTTATGAATGCTGGTGTTGGGTGAGTTTTTTAAGTGAACTTACGTCGTTAGATGAAACGAGTTGAGTGTGAAATTAAGTTGATATCAGATGCTGTGTGTGTGGACTGGTATGGATTAATTAAGACGCTTAAACGCTTCTTTGCTGCTTTAAAGTAATGCGAATAAATTAAATCAGCTTTGGGCATAAACTGCTATAGTTCAAGCTTAAAATGAAGTTTAAAGCAGAGGTCGACCTGGTTTCCAAGGCCTTTCTTTCAACTCCCCCTGGAAACGAGGTTAACCTCGTTGTCAAAACGAGTTAAACAAAAACGAGGTTAGCGTCATGTTCAGAATGAGGTTGAACTCGTTTCCAGGACGCGAGGTGAAAAAATATCGTGGGAACGGGTTTGTGTAAAGTTATTGCCCCCGTAGGTTTTATAAGACCATTTCTTGTTTGTAAGTTGTGCAAAAGACTGGTAGACGTTGAAAACTAGCTGCAGTGCATGAGTGTAAACTGTGGCTGTTTGTTTTCAACTAGACTGGCTAGAAAGAGTAAAGAGAAGATTCTTCCGTCTATTACGCGGAATCGGAGCTTTAATACGTAAGTTTGCTGTTGCATGTTTAACTTACGCTCTCCTGCTGTAATCATGCATTAACCACACACCGCTGGAATCCTATTAACCCTGAATACACGTGCAGTTGTTTTAGCCAATCATGGAGGCGGAAAAATTTGTAATTGGCCAATCACAACTCGAAGCGTAGACGTGTAGCCGGTGGAAAGCGCGGGAAACTATGCAACCGATGACATGCGCGGGAAAGCACGTATCAGATCACAAAGCGCGGGAAAAATATCTAACCGGTGCGCGGTGGCGAAGCGCGGGAAAATGCCGGAAAGTCAAATTATGATTGGTTCAATTTTTGCACCTTAAGGCTTAAAGATGACTGTACTTTCGATCGGATCGGTTAGAACATGCTACACGAATTTAATGAAGCAAGCAATATCTGATCCGTTCAGACCACCTTGAAGCTGGTAACGGACACGGTCTTTTTAGTGAAAGCTTCAAAACTGATTACAATGAAAACGCAATTAGCAATTCGTGATCAAAATTGTTCATTGATGTTCATCAATTCTTTGGCGACATTTTCATAATACGAATTTGGTTTCCGGCTCCTATTTTTCCAGGGAAGTGTGCTAATATCCGTAAGACAGGGTTTAAGTCCTCCATTATTTAGTATGAAACTCGCTTTGAAGGTGGAAAACTGCTGTTGTGAACACTAGTCGGGTTGCAGCGTTACTGTTCAACGTGATCGTGCTTGTAAAGAGAAAATTATTTTCATTTGATTTGTTCAGGGATTCCAGCGGTGCCCGCCATAACACTAACCATAACGCGCTATTCTAACCATGTCAATCATCCATACGCCGAATCCAGTCGTTTTACGTCGTAGTTAAACATACGTACAGTCCATAACCCTGTATGATAACCATGTTCTCTTGCACCGACAACACGGTGTGTTCTCATATCAAGTAATCGCTGGATCGAACGTCTAGCGGTCAAAAAGTGGCGGGAAAAAACGTACTAACATTACTCAGGTGATGGGATATAAAAGAGAACAATAACGTGACTCTTTATGACATGATGAAATGTAACGCAACGTTTGCGGCTCGTCACGCAATTTTTTTTATAAGGAAAGATTGCGTGACAAGAAGCCAAAATTGTTCAGAAGCCAGATTTTTGTGCATTAAAACACGTAAAGTAATGGTAAATGAATTTTTTTTTCTGTTTTACAGGAGTGATGATAAAGCTCGGCGTGCACAAAAGAAACAGAAAGACTCGTATCTAAATGCGTTCTCCAACAAAATAAAACAGAATATCGACAAATATCGTACAGAGTTGACTGCAGGGAGCGACCATGAAAACGACGATGTCCCTGCAGCGTCCACGGTAAGAATTTTTTAATTTTTATTTCGTTTCTTTTTTAAAGGACCCTAGTCAGCCCCCGCCATTTTCGATACCATTAAAATTATGAAAACTGTATGACGAAGTGAAATCTTTCTGCATTGCTGTAAGTTGTGTTACTGAAAGTCTGTTTAATTACCTTAAGCAGTTTGACAGCGATCTCTTTCGTTTAGAGGGTGTAAGTTTTATTTTTTCTTATTTTTTGGCCTGCCTTTTTTTTTTTTTTTTTTTTTTTTTTTTTTTTTTTTTTTTTTTTTTTTTAAAATTTTTAATTTTTTTAAAAATATTTAAAAAAAAATAATTTAAAAAAAAAATTTTTTTTTTTTTTTTTTTTTTTTAGATTTTGTTTAGACACGCTGCGCGTAAAATATAACACCGAAACTCTTGTATGTTAGTATCATTTACGCAAACTAATTTACCCTGGGTTATTTTCTTTTCAGAATCAAAAAGGAAACCCTACCGAGATCAGTAAGTATATCGATTAAGTTTGGCAGAATGTTCCTTAACTTTTGCCAGTACACATACATTCATGCTTAATTTATAGTTAGCAATTCTCTTAGCTACTCAGAGCTACGTACTTCATACGTGATTCTCTTGAAACCTGTTTCCTTTAAAATGCAAAATAAAAGCCGCACTAAGCACAAAGCACGCTATAATATCTAACGTAATGTAACGTAAAAGCACAGCCTTTATTCCAATCATTCCTTAGCCTTGTTGGCGTGGCTTAAGTTTCTTTCACACAAACGGTTAATATGTGTTAAGTTAAAACACCTTTAAGAATTCCGCTGTAGTCTGTAACACAACAGTGCTTTCAGTGTAAGCGCTGTGGCGTCACCAATCTTAAGATTTTTTAAATAAACTTAACGCATCTCTGTGCTGCTTTTTGTAATAATTCGTGTTAACAAGGAGAAACCACGTGCCAGCGAATTGCACGTGCAGCTCTTTGATTTTTGATTGGCGGAGACACAAGAAAACCAATAGAAATACCCACAAAATTAATTAAAAACTTTAACGTTTGGTAATAGAACTTAGGTTGCATTGAAATGCATTTTATATCGATGGAAATTACGTTGGTGAATTTAGAGTGGAGAGGGGAAACGAGTTTGTTTAAGGGGACGTTATACCCGAAGGTCGTTTTTTCACAGCTTAACACGGTTTTAACGGAAATATCTCGTTCGTGTTATCAAGGAATGCAAAAAAAATTTTTTGGCTAAAAATTGGTAGATGGACACCAGAGCAGTCCACTGACAACCTGGAGTGCTCTTGCGTGAGGGTCAACTGTCTGGTGGTGTCAAATGTTTTTTTCTCAAATTTCATTCAAATTCAGGTACTACCCTTATCAAATGAGTATGCAACGAGGGAAGTTTCGCGCCCAAGTCTTACCGTTAAAACTCTGCTGTTGTCAGGGGCGACAGAGCTAGTTTCCATTGGAAACATCTCGTTCTATTGACGTCAGAAGTCCCGTTCGCGGAAGTACGTGCGGTTTCGCACGCACAACAGACTCCTTACTTCAATTGCACGAGTTGTTTCCAATGGAAACTAGCTCTGTCGCCCCTAAACAGAGAGTTTTAACGGTAAAACTTAGGCCCCGTCCACACTGACCCGGGTTAATTTGAAAACGGAGAAATTTTAAAAACGCCGGGTAAAATTTTTTTCCGTCCACATTAACCTGGGTAAAGTTGAAAACGATACACACTTTGGAGAGCGTTTTTTAAAAGCTCCGTTTTCGGTGACCAAAAACGCCGTTTCAATGTGGACGGTTGGCCTATCCGGGTAAAAAAAGATGCGTTTTCAAATTTACCCGGGTCAGTGTGGATGGGGCTTTAGGCGTGAAACTTCCCTACGTTGCACACTCAAAATCTGAAAACGTAGTATAATGCCCCCTTTATATCCCCTTGTTAAAGCTAACATACTAACAGATTTGTTTTGTTAATTTATGCTTTGGACTAACCCAACTAACAATGCACAACGTTCTCACTTTCACGCCGCCAGCTTTCCACGAAGTCCTTCATGACGTCAGTGTTAAAAGCGGCCATCATTTACGACTCCAGTGCAAATTATCATCACTCCCCACCCACCCCCTCACGGTGACCTGGACTAAGAACCAGCATTGTATAGAAAATGACGACAATGTCACGCAATTTAACGACGGCTGTACACTTGCGTTGGACGTCACGCCAACAGAGACAGCTGATACAGGCCACTACAAGTGTTCTGTCACGTGCGGGTCACGCCGTATCACGTGTTCAGCTTATGTGGCCGTTTTAGGTAAAAAGAAAAGACTCTGACTCAGGCCCTTTGCGGTTGGGGGTCACACGACCAACATTGCGCTATAATTACGGGATACGACTTAAACAATATTAGAAATTGAAAGAGCACGAAAAATTTAGTTAGGTCCACAGTTTTGATCACACCCCTGACCGCGGTGGGTCACGTGACCCACAGCTGCAAAGGGACTTTACCAGATGTATTATATATAACTGTCCAAAAAAAAATTCGGTTTTAGTTTCGTTTTGAAAAAGGCATTTTGGGTGTGAAACAGATGCCATTGCACGAAAGTGGTGTCAATAGGCCATTTCTGAGTTACCCTTTGCCTCTGTTTCGAAACGACTCTACGTGCGAAACCATTCAAATGAAGATGAGTTTGGTTCGCATGAAAAAGGACCTGTAGGTGAAACTCATTTCCATTTGAATGGTTTCGCACGTAGAGTCGTTTTGAAACAGAGGCAAAGAGTAACTCGGAAATGGCCTATTGATTTCTCGTCGTGATACCCAAAGTACCCGCAGAAAATTGACTGCAGGCCCAGTCGGCTCTGGATGACGTTAATTTTCCGTCGTTCTTACCGACTGAGATTTCGAACACTGCCGTGCATCACGTTTCAAGTTAAATGTTTGTGTTCCGGTTAATATTTTGAGCCGGCAGTAAATACTTGTTCTTTCACAGGTGTCCCTGAACCGCCTTCGAAACCTTTCGTCAAAGAGATGACGTCATCCTCGCTCGTGCTGCACTGGGAACCACCTCAGTTAGACGGAGGAAAGCCAATCTTGGCGTTCACAGTAGAGTACAAGGAGACTGGGGTGAGCGTGTGGCAGGCAGCGGTGCCATTTGTGGCGGGAAACAGTACGTTGATTGACGACTTGACGCCGGGTGCCACATACCAGTTCCGAGTCAGTGCTAACAACGAGATCGGCATCAGTCGGCCCAGTCCTATCTCGGACTCGATAACGTTAGACATTGAAAGCGGTAAGTCCTTCCTGCGAATAATGGTTGATCTCTGTACAGAAGCACAAATGGGTACAAATATTAGCTTTCTTCGTGGCAGTTTTGAGTTGGTTTAATCGACTAACGTTTTCAACTGACGTCAAACTTGCTTGAAACAGTTGATTTGGTTATAGTTTAATGTCCCATGGTAAACACTTTTCCAAGCCTTTCTCAGTTGAAATGCTTTCAACCCTTCTTGAGTTCTGGATGGGTTGAAAGGATTGTTGAATATTGATCAAACGTATCAGCCGAGTATAACTGTGAAAGTTAGTGACTAAAACCAAATCAACCGTTTTGAAGAGGGTGTGAGTCGTCCACACCTTTTCCCAAAGAACAAAACATACCCATAACCCAACCACTGAAAACGGCTCCTGAACAACACGACCAACGTGGGGTGTCTAAGCGGAGGTGACTAAACGACAGACACAGGCAATAACAAAAAGAAGAAAAGAAAAACAATAAAAATAGTTGAAAACAGATATCCTACGCAATCTGAACCCGCACAGGCACGGGAATAACAAAAAAAAAAGAAGAAGAAAAAGAAACTAATAATAAAGTTAACTTAAACAGTTCTGAAAATTATACAGATTTGTGTTTGCCTTTAAAGATTTATAATGATTAATGATTATTAAATCCTGTAAACAAAAATTTATAAATCCAGCTTTTAATTTAAAAAAGTATTAACTCTTAATTTAACTCTTTATTATACTGTGTTGATTTTTCAGAAGAATCTGCTTAACATCAATCAACGACAGCTTTCTACGTACTTCTACAGTATTAGAGTTAAATTATTAAGCTCGCCTCAAAATAGTTATTATCAACCCGTGTAAAGATCACAAACGTTGTAAAATAAACTGTAATTTGTACTCTAAATTGCTATATTGTTGTAAAAGTTCCATAGGACATACGCTTTGGTAGAAATAAAATATTAAATGTTAGGTAGTCGAAAATTAAACGCGAACGATAGTGCTGTTTAGATCAGCCGTAAACGTTTTGAGAAATAGCTTTGTTAATAGGGCTTGAAATATGCAATAATAAATATAACATCGAAAAAAAGGTTTTTTCCTGGAATAAAACAATGAAAAACGCGCGTTGCTCACGTGATCTGCTGGTCAGCTATAAATCACGTGTTGCGAGAAACCTGACCAATCACAGACCTCGTTGTAATGGTTTATCACGTGCATGTAAAAGTTGAAAGACAGGTCGTGCGGGCACCTCCTGTCTCTCTGCTTGAAGATTTGATCTAATTGGCTTTTGGTCCTGGAAAATGGCTTTTAATTCCTAACAATAAAGCGCTTTTATTTATTGTAAGGTCTGCTGGCTTTAAAATGTAGTTGTTTAATACAGCGAAACTTGCAGAACTGTTGCAGCTTGATAAAGCTTCTGATTAAGTTTGACTTCTCCTTGGCAACGTTTTGACATCTTTATGTTGGGTTCCCATTCCTTGGCCAATCAGAGAGTGAGTTAGTCTGAGTGACAGTCACGTGCGGGTTCTTTGCTGTTTGATTGGCTGACAAGTTTGGAAAACCAACAAAAAGTTGTCATAAATTAAGAATTGAATGTTTGTTAATTTTTTCTAAACTTTGGTAAATTTCTGAGACAACTCAATTCTTTAATTTTTAAATATTAAAAGAGGAATATCTTTCCTCTATACAATCGAAAGTCTCTTGATTGTGAAAAATAAAATTTAAAATATCTCGTGTATTAAATGAGAGAAATATTTCCCTTGATACAATCAGTTTATTGAATATTTGATTGTAAAAAAAAAAGGAATGTCAATTTAAAATCAACCTCGGTTGCTGAATGAGTTATTTGTGTAATGCTTGGCATTTGGAATTAATCGAGGAAATTATTTTGATAATTATTTATTTTAATTTATTTTAATGAATTACAATGCACTTGTCAAGTAATTTATGCAGTAGCTCTTCTAGGCTGGGGTTTATCGTAATTGTTTTCTAATCTTTAGTAAATTGAGACAAAACAGTTCTAAATAATGGTACTTAAAATTGATTTACTTCTGCTTAATCATTATGAGTAGCTGCTAATTAACAATAAACACAAACTGAAGTGTTCAAAACGAGTAATTTGTTGTCGTATTTGTCTACTGATTACCCTTTAACTTAGGGATGTTACCTTGACTAATACTTGAACCGTTTGGGGAAATATTAAAACGTTTGCAATAAACAAAGTTCGAGATCGCGAGTGGTAAATTTGAAACAGATCACGCACGTACAGTTTCAAAAGTACTCCTTTGTAAGTTTAAAACACCCCTTCCCTCCTCCTCTTCCTTGACCACACTTAAAAAGTCAAAAAACAGATTTAGCGAGTTAACTCGGAAATCTTAAGCCCCGCGCGAAAGGCAACAGAAAGATTAACGGATGTGATTCGCGTCTTGCATGTCTTCCCGTGAATAGACCATATTTGTTTTCTCGGTATTGGACTGGAACTAGCTTGCAATGGAGGCTAATGCGGGGAGTCTTTTCAAATACAAATGGCATGAAACTGTTATTAATGATATTCCCCGGCATTAGCCTCCATTGCAAGCTAGTTCCAGTCCAATACCGAGAATACGAATATGGTCTATTACGTTCGATTATATTACAAAACAATATGCAACAGGTTACAACAATGACCCCTTGTGTCCTATAACTTTGTATTTTTCCTAGTTTATAGCTGCTCTTCTCGATACCGGAAATCTTTTTATGGTGCGGGGATTGAATATAGGGCTAAATTTACTTGCCCACCGGGCTGCCAAACTTCTATTCTTACTTACCCAAGAACAAAAATTTACTTGCCCCGGGCAATCAGACCTGGGTTTTTCCTGCCCTGGGAGAGAATCAGCCCATAACGTACGACCGTTCTCAGCGCGCGTAAAGATCATTCTTTCCTCTCCCCACCCCTCGTTTCCCAGACCCCACTCCTAGTGCTTGCTGACACTCGAACAGAAGTGAAGACATTCATTTTTGGATCAAAACGCGCCCTCGTTGCCTGGGCTGTATGTAAAGCTTTGTTATCTCAATTCCATGTTCTTAGACGACGACAAGAAGAAAAAGTCCAAGAAAAAGCAGCGATGTAACTCGCAAAGGGAGCCTATTGTTTGGAAAACAGACATCGATGATTGTTACAACATCTACGCTGAACTTGGAAGGTAAGCGGGACTGCAAAACTGTAGGTAGCAGTGTTTTACACCGAGAGACCTTTCCCCTCCCCCAACCCCTTCCAAACGTTGTCGCAATAATCTGAGTTTCAATTTGTTTCTCGACATAACGTGCTCCCGCCAAAATGTGTTGCAATCGTTAAAGCTACAATTTTTCCCTGTCAAGATGTGCTGTGTCAATTGCAATTTGTATTTTTCCCGCCAAAAACGATTCTTTCTCGTAGTTTGCCGAAGTATTTCGTTTGTGACTTAATTTATTACAGATTACCTGTTTTCCCGCGCTTTTCACGGGTTACACGTTTACCAGCGCTTTTCCAGGTTACACGTTTTCCCGCGCTTTTCACAGGTTACATATTTTCCCGCCCTTTTCACTAGTAACATATTTTCCTGCGCTTTTCACAGGTTGCACATTTCCCCGCGCTTTTCACGTGTTACACGTTTTCCCGCTCTTTTCACGCGTTACACGTTTGCCTCGCTTTCCAACAATTGTAATTCTTTGCTTGCTACAGGTTATATGTTTCTCATTTTTTATTTGTATTTTCCTTCAGGGGCCGGTTTTCTGTTGTAAAGAAAAGCGTAGAGAAGGTAACAGGCAACGAATACGCCGCTAAACTTGTCAAGAAACGCATGGTGGGCAAGGACGAAGTCGAGGATGAAATACATCTTCTAAAAAGACTCAAGCATCCTAATTTGAGTGGCTTTATCGACGCTTTTGACACACCGAAAAACTATGTAGTAATTGTTGAACTTTTAGCCGGTGGTCGGCTGTTTGACCATCTGGTTGTTATGGACAATTTAACGGAGAAAGTCGCTATCGGTCACGTTAGGGAAATTCTCGAAGGCGTTCAACATCTCAGAGATCTCTCAGTCGTCCACCTCGACTTGAAGGTGAGGCAACGAAAAAAGAACACGCGACAACCTGTTTTATCTGCCTTCTAAGGCTCTGTCCACACTAACCTGGGTAAATTTGAAAAAGCATCTTTTTTCTCCGATAGGCCAACCGTCCACAGTGAAACGGCGTTTTCGGTCACCGAAATCGGAGTGTATCGTTTTCAAATTTATCCGGATTTTAATGTAGACTGGGCCTAAGAGACGTTGTATGGTCTTTGTTTTACTTTAATTAGTTAAGGGTTTCATGTTCGCCATTTTTATGTTTCTTTCTTTGTCCTGTTTAGCCTCAGAATCTTCTTCTAGATAGTGGGCCGTTACCAAAAGTCAAGATCATTGATTTTGGCTGTGCGACGGAAATTTCCGATTCAGAACCTGTAGTAAAACAAGTGTTTGGAAATCCTGAGTGTTCAGGTTAGTTTTGTCATTATGCAAGTGCCAATACCTACAAACCCTTTCACGGACCATTCAAAACCCAAACAAAGAACAGCTCGGCTGTTTTCGTCAAAATTAAGCAAACTAACAGAAGAATATATGGAATGGTCATTTGAATGGTCACACAAGCTAGTGTTTCATCCACAGACTTAGAAGTTAGAACCACCTTGTACAGCATAATAAACAGCACCACATGAAAGTATTGCTCAATAACTTTCATTTGAGTGGTCACACACTAGGGTTTTGTCCACAGACTCGAACTTTCATTCACCTTCATCTAGAAATATCTGTGCTTATAGTTCTGATGTCTCTGCGAGCTTTCACAAATTGCCTTTTTTTGTTTCCTTTAGCTCCAGAATTAGTGAACAGAAAACCTGTAGACTTCACAACAGACACGTGGTAAGTGTTTTTTTTTTTTTCACAACAGACCGACTATAAGATACTGTACTGGTTTTAGTTGCTACTATTTATTTTTCAGTTGTTCATATTGTTTACGCTGTTTGTTCTTTTCTATGATTGCAGGAGTATAGGAGTTATAACCTACGTCATGTAAGTATCAGCAGAGTTTCCTTTACCGTTTAGTGTGGGTTACGCCTTCGTTCTTATTCTTTGGATATAAAGCTCAACACCAAAACAGAATATGTTTTCAAAAGTTATGAAAACTGAAACGCTTTCTCGAACTTCTCGCTATCTTGAACCAAAACTGCATTGTCGTAATAGTATTCATGAAACTTCTCTCTTACCGACACTGAATAGAAGTCTTATATTGAAACGTGATGGATTCTGTATGTTGATTTCTTGTGCTCATTTTGACTTGCATCTGATTGCAGATTAAGCGGAGTTTCGCCATTCCAAGGAGAAACAGTTGAGGAAACATGTCGAAACATAACAGATGTCAAATACGAATTTAATCCTAAGCACTTTGAACACATCTCACAGCAAGCCAAAGATTTCATCTCCGCGCTTCTTGTTAAAAATCCAAAGTAAGTAAAAGTTTGAACTTTGCTCAAATTTTGTTAATAGACCTTTAGAGGCGATTGTGTTCCGAGAGCCAGTCCCGCACTTGATCCGTCCCATCCCATCTCGCAACTGTCTCAGCCCAACTAAAATGATAGGAAACAGTCGGAGAGGCCGGCGTCTTCCGACGCTCCTTTGTCGATCTGTGACGTCACATTTTGTCATTTCGTTGGGCTCTTTTGAGATTATCCAGCGTTCTTGATGTTGTTATCTTACCAATACATGATTTGAATTTTTATTTGAAATTAAGATCGTTAGCATAATGATTAATCCTAAACCTTGTTGTTTCACTGTAGAAAAAGAGCCGACTGTCAGAACTGTTTAAATTCGCAGTGGATTAAGGTAAGCTTCTTTCATAAATTGTGTCTAAGCTCTTACTCTTCAATTGATTGGCTATGTGACGACTTGACTTTTGCTTTTCCACTGTCGTCAGAACTCCGTAAACCTCCATTGCTCCTCTCTGGCAATTTTCAAACTATAAAAATCTAAACGGTATGTCATTTTGTTTGACAGATGCTCAGTCCCAGGCCCCCTAGTCCTGTCAAAACAGTTAAACTAAACACATCACGGTTAGCGGCGTTCAACGCGCGGAGAAGAAATCAGGTGAGAGATCAAAATATTGTGAGTTTGTTGTTAGTCACAGTGGTTCCTTTTTTTCTTTAATACCTTGATACCGACCAGTCTGAGTCATCTTTTATTCTCTCTCTTGTGTATTCATCATCGTATTTCACACTGGATGCCATGTTCAAAAATTTTATTAAGGGTGCGATTCGAGGTTGAAGATAGAACTTTCTAAGCAGAACTTAACTCTTTCTCGGCAGTACCAAGTCAAAATATTAATTCTTGTTACTTAATGGCAAGCTTGCTTTTGTTAGTTAGTCGTTGAAATGCGTTGTTTACTGTAGTCTCTGCTGTTGTCTAACAGTTAGTTTTTGTTCTCTTATAGCACGATATCACACCTTTACCTTCAAATAAAAACAACAAGAACGTTACGACTGTATAGTAATAAGGTAAGAAACATTGTTTATTAATTTACTGATTACAAGAGCAAATCCAAAAGAGAGACGTTCAAACATGCTCCCATTAAAACCGTTGTCCCATTTTGACGTTTTGAAGTGAGATTGATGTTAAAGTGGTTTCCAATGAATGGGCCAATCACTGGACAGCATAAAGTAGAATAAACCAATCAGAGCTCATTGATACGAGCTTTCCATCCGCGTCAAAGCGCGGGAAAGTCGCCATTCCGGTTTCAATTTCGTGTCCTGATTGGTCAGAGCGTGCTACACCTGTCGTTTTTTAACCAATTATCAAGAGGAAACCTTGACCACCTGATCACACTGAAAAGCCACTAGAAACCACATACACTATGAACAAACGAATTACGCCTCTTGGCTTTATTCCATTAGTTTTTCTTGATATGACGGCGAGTTATTTTAGGAATAAAACCTCCGTTTCTTGTCTTACTCTGTTGATAAAGAACAGCTTCGCAATAAGAAAAATACCCGCGAAAATCCAAGCTAGTCTATACATGTTTATTAATCTGTGAAGTAACTGACTTCTGTTTTTTCTTTCTTTCTTTTGCAGTTTTAAGAATTTTACTTGTGGAATTAGATTTAACACTTGTTTTAGATACTTTTTGTGTAAAATTTAGAGATTGTTACTTAGATAATTGTGCACATTTTCGAGTTGTACATTTGTAAGATATCTTGGCTTGAAATCTTGTATGTAAAAGATAGGTTATTTTTCGATGGAAATTTATGAACACGTTCAAAACAAATTGTAAATTGTAGATTGAAAACTCGCTAGCTAAAATGAGGCTATTTTGGCCAGTTATTGCAGTTAAAATGCTTTAAAGAGAAGAGAAATTTATTAATTCGTTTAGATATTGCCAATTGGAAGCAGAATTTTAACACTTTAAGAAAGAAAGACATTCCATTTTCGTTAACGAACTTTTTTTGGAAATTTTATTTTCATAAACATGTTTTATTACTTTTTTCTCCTTAAAATTGTTAATATTTAACATTTGTCTCTCCCGGTTGTCACGCAATGTTCGGTGAGAGGCGTTGCGTGATCCTGAACGTTACTCGAGTCCGTGACATGTCGTAGATTTACTTTCTATTATCAAGCACATCTCTAAAAGAACATGTGACCTAAATAAAGGGTCAATGTGACATTTATTGAAGGCAAAGGAAACGGTTGCCTTCGTTTTATCGATGTGAATAACATCAAAATATCACGTTTTAAAAAAGGTTTTGTGATGTGCTGAATAGTGATAATCTACCTCTTCGTTATTTACCATGTTTTTTATTATTTCGTTTGTATTTTAAATAATCGCTGTAAAATGCGAAAGTTTGTTTTCAGTTATTTTTTCAAGCCCAAGTGGCCAGTTTTTCTCGGGGGAAAACGACCCGAGGGCCTGTGGCGAGCAGTCCAAGCCGTGAGGAGAATGGGGCGAAGCTCAACAAAAGAGGATTTTTTCCCCAATTTCTTTATTATTATTATTCCTTTTCTGAATACGACAGTTTCAGTTTCTTTAGATGACACGTTCGTTTGTTCTCTTGCTAAATGCCCCTTTTTGTTATCGACAAAGATAGTATTTTCCAGCATTTTTCAACTGCTGGCTTATTTATTAACTTAAAACGACGAAGTTAATGACAGAATACATGCATAGCATTCAGAGATTGGTTGAGACAATAAAACATGAAGAATTTTATTGAATATCTTTTCTTGTGTATTGATGTGTACACTTTTAATTTGCTTTTATATTATACTCTTTATTAAAATCTGTCGCACACTCTGTGCCCTATGTTAATCAGACTCTCTGCTTGACTTCTCTGCAAACGATTTAGCCCCTTTAGCCATTTTCGTCCTGGAACAATAGTCTGTCCACAGGCAACTAAGTTCAAGAACGATTTGTTCTCTTTCAGTATTTAAATAGACTTTGCCGTTATTTCTCATGGTCTGCCTGAAAGGTTGGTGCAACGCCTCACGCTGACGAGTATCTCAAAATGGAGGCAAATCCTACAGAAATTTGTCAAGTTCACACAGGTTACTGCTATGTTTCTTTCTGTAGTTACATTCTCTATTGTAAGCTCTCTCCTCCGCAGAGGCCTCTTAAATATTTTTTTTCGGACGGGCTGGGAAATGGGGAGCGGTGAAAAGTAAGCGCGCGAAGCCTGGAGAGAATGGCAGCGAAAGCACGCGGGGGACACTGGGAAGGGAAAAGGAAAGGATGTGTTTTTTTCGCCTCTCCCCCTCCCCCCATCCTCCACTGAAGGAGCCTCTACGGAGGGGAGAGCTATTGTAACTACTTTCCGGCTTTGTTGGTTTGAATGAAATAGATCTAGACAACCTATTAAACTTTATCAAAAATACAAAAGGACGGGGTGTTACCACAACATTGATTCCCTACAGCGTTGCCTCAATTGTCGTGGAAAGCAAACTTCTATTTCATGTAAAGATTGCTACGACAAAAATGATATTAGACATATATGTCGAGTGAAAACAGAAACCCATAAGGGTTTCTGGTGAAAATTAATATAAAACCTGTATTTTACTCCCTGTACTAAACATTTTCTTTTGAAAATTGATTGATTGATTGATTGATTTTATACATTTATTTAGACACGGTAAAAACATCAGTTATATGAATTCTAACTACTACAAAATACAAATCTAAACAAATTTAAATACTATTAAATACTAACATGTAAAAGAGCGGCCAGGCCTCAAGGTCTAGAAACGTTTTAGGGTTCCAAAGTCTACGTGATTTGAAACATTTCACGTTAAGGCAGGGACTTTGTAGCCACCACGAGTTTCGTATTTTTGTAATAAGAAAAAACCAGGCAAACGTGACGGGAGTGCGTCGGAAAAACTGAAAAAAATTGAACAGAAAGGCAATAGATGGTAACCGATACAAAGAGCTAAGAGAAAGAGAACCCATGCTCTTTTCCCCGCGTCCTGAACAAAATATTGCCGAGGGAGACACTGGGAACGAGACAGCTTTTCTTGAGGTGAGAGCGCACCGTTGCGTTATGAAATTGTCCAGAAGAAGATAAATAGTAGTTGTTGAACTACCATCGCTTTTCTGTAACATTTGCAGACGTTTAAATGACTGGCTTTGCTTTACGTGCAGGAATTCATGGTAAGAATTCGAAATACTTAACCTCATGTGAAAGAAAAGCTAAATTGACCTTGAAACTTGCAAAATTCCGCTTCGAGGTCTAAAGGCGATCTGATTTGCTGCTTAAAGTAGAATGCAAAGCTAAGTTTCTCAGAATCACAAACAATAGATGGGTGTGTTTTGATAAACATTTCACAATTTGTACTTTACGATGGAGGCGCTCCTGAAAAACCTCAAAGAACATGTTTCATGTTCGATTTGTTTGGACACCTACACCGACCCCAAGACCATAGATTGCCTTCACACATTCTGCTGTGAATGCTTGAAGAAACATGCATTAACAAGCCAAAGACAAGGGCTCTATCGATGTCCGGAATGCAACGCGCAAGTTGACATCCCTGAAGGAAATCGTTTTGATCGTTTGCCGAGCAGCTTTCTGCACAACAGCTTGTTGAGTCTTCTTGCCGTTCGACAAAGTGGCGATGGAAGTGAGATGAGTTGCAGTCTTTGTCAGAAAAAGAGCGCTGAAGTCGACTATTGCTTTGATTGCGAAAAATTCATGTGCCCTGACTGTGTAAAAGCACATGACCTGTTCAGAACGGCTGCGTTTGAACATCACAAAGTCACACCAGTGAAACAGTTTCAACCCGAAGACTACGAAGCCTTGTTAAAGCGGCAGTCTTTTTGCTCGCAAAAGTACCACGAGCGAGAGGTAACGAGGTTTTTCTGCCTTCATTGTCAAGAATGTGTCTGTCAAGTTTGCATAAACACAGATCACAAAACCCATGATGTTGTTCCGCTCGATAAAGCAGCCGATGACGAAAAAACCAACATCATAGCCGAAACCGATGTGATAAAAGAAAAAATACAGGCCTGCAGTGGCCTTATTCGACAAATTGAGACGACGGAAATTGAGTTGGAAACTAACATTACCACTGCTAAACGCCAAGTTTCCCAGACAGCCGAACAAATGGTCACGAAGATTCGAGAGAACGAGCGCGAAGCCATCACCACCCTCGAGAAGACACGCGTGTTGAGGATCGAGAAACTAAATGCTGCAAAGAAATCAGTGCGGTCTTTGGAAAAGCAAATAAACCAAGCACTTGAGTTTGCTAACAGCCTCGTTCAAAGAAGCTCAAGCTCAGATATCATGCAAAGCAAGAAGAATTTGAAAAAGCGATTTAAAGAGCTCAGTGAAGCGCAAGTACCAGCAATGCCCGTAAGATCATTTGTGAAGTTTGTCGCAAGAAGTGTGCCAGAAAGTTTAAGCTTGGGCTCGGTGAAAACCGGAGGAACATATTTTCTTCCAATAACAGCGGTGGAAGGACTAAGTCAAAATTTACAAGCTGGCGTGCAAGCGGTGATTATAGTTCGCCCTGAAATTTCTGAAGAGGAACTGACGGCGAGTGATGCTGAAGTTGTCGTTGAGCCCGCCGATAAAGTGGCAAGTTTGACCGTTTGTCAGAAAAAGGACGGAAATGTCCCGGTAAAGTTTGTACCGAAAGTACAAGGAACCTACCAAATTACAGCAAAACTAAATGGTAAGGAACTTGTCGACAGTCCTTTCGTTGTCCAGGTGAAAGAACGACGGCTTGATGCTGTAAGCGAGTTGCTTTTAAAAGGAGAAACTCCATTAAAACCGCGTGGAATTGCTGTTAACAGTAGGGGAATGATCGCCGTAACGGACAGTGAAACTTGCAGTGTTTTTATATTCGACAAGGAGGGAATTTTTGTCCGCAAACTGGATTGTCGTGAAAAGAGTTCTGAGCCAGTTCACGTCGCATACCTGAATGATGAAGATATTCTGGTGGCAGATGAATATAATCACCGAATACAGCAGTTTAATGTACAGACAGGGAACTTTGTGAAAGGCTTTGGAAAGCGGGGAACAGCAGAAGGAGAATTTTCCAGCCCGGCCTGTATTTGCATGGATAGTGAAGAACGCGTAGTTGTGACCGAATTCGGTAACAGTAGAATTCAAGTTTTAACAAAAGACTTTAAACCTCTGTTTATATTCGGAGATAGCGGCCCAGAAAAACTTGATCATCCTCTGGGATGTGTTTATTACAGAAATATGTTTATTGTATGTGACAACAGGAATTCTTGTTTAAAAGTGTTTGACAGTACAGGGAAGTTTCTGTATAAGATTTCAGAGCCTCAGTTTAAACGACCTTGGGACTTGTCTGTAGACAAGTATGGCAATCTTCTTGTCTGTGACTTTGATGATGGAAACATTAAACAATTTACGGTTGATGGTTCTTGCACTGGCAAAACTGTTGCCAAGGTAAAACTAACACCTTGGGGAATAACAACAACCCCAGACGGTCGAATTTTAACAACCGATTTTAAAACGGAAAAAATATATGTCATTGAATAGATTGCAAATTGTCAGAAACCCTAAACAAACGTTTTAATATTTACTTGAAAGTAGAAATCATCTCACTACTGATCAAATGTACGATTCAGTTTTAATCTGTTTAAAAAATGCGTTAAGTTAAAAAAGGTAGATGAAAAATTTTAAGAGACCCTGTACTTTTTAAAGAGAAAATTTGCTCGAATGTAGAACGAAAAAAAAAACATTGCCATGCAGAAACCGAGTTTTTTAAATATGTAAATAGCTAAGGTAAACCTGATTTGTATTTTCATATGTGTAAATAAAGACTTTTTATTATTATCATTCAGGGGTTATCATCTCTAAGTACCATTTCAATAATACACAATCAATTGAATTCAGAGTTTTCAACAGGGTCTGAAAAGTGAGGTGTATGTCAATTATCCCATTCAGTCCCACTTCATTGATGTAAACAACATCAAAACGTCACGTTTTTAAGAAAAATTGTTGCGATGTGTTGGACAGTAATAATCTACCTCTTCGTTATTTTCCATGTTTATTGATTTAAGTTATTCACTGTAAAATGAAAGTTTGTTTACTTTCCAAAGTTATTTTTCTAGCCTGAGGGGAAAAACGACGCGAGGGCCTGTGACGAGCAATCCAAGCCGTGAGGAGAATGGGGCGAAGCGCAACGAGAGCAGATTATTTCCCCCACTTTCTTTTAATATTATTCCTTTTCTGAATACAACAGTTTCGGTTTCTTTAGATAACATGTTCGTTGGTTCTCTTGCTAAACGCTAGCCAACGCCCCTTTTTGTTATCGACAAAGATAGTATTTTCCAGCATTTTTTCAACTGCCTGTTTATTACCTCAGTAAAACGACGAAGTTAATGACAGAATACATGCATAGCATTCAGAGATTGGTTGAGACAATAAAACATGAAGAATTTTATTGAATATCTTTTCTTGTGTATTGATGTGTACACTTTTAATTTTCTTTTATATTATACTCTATTAAAATCTATCTGTCGCGCACTCTTTGCTCTGTGTTAATCACAAATGCATATAACTTGACTTCTCTGTAAAAGATTTTGCATTTCTTTTACTATTCGCTCGCTTTCCACTACAATGCTATTTTTTTGTTTACACCATGTCCCGAACAAGTTAACAGAAATGTAAAGTTGTTCTTGCATTCCGTTCGTTTTTTTTCAGGCCTTGTGGTTAACTGACTGTAAGACCTTTTAATCTACTTTAAGGTACTCTGTTTTGTCGATTTTAAGTGCCAATGACACATCGAATAATTAACAAAACTGCTGCCACTTGTATTCAAATGGAAATAAATTATATAAAGTTCCCTGGTCACGTTTCTTTGCTTACAGTATGCATAACATTTTAATCCACCTGCCTACTCGTGAAATAATTGCAATATTTCGTGTCGTTGTCATGTTTACATGTTTACCTCAAAAGGCTTTTAAGGATAAAATATGTTGAGTGTGTCAATAACACAACGCATGAATCGTTTTGGATGTTTTGAAATCTTGCTTGAATAAGCCAGCTTATTTACGCAACTGTTCAAAACGACATGCCGCAAAAAATTTACTGATTTTTTTAGCGAAACTCTGGCCTGTTAAATATTCCTATTAAATGTTAATTTTTTAAGTTTAATCGAAAGCCTCAGACAGTTTGACTCATTTTAAACTGTTCTGTCTTTTACTATTAAACTACAACTTTGTCTTGATCAAGACTTCCTTGCTGAAGAAATCAACCTTTGTCGGGTATTTTTCATGTTCTCTAATCGCAGGTCATGTATGATGACGAGGGGTCATGTTGTTCCCAACTCCATATAGCTCATATTCTCGTATTTATTTCATGATTATTTCACACCACATCCAGTCTGTCAAAGGACCTGATCATAACGTTCTTATTCATTCGTGCTGAATAACTGTCCCCACCGGTCATAGAAGCGGAGTTTTTATGTGTCTTCTCCGTTTGCGTTGAAGGGAAAATCACATACGCGATTACCAAGCACAACATAACATCCAACATTCGGCTGCATGTTTGATACCCCCACCACGACCAGTGATCCACGCCGTTTTCTTCCTCAAGGTCGTAAAGATTGTACAGCGAGAACAGTGAATATAGCTCCGCAGCTACATAGAGCAGGGCGAGAAGTGACACGAGCCCTGAAATTCGCGCGATTTTTTGTGCACCCTTCGGAGGCTGGCTCGGTTCGACATGGTAGGTCGTCACAGGATCCAGCGATGAGGTTGACAGCGTCGAGACAGTTCTGTCTTTGATGACTGTAGCCTTGAAAAATTTTGCGGTCATTTGCGACTGCCAGTTAACTCTCCATCCACTGTACAGGAAGCAAACAGCGAGAACTAACCACCAGGAAATTAGAATTGTCTGACACAATATGAGCAAACGAGCGAGCTTCGGCGCGAGTGTTATCAAAAGGTACACTACCAGAACCACAACAAAATGCGTCGCTATCACTGACACTAGAAACTTGATGTTTTGCAGTCGACGAGAGATGAGTCTCAGTTTGTTTACTTCCAGAAAAGCGAAGTGAATGAGTGATAAAGCCGATGTTAAGCACGGATAACCGATCGCGAATAAAATTCTTATCAACAACACTGGAAGATGTAGCACCGTGTGCGACTCGTACGGGTCAAGAATGAGAAACAGTGTTCTTGAGAAACTGAACAACATCAACATTATGCAGACAGCAAGGAAATAATTCCCTAATGTCATGCCTCTGGCTCGGTGTTTGATTTTGACCACGCAGATACAGGAAAACAAGGCGATCCCGAGAAATAACAGTCCAAAACCGATGTAATGTACTTCCCAAAGAGATTTCCAAGCCATAAGCGCTTCGTCCCAGTCGGGTAGAGGCTCGGGATTCGGGTCTGCGCTTGGTTCCGCCGATGGCTCTGCGCGAGGCTGAGTTTTGTTCGTCTCTGGCTCCGCCGATGACATCTTGTACGTTCTGTTACTCTGCATATGATCTGATGTTGTGCCTCGGAGGTTTAAAATCGTTTATAAACGCGAGTGTATACGCTGCTAATTAAAACGATCTCTCCGTCGTCTTCGCCGGGACTTGAAGGCTTTGAAATGTTCATTAGCTTTTAACGCTAACTGTCTTCTCGAGATATTTTCCTTTCACTTCAACGTTCTCTGAAGTCTGGCTAATTCCCTTTTGTTTCGAAACGTTGCTCGACCTTTGTTATGCAAAACAGTGGCTTTCGACAGGTAGCGATGCGTGATTTAGCCCTCGTTGAAAGAACCTGTCTACGTCTTTGCAATGACATCAGCATTATTAGAAATTCAATAAGCAATATCGTAATTTCTATTTTGATCGTAACTGTGCTTCGAAAAAAAACTTCCATTTAAGTACGTTCGCTTTTCCTTTGGACGAGTTTAAAAATATACATAATCAGGAAAAAGGAGTTATTTTGCATGCGTATTTGTCTATATCCGCGCTTTTGTTGTGCGTGTGAAAATTGACAGCCAACCCACAACCGCCCTAACAAAAAAATTAAAATTCGATGCAGTTATTTCCTTATAATAAACAATGGGGAGACAAAGTATAAAGCAGTAGGAGTCACCCAGTATTGTAGAAATTACTGGTGCAATTAAGTAAATATTAGTTTTTCCCAGGCCCAAAATAAAGGAATCTTTCACGCGCGAAGGTTAATCAAAAAATTTATTCCGTTTTATAAAAGTCAAAACAGACGCGAAACACACCTAATGGATTTAATAAAAACAGGTATTTCGTTCTAGAAAGTGCGATTTTGTACAAACAACTTTCTTGAGCAAACGGTATTTGAGTAAATATTCGGAGAATTCTTGTATAAAGTGAACGTGAGTTGGAAATTTAAACCTAAACTAGTAAAACATTATTGAGTGTTTTTATATGGATCGGAAGCGGTTGATCATCGGTTTATGTCATCGCGTGATTTTTTAGTTCGCGTGTTTTTCGCCAAATGCGTGATTTGCATTGGAATTTTTAATTTGCGTGGTATTTCTAGAATTCCTGGCTTCCCTCTACTGTTTACTTACTAAGGATGTATTTATATGCAACATTTATTGTTTTTTAGCTCGAAAACAATAAAAAAGTCCAACGAGCAAATGTGACAGTTATACGCGTATGTTGCAAATAAATACGCCCTAAATCGACGAGAAATGCCATCTCCGTTAGATTGTCTTTTATTTGTATATTTATTATTAAAGTTGCTTGGATACTGTTTTACAGAATGCTTATCTCAAACTCAGATATTGCAATGTATATTTTCGTGATGTAGTTTACCCTTGCAGTTTCGTCATTAATTTCTTTTTATGTTTGCACTGAAAACGATGATGATGCATTTAGAGCCTTTAGACAATATCCCCTTTTTGATATTTTCTTAATTCTCCTTACTTGCCTACATGAAAACGTATCGACGTTGAAGGGAGAAAATACATGTGGATTATCCTTGCGAATTAAAGGATTAATACAGTCTTAATTAATTGGTATTTACAAATACGTAAGAAAATGAAACGCTTTTAGTTCTATAGGACTATTTTTAACAGCAATGTCAATATCAAAACAATATATTTATATCTATTTAATATATTTAATATATTGGGTAAATTACAAATCTCTTATAGAAACGCGTATTAATATACTCGATGGTTAAAAAATTACTTAATAATCCAATATTGTAAACCGATATTTTTAGAGAAATTTTAACAAGTGATCACTTCTTAATATTCAAACATTTTTACTCGTGAAAACATAGTTAGTAGAGGGGACTGGCCAGTCCCCTCTACTAACTATGGTGAAAATATTTAAAAGTTGTTGTTTGGCTTGATTATAACATAGCCAGCTTTTTGGAGAGCTGTAGGCCTGGTCAATTGCTTTTCGACGGGTTTGGGGCGGAGTTGGTCCGCCGAGGATTTTTTTCTTTGATCAAGACTCTCCAACTGAACAGGGGTTTGAATAACATTCATAACTAGCTTCCGGTGGTATAATAGGCGACCGTGATCGTCAGCAATGTAACCGACCTTTCCCGAGGGGAGATGGGGGCAAGGGTCTGGGGGCATGCTCCCCCAGAAAGATTTGAAATGCAGAAGCTCGGAAATGCAATTTCCAGCCTTTTGGGCATCAAAAAAAGTTGACGATGATTACTTTTATTGATCACAGAACAGGTTTTTTGAAATGTTTTTAGATGCAAATCTTATAAATGAGATCTTAACAGACGGCAGCAAGAGGCCCTACAGGTGGCGGTATACTGCCGGTAACTGGTTTTTACTGAAATCATTGCAAAACAGCTTTCTTCTTCACTTTCTGCTGATGTTATGTGTATTTTTCAGCACATTAAACTCATTCTAAAATAACACTCTTGTCTTTTACGGCGCATGCCATTGTGCGTTTGTCTGCCACTTTGCCAGTCAAGAAGGCTCCTGAGTTTACACCTGCTAGAAGAGTCATAGACGAGCCTTGATCTCATCAAGAAAGGGTAGTTGTGAAACATATAATGCTAACGTACCTTAAAAATTGCTCTCAATTTATCTTGAAAGAGTTTTAGCCTGAATTTTTTCTATCACACATTTTCAAAATACGAGTGGGTTGAAAAATTTGTAGGCCCGGGCCTATAGGCTGGCTACGCCCCTGATAACATCCATAACATAGCAAAGACTCGGCATAACAAAAATTACTGGAAGATATTTCATCAACATTGTTCTATTTTCAATTACCCTTGAGGTCAAAGGTGTGACCCTTCCTTTGACGCACCGTTCAAAGGCGTAGGCAGTTTTCATACGGCGCTTTGACGTGTATCAAAGGTGACCTTGATTTCAGAGGATTTCTTGCCGACAATTTGGGACCAGTATAATCAAAGGTAACTGCGCCGGCCTCTTTGTTGCAATAAAGTAGCACCTTTGTGCCTCATTGCTGAATTGACTTTGGACTTTTGGACTCCTTTGATTAATCAATCGAAGATGGCCTTTGAATGAGATATCAAAAGTTTTAAAAAAACACATTTGACTCTTATCTGATCGTGATATCAAAGGTGGGCTTTTGTGAATTAAGCATGTAGGCAGTAAATTTTCTGTCTTTCCTTCGTTATCTGCGCTAGCAGGATTACATACTCAGCCATGCAAGAACATCCCCAAGTACTTTAGTGATGGTTACAGTAGTACCGTATAAATAAACCTAATTATCTTTGCTTTTTAACTCTAACAACTAAGAAGGGACTTTTCAGTCTTTTCACGCACTTAATGTCCCCGGCACAAAACAAACTAATTTGCAGAGATTTGAACTTTTGAGCGCAATACGGCCGCCATCTTGGATTATGATTGTCAGAGAGAAACCTGGGGAAGAGTTTTCTTTCGAACTCGAAAGGACACCACGTAAACTCTTCTTTCGTTATATATTCGCAGGGCTATTTTACTGCTAGGAAAAAACATCTAATGAACGATTTTAAATATTTTAATTGAGTTTCTCATAACGAAATGGGGCGGAACGCGAAAATTGCGCGCAACTCGCAACCCGAATGAGAGTTGAGTTTGTTTAACGCGAACTGCTTTATAATGGTGACAAGTTGCCTGAGGAAACTGGAGCCGTTAGACTATACTGAAATGAAAATATTAAGGAGCGATAGATTCAGCGGAACAAAAAACACTACTAAAAGATCTGACTTGTCCCCCAGTCGTCTCTTATGCGAAAATTGCAAGACGCGAAGGATGATGGGAAGGACGGAAAGGCGAGAGTCTCCTTCGCTTCTTCTCTTCCTTCCCATGATTCCCTCCGTGTTCAGCAGTCGACTCAAGACGGACTCAAAAGACGACTGGGGACGAGTCAGACTAAAAGATATTCCGTTAACCGTTTGTTCTACCTTTGATTGCCTTTGAGGTCAAAGATGCCATTTTTGTTACTGGAACGCACGGTTGAAAGGTGGGGACCTTTGAGAACCCTTTGACGCGCGTGTTAAGAGAGTTTTGTCCGGCATCTTTGATGAGTGAAACAGCACCTTTACACTTCATAACTTCAAAGGCGCCTTACCTTTGATTGATATATCAATCCGAAGGCGGCCTTTCAATGGGATATCAAAGGTTGCTAAAAGGCAGTCTTTGGCTCTGCATTCGATCGTAATATCAAAGGCGCTCATTTGTGAATTCAGCAGAGAGACGGTAAATATCTTTCTTCCCTTCTCTTCCTGCGCCAACAGACTCACCAGAAGACAAGAGAAGCTAGATTATTAAAGTGGCACTGTCATTGGCATTACTTCGGGCCGACAAAAGCCAAAGAGAAAAATATAGATTAATGGAAACTTAAAATAAAGGTCCAGGTTTTTTTTTTTAAAAAATACAACTATATTAGTGCACTGAAGCCTTATTTGAAGTTGCGCAAGCATTGAGGTTTTGAGCTCATATTGAAGGATACAGACAGACTTTTTCATATTCTGCTCTTGTGTCAAACTTTAAAAAAATCACAAAAAACAAAATAAAAACTGCACTCCCTTCACTGAACAATTCACTTAATAAGCAAAGATACTTACTCACAATTTTAGGACCATTTTGACCAAAAAGGCAGAAAAATCTCCACGATAGTGCTCGTTTAATGCATGTAAAAAGATTTTTTAATAGATATAGTAGTATGTACCTGAATTACTTTTGTTTCTCCATTTAAAGGTAACTTTCGATAGCATGTAGAGAGAGATTTGATCAAAACCACGCTTTCTCTATCAACACACTCTTAAGTTTATTTGTTAAACAACTTGTATCGGTCGAATTTCTGAATCGTTTGACTATTTATGACATTACAGTGTTAGTCTACTGTACTCTGTATGAAAATAAATCTTTCTTTCTGAACAAGATGGTATGTACAATGATGCGAATAAATGTTTACACTTAGTGAAGCTTAGTGACCATGCATTAGCCATTTATATTTATCGCAGGAAATTCACCTGATATTTCTGAGCAACCCGAGTATATAAACTCTAGCTTCCAACACCACTAATAATCCCAACTGAACGGAGACTGTAAACGAATGTACGAATGTAAACAGACCGTGACAAAACTTGAATTTCAAGCGACCATGGATATCTCTAAGCATCGCAAAAGACGCGAATTAATGCATGTAGACATTATATGCATAAATATGCTAGTCACGTTTCAAGGAAAAATGCTAAGTTTTAGAAACTGGCATCTTGACAGATTTGCAGTAAAACTGCTGGCTGAAAGTCTTCGTTCCATTGCTTTTCTCTTTGCTCTAAAAGGAAATCCTTCCGCAAAATCTCGCTCATACGCCGTCATGGGGAGGGGATGGTTTATTGCCGGTGTCGGAGGAGGGGTACATGGGAGGGGGGATTCCGCGTGCATTCTACTACCAAACAGATAGTCCTAAAAGTTAGAGAGCTTGTAAGCGGAATGTTTCGTAATATCAAAACGAACCCAAGTGTACAACGTCTACTTTTCTAGACTCAATCATCTTTTTCTTCAGCCTCTTTCTCCGTTCATCATCAGAACTCGAACTTTCTGTATTAGCTGGGTCTAGCACTGTTTCATCATGTTCATCAGTGGGAGAGTTTGGCAAGGAGCTTCGTATTTTCCTCGCATCAATCCCTGAAGCTGAATTACCATTATTTTCAAACTGTTCCTGAATCTTCGCCGCCGCTTCCTCGCTGGTCATCCTCGCGTATCGTCGTGGAAACCGCTTTAAATCGAGCGTAGGTCTTTTATGTGGCGAGTCATGTGACCTATAGCTACTTCTGGTATAGCTTGGTGTCCTTGTGGCAGCGATTGGTTTCCCTGTGGCACCGTCCGGACTTCTAAGTGGTTTGTAGGGAGATATGTTGCGTTTTCTTGCGGCAGCCTTCTTGGGAAATTCCTCGTCAAGTACCTCTGGGTATATTTCCGCGGCAGATTTTACAAGTGACTGAAATTGTTCGTTGAGCAAAACGAGCTGAGCTTTCAAAGAGTTCTCTTCGTCTTTAAGGGAGTTCTGTTTGGAAAGAAAAAAAGTAAAAATAAAGATTTGTACATTGCAGGTGCTATACAAAGAAGTAACAATTTTCAACTGCATTCAGTAGGTAAAGTTTGTGTTCGAGCCAAGTGGCCCATCAGGCCGCTTATCCCAACCGCGCGCTTATCCCCGTTTACGTAGCAAGAGGCGACTTTTTTTACTCCCCGCTGGATGGGATGCCAGTCCATCGCAGGGTTACCCCCAGCATTAGCTCACCAGTACCCATTTATACATCTGGGTGGAGAGAAGCACTATGAGAGTGAAGTGTCTTGCGCAAGAAAACAACGCAGTGACCCACGGTCAGGGCTGGAACCCGGACCTGTGCGCACTAACCATTAGGCCACAGCGCCTCTCTCCACTTAGGATAACGCGCGTAACGAATACAAATCACCTCACGATATTTGAACTGTAGAAACCGGATTATGGTTGCGGTTCATGGTTGCGGTTCTCTTAGTTCTCCTGACTGCGCGAAACGTAAAGTTCGGTTTTCGGAGATAGTAAACATTGGATAAAAAGATATACTTCACACTTTTCGACCAATCAGATTGCGCCCATAAGACTGCCAACATTTTATTTCTCGCATTGCAACTTCAAGCTGAAAGAGATTTGTTGGTCGCGTGCTTGCTTTTATGCAACGAACAAAACCGCAATCAACTTTTCAAAACGTTTTCTGTGAATTTCCTGCTACATATACCATCAAAGCCAAATAAGCGAAATTGTAGGTTTGCATTTGTGTTTATAGAACAATTTTCTCTCGGACAATTTTTATGCAGGTTGAAATTGACCCAATGTAGACAAATTGTCTGTAATTGCAGGGACCTTGCGCTCGCCCTCTCGAGACCTTTTTACAAGAACCAAACATTATTTGCATGATAAAGTGAATTTCGGAAGTGTCAAAATCTCTGTAATCTTGAAGCACGATTGAAGATCTTGAATAGAAACTTGCTGATTTTGTTCTATAACTTCCTTCGACGTAACAAAATCCAACAAAAATCCTTCGGGAATCACGGATCGAACTTGAGAAGGACAATTTTTGTGTAATATAGCAGACTTTCAGTCGACCATGTGTTTACACGACAATGCAAATTTCGTTTGCTTTTGAGTAGAATTTAAACAAGAACTTCTTAGACAAGTTAAGTTCCATTTTGACGTTCTACTGTACTAAATGATAGCCCCGGAAAGGTTTTCTGTCGAGACAAAACAATTTTATCACCTAATTTGTTAGTTTAAAGATTCAGCTATGAAATTACAAAATTTATAGCTTAATTTCGCGCATTTTGCATAATTAACGTGATTGATATTGTGAATTCGTTACAAACAAATTTTCGCTAACAAAATCATCCAGCAACTTTAATCACTTTTAAACGGTTAATAACAAAGTTATTACAACTTTAAAGAACTAATTTTGAAATTTAAACTGTGGGTGAGTTGTTTGTTCTTGCACACTTCGTCAGTGCTAAATTATCGGTTAAATTATTCTGATTTCGTTTTCATTCAATTTAACACATTTCGACTTACCATATCTTTTTTCAAAGCGAGTAACATTTGCCTTGGAGTTTGTTCTTTCTCCACTGTAGTTGATGTCATCTTAGCAAGTGACGATCTTTCACCGCCCGGGATAATGTCTCAAATGTCGATGAGCAAGCGAACACGCTTGTTAGAATCAAAAGTTCTCGTCTTGTGGTTTACGGACGTGATTCGTAATATCATTGCGTAAACCCTCTACCACACAGCCAGTTTCGAGAGGAATTTTAAGAGCCCAAAGATACCAATGCTAATTTTTCTGCATAAATTCTACAAAAATCCAAAGGCTAAGATGATTTTTCTCTGGGCCTCAGTGTTCTGTCTTTATGTAGATCGTTGTAAATATCTACACAGAGTGGATAAACAAAAGATTTGAATGAATCTCAGCACAATAATTCAACGTAAACAGGCGAGAAAATACTTAAACAAGCCATCCAAATGCAGCGATGTTCATAAAAATGATGTCACTTGCTTTGATTGACGTTTCCAAGCCCTGTGGTCACTTCGATGGCTTTAGTTTGAAATACACAGAGCGGACCTCAAATAAATTCGAATTTTAACTCGTGACATTGCGTTTAATTTATGCTAGCAAGATTTTGGCGTGACAATTAGCACAAGAGAACAAAAGCAAAGGGCGTTTCGATAACTCAGCTCCAGAAATCCGGCGAGTAAAGCTTCTGCTCGCAAGCGGGTACTGATGTAACAGGAAGGAATTACACGAACTAGAAAATCCGATTATTGTAATAAAAACAAAGTGGGAGGTGGAAGACGCATTTTGTAAGCTTCAGTTTACACGAAAGATTAAGAGATTGTTCGTATTGTCCGAGTGTCTGTATTTTAGGTGCGTTGGACAGTGGGGGATAGTGTTGGTGGTGGTGGGGAAAGGGGGGGGGGGGGGGGGATGGGGTTGTGCAGAACTGTTAAACGTTTCCTTACACGGGCAGCGTGCAATGTCAGTACCAGACAACGGAACTAAGCGATGGCACAAGGAAATAGTACCCTTCCTCTGGCCTGGTTTGCCCTTATCCTTGCCGCTCTCCACTCCCAGCTCCTACCCCCCACCACGACCATACTCACGGTTTGCGCAGATAGAGACCGCGTGCATGCGTCAACACCCAGCCAGCGTCAAGTTCTTATTTGCGAAGTGACCATCAAATTGTTCAATTTAGTAGGTCCGATCACATCTTCTTCGTTTAGTGGTTTAGCTGGGAGACAAGAGTGACTTTGGGCAAATCTTCTTTGTCACAACTATTCGAAGAGTTTCCTATTTCCTGTGTACAAGCACTTTGAATGAGTTAGTCCGGTAGTTCATAAAAGAAAAGCACGCAAAAATAAAATCTCTGCAAGCTTAAGGAATATTAAAGCGCGAGCCCAAACGAAGATGTAGTCGCAGAAAAAAATTCACGCCCGTGTGAATTTTACGCCCTTTGAAGTTTCTCTGAAATTGGTTGCACTTGCTCATTGCGCTTGCTTTATGCATGTTGCCAAATAAAGGAAACGCGACAAAACGGAAAAATCTAGCTTCACTTTCCTTTTTTGTGGCCTGAGTTTCAGTTATTTCCTCCGGTTGTTGTTGTCTTGAGAGTAAGAATAACCAGAGGCGGCGGATAAAGGTCTTTATTATTTGCGCTTGGGCTTTTAGGGTATGGGAGGCGCGGTGGTCTAATGGTCAGTGCACCGAGCTTCGGATCGAGCTGTCCGGGTTCGAGGCCTGGCCGGGGTCATTGTGTTGCATTCTTGGGCAAGACTTAACTCTCATAGTGTCTGATCTCTCTCCAACAAGTGTATAAATGGGTACCGGCGACATAATACTGGGGGGGGGGGGTACCCTGCGATGGACAAGTTTCCCATTCAGGGGGGAGTAGCGAAATATTCCTAGCCGCTTAATGCTACAGAAACCAGGATAAGCTCCGGCAAGTATGGGCCCCTTTGGCTTGAGGCTTCCCTTTTAGGGGTAGGTAGATAAAGGTAAAGTCTGTTAACGTTTCCGAGCCATGTGGCCCATACAGCCGAAGGACCCGAAGCTTAGTTCTGTAGCATTAAGCGACTAAGAGTATTGCTACCCCTTCCCCCCTGGATGGGATGCTAGTCCATCGCAGGGTTACCCCCAGCAGTAAATTCGCTAGTACCCATTTATACACCTGGGTGTAGAGAGGCACTATGAGAGTAAAGTGTCTTGCCCAAGAACACAACGCTGACAACGCAGCGCACCGGCCAGGCCTCGAATCCGGGCCGTTCGACTCGGAGTCGAGCGCGCTAACCATTAGGCCACTGCACCAGCCCTTTTAGGAGTGCTTCATTTTAATACGAGTTCTTTTGCATGTGCTTCGTTTTCGAGTTTTGGGTTCTTTGTTCTCGAGTTTTTAATAGGTGTTTTGTTTTCGAGTTCTGGGTCCTTTCGAGTTTTGAGTGTTCTTTTTCGAGCTTTTTCGTTTCGTTTTCGAGTTTTGGACGCGTGCCTAGTGCTTCTTTCAAAATGATTGGCCAATAGACGCAAGATTGTGTATTGTCAGAGACGCATCTACGTTTATTTTGGCGAAGTCTATTATTATAATCTTCTAGTTTTTACCGAATGGTAATGAGGTTATGTTATGGGCCGCATTTTCTCACTCGAACACTCACTCACTCACTCAATCACTCACTGGATTCTGATATCAAACCGCAATTAATTCATCATTAAACGAGAAACGTGCTGACAGAAGGGTCCTTTAAACGCATTCAGCACATGTCAATCAGAAACAAATTATTCTTCAACCTCGTTCCAGGGTCTCTCTCTTTCAGGGAACTAAATTGAATTTCACAAAACAAATCGAAAGAGGATCACTTACACTTATCCTCTGGTGATAAAAGAGAATAGAATTCGCTCAACGAAGCCTCAGAGCATAGGCTATCAATGACCCATTCACGTAAGAAAACATTCAAAGAAGCGTTTTAGTGAACACAACATTCATGCACGTTTTTGTTTCGCGTCACATCATCTTCGTGTCACGTCATCCGTTCTTGATCTTTTTGAGTCGTGCAGAAACGCGCATCTTTCTCTCAAATTTTATTCGCTGCTAAAAAAAAGTAAACATATTCACAAAACAAATTTACTTAATGCTAAAAAGATTCAAAGGTTACACTTAAATATTTTTGTGATAAAATACGGAATTCGCGCTATGAACTACATATAGTTACGCTTAAACTGTTATAAAAAATTATTACGCTCGCCTTGTGACGTGTTTTAGTCAACACAACATCCACGGCACGTTTTTGTTTCGCGTCACGTCACCTCGTGTCACGTCATCCGTTTTTTTCGACTTTTTTGCTTGTTTACAAGTGAAAGTAGGAGAATAACAGTTATGTTAGGGAAAATTTCACATTCTTGTAAACTCTCAAAGGATTTTTTTAATTTCTCAAGGGACTGTTTTAATTTCTCAAGGGATTACTTTCAGCTGTGGGTGATCACTTGCGATCTCGTGGAAAAAAAACGTGACTTGTCACATTTACAAACGTTATATAACAATTTAAAAAGTGACATGTCAGCTTTCTTATCTCAACGCACGTGTGTCTGAAAGGCGATTTATAAAAAGCGTCGCACAAACAATGGATTGCGTAACTAAAACACGAATAAATAATCACTAGCACTTACATCGTTTAAAAAGTTACAAACGTCAAAAATAAACCATACCAAAAAAACTCGCTCTTTTCAAAGATATTTTTTAAGTTAAAACAAATGCAAGAGATGGGGGCTTCTTTTAGCTTAGGAGCGGTTAAAAATTAGGCCAAATTTGGTCGCTACAAGCGCCATTCTATTTCGTCATCAGCCTAGGTCGTTAGGGGCGTGACCTCTCGTTGACAGCAATGTTGCATGAATCGGCTTTACAACATGCGATCGTATCGACGCAGTTCGAGTGGAATTTCAGTCAAAGGCAGCAAAATTTTTTCGTATTTCATCTTCAAATATAATTCGAAAGCATTCACTGTATATATGGCTTTTGTTTAATCCTTCTTAAGCCCACGAAGAAGCTGTCTTGATATCCGACCCTCGCAGAGCCTAGACAAAACGCAGCCTGAGTGTATGATTTGTTTACGCCGCAATAATATGCGCAATGTTTTCTCCGACAGTAGTCGGAAATATCCGTATTTTTTTCGTGCTTTTTCGTCGCAAAAACAAAGCGTCGAACGCATATTTTGTTGTTTCATTTGCTAATTTCGCTGCCGTAATCGACTGCCTCGAAAGGTCCTTGCAATGTTAAAGTATAGAATTGTCAGATCTCGGTGAAATTTGCACTGTTTATTTGTGTAATGTTGAGGAATATTGTATAAATACCCGGCGCGGACGAGCCATTTTTGACAAAATTATATGGCTGCATTTCCTCCGCGAAGATAGGAAATTTTAAACTAAACTACAAAGCAACTGTAATGATAAGTTCGAAGAACAATGCACAGGATAAACCTTCGACTCATACTTCATGCAAAAAAGTCGGTATCTCGAAGAGACTTTGATTCATCTTTTTGAGTCGAGCAGATACACGAAGTGTTCGGGCGTATCTTTTCTCTCAATTTTTTTCCGCTGCTCAAAAATAACGCTATACGTGCTGACAGAAAAGTAAACATATTCACAAAACAAATTTACTTAATGCTTAAAAGGATCAAAGGTAATACAATAACCAGTAAATATTTTGGTTGTGAAAACTGAATAGCGCTACGACCCCTGCGAGCACGAGCCATGACGCAACTCACGTGGAAAAATAAAGCAAAGTGAGATTGCTTTACGTTACTGGACACTTATTTAGAAAAAATGCGGAGGTCGGCACTTCATTCATCGAATTACCATGAGGTTGCTCGAAGAGCCTTTGATTTATTTGCCCCGTGACTCGGCACAACCGAATTATTTGTTTACTATTTATGTTGCCAACATGAAGTAATAACCTAAATTTAGGTATGAAACCGCTGCTGACTCATTTGCAACCCGCTGGCTCTTCCTAAGTTTCGTTCAAAGGCGGAAAATTCGCTTTTGTTCGCCGTTTTCTAAATTTGATGCTATGACTGATTTAGAAAACTAGCTCTCTTCCTCAACCACATCCGTTTTTTAGATTCTTAGAATCGTTCAGCTGTAGTTAATCAAACTGTCAGGGTTTTCATAATAGAAGCTAAGATCAAAACAAAATGGCTTCCTCAGCAAACGGAAATGTGATAGTTATCGAAGAAGACAGCCAATTTCAACAACAAATCGATCAAGCTGGGAATCGATTGGTTGTGGTGGATTTTACTGCCTCGTGGTAAGATTTTAGTTAAAGATGTTGTTGTTACATTAACTGTATTGGACGAAAACTGACCCTTTTGTTAATTTTTAAAGTGGTGTGTTATAATTAAGACTCGGTATCTTGATCACGAAAGCACAAAAGCTGTTTATTTAAGAGTTCTCAAAGCTAGCCGGCTGTAACAAATTGAAATTTCAAGGTTAATGTTTTATTTTTATGAATAATGTTTCAAGCTTTAAATTGCAAAAGGGAAATATTACGATCATGCTACTTGAATAATATTGAGGTTAAAACTTAATTTGTTTTGATGGTAATTGTGTAACAATAAGAAATTAACGCCATGATGTCTGCCTTTCGATTGGCAGTGTTGCTATTCTTGAAGATATGATTAATTAAACCCTCAAGTCATTTAAAATTTGCCTTGTTGTCAGAATGACTTGGCTAATTTTAATTTTGATTGAAATCTTGCTACACAATCAACATTTATATTAAACAAATAAACAAGATTGAACTTTGCTTTGATCTTCTAAAAAATGCAAGGGAGTGATATGACCCAGGGGTTTGAAATTTTCGATTCCAGGATTTTTTTGGATTGGAAAATTTGGCAAGTATTTTTTTGGGTGACTTGATTAAAATAGGGGATTTTCTTGGGTATTAAAAACGAACTATAGTGCCTTGGCGCGGCCTTAGCGTATTTATGGTATGATGAATAAACAAACACGAGCGTTCAATTTTTTATGATTTTCTTTGTGTTATATTATTGCCCCTCCTGGCAATTTAGGGGTAATTTGACAAGGGATTTTTTGGGGGGTTATTTTTGGTCCAGGGATTTTTTTGGGTAATGTCGGAAGACTTAGGGATTTTTTGGGGTCCTGAGTTTTGCCTCCATTCGATCATCCCCGTCATTTACAAGCTGGAGTACCCCCCTGGGTGATATGAGCATGAAAGAAGTGTAATGTACAAGTACCCATTTATGTAAAGTAACATTGGCAGGGAGTGGGGGTACTCATAATTTTTTTATTACCTTATTGTTACTTATTTTCGCGGGACTTAATTTTCGCGATTTTCGCGATTTACAAAAAATCGCGAAATTTAAGACCCGCGAAAAAAGGTTCTCGCGAAAAATAACGACGCGAAATTTAATACCGTTCTATATAATTCGTTATGAATATTCAACGTTGCCGTCAGTTTACTACTTAATTACCTTGGTACAGTCATCAAACTAGCCCTACTTTGTTGCAAAGGAACATATTAAACTGTTTTTAAAGCTTTGTTTTGTTATATGGGTTTGTTCAATGTCATTGGAAACTGTTGCAGTGGAAAATTAAAATCAGTTGGACCAGTATTTTGACACTCTTTGCGAAATTAAGTTCCCGTAATCTTATTTTTTTGGCCAAATCGCGAAATTTAAGTCCCGCGAAATATCGCCGTTCCATTTTCGCGAAATTAAGTGCCCGCGAAAATAAGTAACAATAAGGTAGCCAGGGGAGGCTCCAGTCTGAGATCTTAACACTTACCATTACCATTTTTGACAGAAAAGGTAACCTTTTTGTATACCTTTGATAGGAAAATGGTATCCTTTCACACCTACAGAAGGGATACTTTTTATCTCTTTCTTTATTTTTCTCTGGAATAACCCCTTAAAATACTTAAATGAAATGACTTTTTGGTGGGTCTGTTCGAGATATTTTGAAAAGTAGTTTTATTATACCTTAATGATAGTTTTCCCTACCCATTTGTATACTCCAACTCGTGAAATCCCTGCCCTTTTATATGTACCTACAGCCTGAAAAAGGTACCCCTTTGGAGTAGAGTCTCCCTGTGTGGTCCACTGTAGGGAGTATCCCTGCAGGAACACTGGTCATGATTTGTTCTTGTCCCTTTTCAGGTGTAGTCCCTGTAAGATGATGGCCCCTATATTTGTAGATTTAAGCATCAAATATTCAGCAGCTATTTTTCTGAAAGTTGATGTTGATCAGTGTCAGGTAAGAAACATGGCCGCTATATGGTTTACAAAAATAATGTTTCATCCTCAATCTTTCATTATTTACATCTTGTAAGCAACTGCCCAAATGGCCAACCCTGGGTAGTCGTTTACAAGAAGGCAGACCAAAGGTGGTCTACGAAACTGACTTAAGTTACTTCTTATCAAGTTGACACATGCATGTTAATCCTCTAGAACGGGTGACAAATGGTACCTAGAGAATCATGGGTCTTGGAAACTTTTGATCCAATCACAAAGTCTTGTTTTTGTATATAAAGGATGAATGAAATACCGAGTAAATGCATTGTCAATGATTTGGACAACAAATGCAAGGAAACGTTGGTATAATTAATTGTTATATTTCGATATAATTCTATATCATCTTCAGACTAAGTGACAAACAAGTAGCTTGGGTTTAAATACTGAAAGATGGTACATTAGTATTTAAAACATGCACATGAAAATACAAAACAAAGACGTTAATGTCAAGAGAATAAGCATAGTTCTCTGCTAGCTTTTAAACCATTGTTCAAAGATGGTGCTGAACGCTTGATATGGTAGGCTTCTTTGTATAGTAATAGATTCCAGTTGTCATCGCTGTCTATTATCTATTGTTAACACAAAGATAATAGACAGGGATGACAACTGGAAATTCCAGTTATCTATTACTATACAAAGAAGCCTTGCAAGTCTTTGTGTCACAGTGAGACTTGGATTATATACTATTTCATAATTTGCCACCCCTCCTTTCAGACAGTGTGCAGATAGAAACACATCTGGGCACTCAAAGAAATTTCATTGCACACAATTATCTTTTTAATTACAATTTTAACAATACTAACAGTGTCATGATGGACCAAGAAAGACTTTTTCATGCCAAAATTTTTCTATTTCCCCCAGGTCATTTTCTTACTAATTTTACCCTTGATAACTTGACTCTCGATAATTGAAACCTTTTTTTATTACCCTTGAAAGTTCAAGTTATTGGGATTCAACTGAATATAGATTTGGGTTTTTGTATGAGAACATAATTTATCAGAGAGAGTTGTACAAGTTGTGCTATCTAATCTTTACCCATAGTAAGATTGGATCATTTATGAATTCAAAATGGTTTATTACTGTAGATTGGAAAGAATATGGGCATAAGAAAGTCAACCCGAAAGCCCTAAACCTGGCTGGTGTAATTTTAGGTTTTAATAATTATTTGCTTGCTTTTTTTCAGAGGACAGCAGCAGTACAAGGGATCAGAGCCATGCCAACATTTTTCTTCTACAAGAACAGAAAGAAGGTGGATGAAATGCAAGGAGCAAACCCTACAGGCCTGGAAGATAGAATCAATCAGTGGATTGGAGGAGCTGTGGACATTGTGGTAACTATTTACTTTCTTCTAATGTCTTCATGGGAGACACTGAGTGGCCTAAAGGTTAGCACAATAGACTCGGAAAGAGCAGGCTAGGTTCATGTTCTGTCTGGTTCATTGTGTTGTGTTCTTGGGTGAGACTCTTAAAACTTTCACAGTGCTTCTCTCTTCTTCAGAGTCATTTTCATACTCTATCTAGGGCCGTAGCTAGCAAGAGGCAAGATGAGGCATTTGCCTCGTCTAGATCTTAAGCCAAAAATTAAACATCAAAAATGTTTTGTAAAAAGATTGATTTTTGTCAAGAAATACCTTATGAAAGACGTTGGAGAAAGAATATCAGGGCTTCTAGATTTCAAAATTTTCTGAAGGGCATGCCCGCAGAACCCCCTAGCAAAATTTTACCTCGTCTATGGCAAATATCTGGTTACGGCCCTGCTATTACTTACAGTTGTCAACTCGGAATGGCTTCTCTCTACCCAGGAACATTAATGAGTACCGGCAAATAGGGGCTAGCCTGGAATGAAACACATGTAGCATCCAATCCAGGGGAGTAAAATAATGTAATACCCCTTATAACGTAATGCTATGAAACTGGGATGGCAACTTCAGCAACATATGTAGTGAAGCCTTTCTGGAACCTACATTGTAGTGGCCCAGTTCTGACTTCAGTGTAGGAGTGTTGCTACTGTACATGTCCTTGCCATGGATGGGATGCTAATCCATTTCAGGGTACTCATCTGGCATTATACTGGTACTTGTTGATGGACAAAGATATGTGTCATGGTCAAGAACTCAGAACTCAGACCCAACAAGGGTTTGAATTATAACCCCTTGATCTGGAGGCTAATTTCACACAACCATTATTAATTATTTTTTGCTTTTAGCTAACAACTTTGTTACTTATTACAGCGGATTCAGATTGGGCCTTTGAAAAAAATTTTCAGTCTCAGTTGCCGCGTTACAGACGTTGCTAGGCGGTAATGACAACGTTCTGTCTGGGAAAAATCATGTTGTCACTTGTCCCGCAACAATTACTAGAAGAGGTTTTCTTTCCTTGGATCTTAAATCATCAATTGCCATAATAAGATCCAAGACATGGATACCTCTTCTAGTAATAGTCTGTGGACAAGTGATAACGTGCTTTTTCCCCAGACAGAACATCATCATTTCCACCTAACAACATCTGTAATTTTGCCTCGCAATGCAATCAATCAACCATGACAGCGAATGCGACAACTGAGACCGTTAAACACTCAATCTGAATCCGCTGTATAATGTTGTCTTTCTAGACTGTGGATCCTAAGCGAGTTGCAGCAGGTCGCAGCTGGGATTGCTTTGAACAGCTGCTAGACAATCCACCAGAAGTGTTCATGGATGCTTCGCAGCTCCTTCTCAAGTTTGCATCTAACATTATAAACAATCCTGATAACCCCAAGTACAGAACAATAAGAGTCGGCAACAAGATCTTCCAGTCACGTCTTCTGCCAGTGAATGGAGCAGTTGAATGTCTCTTTACCATGGGATTCCAAGAGGTACAGTCACTGCAGGAAAAGCAACAAACTTATTATAATCAAATTGTGTAGAAACTCCTCGCATGTTCATTTCCTATTATAATTACATTATTATTATTATTACTTTTATTATTTTTATTTAGAAACTCCTCACATGTTCATTTCCTATTATAATTATTATAATTATTTTAATTAGAAAACAAATAAATTTGTATGTGCATTGTTAGTCAATGTGTTTTTCCCTACCCCTCCCATGGAGTGATTTTTGGTTTAAACATCTTCCCTCTCCCCCTTTTCTTTCCACCCCTCTGAAAATTCCAGTTTTGCTGCATACTTTCCATAAAATATTTTAGCTTTTAAAACCTGCCACCCCTCAGAATTTACCAGGAACTTTGTTGGGGTGGGTATGGGTAATTTTCTTTTTTTTTTTTTGCAAATCTTTGATTTTTTTTAAGCAGATTTTCATTTTATGGATTGAAACTGCATGACACATAATATTTAAAGAAGTTGTTTCAAACTTTACAGAGAGGTGATCAACTGGTTTGCCCACCAGGGGAGTCTTTAGAGAACATGTTGATTCTTCAGGACACGATAAATGATGAGCGAAGCCGCCGTGATGCTGCACAGGAAGCTGGACCAGCTCCAACCACTACACAGAATAACCATGAACCTCCTGGCCAATTCCCTGGGTGCTCACAACCTTCAATCACACCCAATCCAGCTTCAACTCCATCGGTAATGAGAACTTCTTGCATTTATAACTTTGCAGTGTGCCACAAATGCAGTCTGCAGACTGGCACTTTGGTTAGCCTCAATAGCACTCCGGTTGGGCTAAATATTGTTTCATTAGCCTGAATGGTGCTCTGGCTAGCTCTAAATAATGGTAATGGTAACACAACATTTTCTGAAAAAGTGCCAGTCTGCAGCCTGCATTTGCCGCACACCGATAACTTTGTATTGGCAGTGAAAGAGTTGAACTGGGAATCTCTCCCTCAGTGTTGCCGCAGGACAGGAAATGGGAGGGAAAAATGAAACTCCTGAAGGTCAGGGAAAAACCATGGAATTTTATTTTGAGTCAGTGAAAATTGACATTTTGAAGAGAAGTCAGACAGGGAAAATTGAAGTTATAAACACCATTTAGGTTTGTTGATGTTTTTTTTGGAAGCGGAGGCTGGCGAGGCCTCTATAATTATTATCTGAATTTTTTTATTAATTTTATTTGGTCAAGGATATTTTATTTTTTGGGGAAAAGTCAAGGAAATTTTGAAAACTAATGTCTGCAGCAACCATGTCCCTAATGCTTTCCTTGAGTGAGACAAGGGGGGAGCGAGTTGGGGTATCTGGTCCAGGGAACTCTAAATTTCTTGTCAAGATCCGGGAATTTTTGTTTTCTTTGTGGATCAGGGCTTTCAAAAAGATTTGAAGGAGGTGGCCGCCCTTGTATGGCACCCATAGGAGAAACACCTAAGAAGCTTAAAACATCTCCCCTGCATGAAGGAGCTGTGTGAATTTTAGGCTGCAATTCATGACAGAATAACTGGACACCGACTGTTGCTGGGTCTTATTATTTAAAAGCCTTGCTGGCTGGCAACCATATATATCACTTATGAATGTGTTTTTTTTTCACTTTATGTTTCAGGAAAAAGAGAAAGAGTTTCTTCTAAGACTTCAAAGCTCGTTACAGCATGTTCTCCTATATGAAAATCCAGATTTACAACAGAGAGCACGGGACATAATTCCTCTGGCTGAGCTGGAGCATAGAGCTAAGGGGGCCAGTCAAAAAACAAAGCAGGGAGGGGAGGCTGGGGTGGATGAAAGAGACTGTCTTATATTAGAACTTCTTAGTTGGTTTAAAGGTAATATGTAACTTCTTGATATTATGATTTTAGATGGTTTGAATGAACTTGTGGGAGGGGTTGGTGGGATAGCTTAAAACTGCTGTCACCAAGCCTTTTTTTAAATTATAAACCTTAAAGGTAAAATTTAAGGTGTTTTTTAACCTTATACTGTTGATATGGTAACCTATTGTGTCATGAGATGATTTAAACTTGCTTACCAATAACTGGGCACTTGTCTGATACTATTACTGGGGCATCATCTGATATGGTGGGAAAGTTTTTTCCATCAATGCACAAGTGGCATGTCTATTATAATACAAAGGCATTACCGGGAGTAATTATTTTCATCTTATCAAGGAGAGGGAAAGATGGAGATCTCTGGTGGACGACCTACCGGTATATTACAATGGGAACTTAATGGTTTAAGTCAAGTCATTTCCTCTTATTTTGAACACAGAAGTGCTATTGCAGGGCTTTCATTAAGTTTTGAAGTAGGAAGGCACCAAAAGGAGAGTAAACGGGCAGTAAAGAACACAATGAAGTAAATTTCTTTATTTTAAATTTGAAAGTAGCGCGGTACTGACTCTTGTGTATCCTGGTACTGGTACCAGGGTTCCCGCCTTTCATTGTCCAAATGGCATTGTTTTTTAATGATAGTCACACTGTGTTTGTGTTCAACTCATTTCAGGCACTTTTTTCAAATGGGTGGACAAACCCACCTGTCCGTCGTGTGGTTCTCTGACCTTCCCAGTGGGCGTTGTCCCACCGACACCTGAGGAAATGATTTGGGGTGCTGGAAATGTGGAAAGTTATAAATGCCAGTTCTGTGGAAAGGTAACAAGATTTCCAAGATACAATCATCCAGCAAAACTCTTAGGTAAGAGATGAATTGGAGTTTTGTTATTCAGAAGCCTTTATTAGAAAGACTTTTTGCAACAGACACTGGGCGTAACTCCTTAAATGGTGCTAATGGTGGTGTTCATCAAACCTTTTTTATTACTTAGGGTTTTATACCAAATGTCTACATTTTGTAGTTTTCGCAGTTTAGTTGAACCTGTTCTTACAGAAACATCCATAACACGGACACCTGTTAGTGTATTACAGTCACTTCAATTGGTCCCAGAGAGACTCGAATCCATAAAATCTCTACCTCTCTAATGGGGACACTTTCATTATATATACAATCAGCTTGGCACTTCTTGACAATGTGCAAGCCAGCAAGCCATGCAAACCGTTCCAGTTTGCCTAAATAGCACCCTAATTATCCTACAGTTAGCTTATGTAGCTTGCAGTTAGCGGTTTTATTGGGATTTCATGTGAGCCATTCTGGTTAGCCTGAATAACATATTAGTTAGCCTTAATAGCACTCCGGTTAGTCTGTCCTGTAGTTAGTTTAGGTAGCTTGGGGTTAGCCGTTGTATCGGATTTGGGATTTCTGGCTCGCATGGCTCACGTGGCTCGCTGGCTCGCATATTTTCCACACTCTAGATTTGATAATTTAGAACTCCAGGCTGCAGTCTTGTTGTCACAATTTTCTTAAGCTCAAGAACTTTGCTGCAGTTTCTGTTCGGAAAACCCTCAAATACCCAGGTAGCAACATCTTGGGTCCTAAGATTTTAAGTTACAGTATGGTGCTGTTATCCTTTCTGCAGAAACCCGCAAAGGAAGATGCGGTGAGTGGGCTAACTGTTTCACATTATGCTGCCGAGCTGTAGGATTTGAAGCACGGCATGTCTTGGATTGGACAGATCATGTGTGGACGGAGGTGTATTCTGAATCTCAACAGAGATGGCTTCACTGCGACTCATGTGAGAACACTTGTGATAAACCACTGCTGTATGAAGCTGGCTGGGGAAAGAAGCTCAATTATATCATAGCTTTCTCTTGTGAACAGGTGAGCAGGCCAGTTCTAGATGCAGATTTAGGAAAATTCAAAGATGTGAAAAGATGTGACCAATTATTGCTCCCAATGTTTCTCAGTTTGTTTCCTACAAGTAGTCAAGTACACTGTTATGACACAAGAATAGCCAAGTGTTATCGACCACATCACTGTCGTAGTAATATTAAGCAGTTTACAATACTTTACCAGGGTCCTAAAATTTGAAATTCTCTTCCAATATAGATCATTGGTTCGACTAGTTTTTCTACTTTTAAGAAAAAATGATTGAATTTTTAATGAAGTGAGTCTGAATTGACCTAGCTGCACATCCACAACTAAATTACTATCATATTGCTAACTGAGGTGGCCTCGTCTGTAAGTGTGGTGGTTTCTTGGAGGTCTCCTCACCCTACCTTACTGTTAAATTTGTATAAATAGAAATTTTGAAGTGGCTTATAATTGTTGACGATGACGGTTTGACCGTTTTCCAGTTTTATGAGGGTCAGTTGTTCCTTTGCAGTTGGCAGTCATGTAACCCGCTTTCCACAAAAACGATTAGCAAGATGGCAAATTTTAAGGCTTATTAAAATTTGCCGAACCAGAAAAAAAAGAGAAATCCCTCAGCTGTACGCCTGTCCAAAATGAAACAAAGTTTGAAGAGGATTGGCAGCTTGCAGTCGAAAATTATATGACTTTGTATACTGATACACTTGTCTAAGAGATTTTATATTTTCTTGTTTTTTTTTTTGTTGTTGTTGTGTTTGTTTAGGTAATAGATGTGACGTGGCGCTACTCTGCGAAGCACGAGGAAGTCCGGAAGGCAAGAAATTTAGTCTCTGAAGAATGGTTACTACAAACACTTAACAGAATGACTGAAGAGGTAAAATAACAACTCAGAACAGAATTGTATTGACTTGAAGTCGAACTTTCGTTAATAATCATTTATTTTGTCAAGCCAATGTGATCCCTCGGGGGAACTGATCACTTTCAGCAGATTTTACTTTATAACAATTTGGCTGCATAGCAAAAATTCATGAGTTTTGTGTGAAGTCGCTTACAAGTTGTAGTCGTTCAGGAAGTTTGACTGCATGGAACTAAACCCAACGTAATCACAGAGGCACAAATCACGTCAAAAATATTGTAATGATCCCAACAGAACTTGAAGCAAAACTTTAAATCTGTGGCAAGGGCGGAAAAACATGTTAACGGAAAGCATAGGAAAACCAGTTATCTGCGTAAAACGCGGGAAATTATGTAAACAAGCTAAGCAAACGTGAGAAAACATGAAAAGCGCGGGATAAACATGTAACCAGTGGCAAGTACGGGAAACATGCAACCCCTAAAAAGCGCGGGAAAACATTAAACCCATGGTGATTGGGTTGAAGTTGTCTTACATCCTCATTACCACCTACTTACTTGAATTTGTATTGTTAGTCTTCTGCAATGTTTGTTTTAACTTGAATACACTTAAAAATCCTTCAAAACGAAGAAAACATCAACTGAAAAAAATAGAGAAAGATTGATAAGTCGTGTGGAGATTTATAAAATGTTAAAAACTCTCAAAACCAATTTTATTTTTTAGCGTCAAAGAAGCTTAAGTGAAGAGCGGCGAAAAGTGTTGCTAGAGCGTCAAGTGAAGGAACTGGTTGAGTTCTTCACTATCAAGTCTGTTCGCGATGGTGAACTGCAAGGAAGAACGTCAGGTTCTTTGGCTTGGAGGCTGCTGCGAGGCGAAACAAAACAACAGGAAAATGAATGGCAGGTAAAAGAGGAAAAAAAGAGTTTTTTTACTTGATTATCTTATCATAGAAGCAAAACCAAGGAAATCCCATCTGGCCCGTCGCAAAAATAAATAGAGATCTTAACCACAGACGTTTTTGAACCACGGACGGCAACGGGAAGGCGAATGTTTAAGTTTTTGGCAAAACTTTTACCTCCAAATATTTGTTGGAAAGCCCTGGTTTTAGCAATTAAAAATTGAATTTATGAACAAAAAGTCACTAATACGCGCCAAAGACGAGAACGTTTCACTTCCGGTTGCCGTTCGTTCCTCAAAAACGTGTGCTTAAGCTCTCCAATTTAACGTAAATGACGCAATGAGCTAACGAGAACTTGAGTCAAAAAGATGCAACTAGTGCTAAGCACGGGAAATTGTCCGTAAGCCAAGTCACGATTGGTTTGGTTTTTCCTCTGATTGGTTCCGGTAAAAGAGCATGCAGTGTATGTACTATTTTGTAATGTATCACTATTTCAGCTTTCTCAAACTTAGCGTTAATCAGTTCTAATTTTTAAAACCCCTAAAAGGAATTGAGCTGTTATACTCGGGGATAGGTTTTATTTCCCTTCACTAATGTTCTGTTTCTTATCTTCTTCATTGTAGCACGAACCTTATATTTATAAACCTACAGACGAAGAAATTAAAGAAAAGAGGTGAGAACAGTTAAGGCTTTGTTTCTATGGAAACCAGATATCCCTGTTAAGAACTGACAAGGACCACGTGCACCACATTTTGTTAACCCCGTGTGCTTTCCTTTTCTTGTAGATTGCGAATCTGCTTCAATTGTGTTATGAACAAGTATCTGAGAGGCTTTGATAGAAAGCTGGATTTATCTGGTTGGCAATCAAGAGTAGCTGAATACAACTCTATTGTGCGTAAAGTTGAGAGAGATTGGAAAATGGTGGGTGTTATCTTACAATTACAATGCACGTCTGTGTCTGTCTGTCTGTCTGTCTGTCTGTCTGTCTGTCTCTTTCTACGTGTTTGTGTGGCTAAGTCTGTCAATCTCTGCCCGTCTGTCTACCTGTATAAAGGTTGGTTTCTGGCGACACTTAAACGTCCAGTTCAGTCTATAGCCTTGTTTATTGTTTTTCTTAGGTGTACTTGGCAAGGACAGAAACCGCTTCTACTGGCTCAGTCACGTGGAAGATAGATTTAAATTCTTGTGATCTAGTGATTGACACCGTTACTGTAGTGGCAACAAGCACCACGTTTCAGACTGGACGCGTGGACTGGAAACTAACGGGCGATGAAGAGAGTCAAAGTGAGACGCTGTCAGGGGGTAAGTGATTGACATCGAATTTCTCCCTACAGTATTCATATATTGTCAAGCAGACACGTGATGAGAATAAAGAAAATCATCAACTAGGATCAGTACATTGCCAAGCAGGCAATTTTCAGTAGCAACATTGAATAAAGTGTGTGCAAACGTAAGACCAACTTGTTGTCAATCAGCACCCGATTCATACCAAAAGACAAGGAAAAGTTAACAGTTGACGCGCGTTGCAATGACGGGAAACAAAAAGTGGTTGACGCGCGCTGCAATGGCGGGAAAAAAGTGGTTGACGCGCGTTGCAATGGCGGGAAAAAAGTGGTTGACGCGCGTTGCAATGGCGGGAAAGAAAAAGTGGTTGACGCGCGTTGCAGTGGCGGGAAAGAAAACGTGGTTGACACGCGTTGCAATGGCGGGAAGTAGAATTTGTTTAACGCGCTTTGGAGTGAAGGGAAAAAAAACGTGGTTGACACGCGTTGCAATGACGGGAAACAAAACGTGTTTGACGCGCTCTGCAATGGCGGGAAAGGAAACGTTTTTGACGCGCCTTGCAATGGCGGGATATTCATGATGCGCTTTGTAGTACTGGGAAAAATTCTGAAAACCTTTTAAAACTCCACAGCTAGATGCGTTTCATGGCGCACTGAAACGTAATTCAGTTGAGAATGTCCATTGACAAGTTTTATTTACTCTTTCCGAACAGGGCAAGAATCCACCATAACGTCCGCACTCAGTGGCTCCAAGACTCTCAAACTCACAGCCACACTCAATGGCGGGAAAGGAGACATCGCTTGGCAACACGCACAGATCTTTCGTCAGACGTTTGGCAGCGAGAGTGAATATCCACTTGACATATTAGTCTCGCTTCGAGAACCCACTCGCGACACCCATCTCTAGAGTTTATTGACACATAATACATTGCTACAGTGAAATCCCGGTTAAACGAACTCGGATGTAGAGAATCTCTGGATATACTTTGCAAATCACTTGAGCGGTAAAATGCACTCGCTAAATTTCTTCTAACGCTGTGTCAATCTAGGTCCCGTGTACTAAAAACTTTTATCTCGTGGACACTAGATAGCGCTACTATTCACACAACTTCGAAATATAAGGGAACCCCTGGATGTTGCAAACCTCTGTCATAGCAAGCAAACCTGCTAAAACTGGACAAATCACATATTTAACGAACATCGGATAAAGCGAACTGAATTTTCTAAACCAAACGAGTTCGTCAGTTAGCCGGGGCTATACTACTGTAGCTTATTAGAACTGAAGATGTACACAAAAATATATTATTTTAAAATATAGGTCTTTCTTTATATAGGTCTTTACTGTAGTTATGAAACTACCCTAAAATCTCTAGAAGGAATTTATCTTTATCTTATCTTTACCTTATTTAGCAAATGTTAGAACGCAGATCGCCAATACGAATGTAGGGGTTTAAGAACAAACAGAAGAATTGTAACACTTACTTTAGGAATTAAAAGGAAGTACATGCGCCAGGTTTAGGTAATTTTAGAATACCTTGGAAACTGGCTGCGAGCAACCGGCCATGTTTATTTTTACATTTATTTATGTAGAAGTGAACAAATGAACTGAAACATGACAGAAAAAAACTTTAAAATTTTTCCAGGTGCTCTTTTAACTTTAGAGTGGTCTTCAAAAGCAACGTGATCACTCTGGCCAATCAGAAAGGACACTGTCAATCCAGTAAACCAATCAAAACTCGAAAGGAAACATGTAGCCGGTGCGAAGCGCGGGAAAACGTGTGCGAGCGAGTCACGATTGGTTTTAGTTCCGCTTTTACCTAGTTCCTAGAGGCGGCTGTATTCGCAGGCTACTAGGAACAAGGCAAGTTCTGCTTCTGATTGGTTGAGAAGTGGCGCGAAATTTTAAAACCAATCATGAAACAATGTAAAGCAAAACCAATGCAATTCGGATTACTTTCGACAACCGCTTTATGAAGACTATTTTTCACTAAACAATTTACTGAATGTCAACAATATATTGAAGGTCAAGGTTTTAACTGTAGTAAGAAAGAAAGAGTAGGAATAGAAGTAAGATAAGTGGTATGAATTGTAATAGGGTATTATCTAAATATTAACGTACTGAAATTTTTCTTAGAAACTGGAGTAAGCTAGTTTGGGCGATGTGCACATTTTAACTAAAATTTTCTTAAGTAGTTTTATGAAATAGATGTATTGGGAAAGTTGGGACGCGTATTATGATTGGTAGGAATGACAGAACAACACTCTTTTCCTCATAGAATTTTAAACTAAGTTAGATAGTAGCAAAATACTGATAGATATATATTTCAAGAACAAGGGAAATCATTAAAAAATGATTTTACTTCTCAATTATTTGCGTAGTCATTCTTGTTTGATTCGCAAATCATTAATAATTCATCAAGTTAAATAACCGTGAAGGAGGTTTGCATATAATTGGATACCCGGTCTTAATTAGCATATATTTTAACGATTTTATTTCTCCGTTTACTCCGTAGTTTTTGTTTCGATTGAGAAGATATATCAAACACTCGAGACTGTTTCATTGACTATCCAAACGCCTGGAATTTCGTCAAAAATACTCCACTGCGCGTTGTATTTTCAACTCTCTTCTCGTTGTTTGATATCCCGATGAAACACTGCCTCTCGTATTTGATATATTACTTGAACCCTTAAACTATACCTGTGAAAGGCGAGATCTTTCTTCCCCGACCGCGCTAGGTTCATTCCGATCGCCGATTTGTTTTTCTTTGTTTTTTTTTTTCGCTGTATTAAAGCCTAATTTTTCCGGGCATTGAAAATAAGAATACGGAAAAACTAGCCAGAACACAGCCAAAACATTCCTTAATTTGTTGTGAGCTCATAAAAAGCGGTGATTTACAGAATTCTCGTTGATAAGAAACTTTTTTACCCTGGTGCTACAAAACCTGAAAAGATCCCATGCTGATTTTAGTCTCAAGTTGCTCTTTATTCAAGGTCGTTGCCTTTTCCTCCATCTTATGCCTCCCTCAACTCTCAAGGCCCAATTTATATTAGAGACGAATTATCCTTTTGAGACGGATAGACTAAATGGGCGATTAACCTCAGTTCACAGGTACTAATATACGTTTTATTTTAAACCCCAAAGAAACAGTTCTTGGCCGGTTACGGAAAATTTTATTTCTGGAGAATTCCCTTTCAATTTTATTTGGGGAAGAAACGTCAGATAGTACCGTACTTGGGTGTTTTTATAGCAGTTGACATCTTCTATTTTCTCAGATGACTGTTGTCTATCTAATTTCTCTTTCAACCCCACCCCTCCCCACCCCGTCGTGCTCGCTTCGCTTGTGATTATTTTTCGCCCGCTAGACGATCTGAGAAATAGAGAGGTTGTGAATGGTCTAATGCTTTGATGACTATTAATATGCATCCAGAAAAAATTTTCTTGGAAGGAAACGCAAGTCCAACAAAGGTATGTGGAGTTTGAGGCTTGTGCGCCTGTAGTTACCTTCCCCAGCGGCGATAACGCAAACGATTTGTTACCTCTTGTATGCATGCATGAAATCGGCAAGGAGAGGAAGTTGTTTTCGTGTTGCTGATCACTGCTGTTGAAGCCTTTTCATATGATTGTTGGACTTCTATTTGACGACAATCCGAATCCTTTATTTGTGAGTATTATTAGACGTTTAACACGATAGCTGCTAACTTAATATAGCTTCCTGGGTCTTATTTTGTTTTATATCCAACCTTTGTTCACTCGCCGGTTACCGCTCACTCGTGTACCAAAACAGACCGGATTATTGTAAGGCTATGCTCTGACTCAGACAAGTATAATTTACATAGAATGCAAAGTACAGGGGGTCAACAGTTGTTATCTATAAAGTGTGAGTGTTTTTGGTGCAAAACTAAAAAGTTGCGGTTCACTCTAATGTAACAAATGCTCAAAAACATTTTTGTTTGTACCTTGCCTCGCTTTCACGTATAATTTTGGCCAAAAATATTGTGCAGTTTGTGATATTACTAATTTCTCTGAAAACATGGCTATTTTTTGGTGTTGTGAAAACTATTGTTGGATAGCAATAATTATAATTCTCATGCTTTACTGTACTGGTACTACTGTTTATTGTCTTTTCATTTTTTTATGACCTTTATATCAATGGTGTTTGCATCTGAAAAACCTGGTCAAGCACGAAAGTGTATGATGATATTTATAGAGCCATTTCTAAACATTGTGCTACTGCCGTGCCAAACTAAACTGAAGAATTAAATTCAACTTAAGTGCAGCAGTAGCACGACATTTGAAACCATTATGTTTGGCAGGCTGAATTAAGTTTGGCACGACTACTTAGCACAGCAGGCCTTACCGTGCCACAAGGCAGTAGCACAACTAGATTTCAAACAGTGTGCTCTTGTCGTAAAAGGTAAAAATAGGTAAAGTCTGTGTCTGAGCCAAGTGGCCCATACAGCCGGAGCTTATCCCAGTTTCCATAGCATTAAGCGACTAGGAGTATTGCCACTCCCCCCTGAATGGGATGCTAGTCCATCGCAGGGTTCCTCCATCAGAAAATTCGCCAGTACCCATTTATACACCTGGGTGGAGAGAGGCACTGTGAGAGTAAAGTGTCTTGCCCAAGAACACAACGCAGCGCCCCGGTCAGGCCTCGAACCTGGGCGAATGCTTTGCGTTCTTGCCGCTGGGGAAGCTAACTGTAGCCGCAAAAGCGTCAAACTTTTCCCTGTCTTTCACTGTCATCAAACAGAACCTGTCTACTCGGAGTCGAGCGCGCTAACCATTAGGCCACCACACCTCCCTGCTCTTGTCATATCGAACTAAATTTGTAAACTATTTTAATGTATTTTAAGTTATTTTGCAACTGCGCAACTGCATTAAATTCGCCTTTTGAAACCACTGCTATCTATCATTGTGTCACTGCCAAGCCAAATTAATTTGAGTTAGGCAAAGAAGTAGCATGACCTTTGGAATAGGTCTAAGTATGGCATATGGAGTTATATGGTTAGCTTTTGAAATTTTGGCTTTGCATTTAATTTTTGAAATTTCAGTTTTTGGTATTTTAATTTTAACTTTCTTTTTGTGGTATTTACATCTAATCTTAAAGTTTCCAGATGCTATTTTTCTGCAATTAGATTTCAGATTTGCAGTTTTTGGCATAATGTTTTTGGTTATAGATTTCAGTTTTGGATTTTTCATTTTATTTTCAACATATTCTAGGTCAGTATTAGATTGTGGCATAAGCCAGTTATTTTCAATTTTGTTTTTGTCACTGAAAATAGGTTATGTCGTGGTATATCGAGTAACTTTTTCTGATGTTCAAAGTTACCTTCAAATAGAGAGAAACCTCAAAATAAAAGTTTACTAAATAGAGAATAATACATGGATGCATGTAAAAAGAAAAAGAAAATAAAGAAATATATGTTTATAGTGGTCTAGGTCTAGGTCTATACGGAATTTCTCTTCGCTGAGTGTTCAACTCAATATCTCATGAGTGAGCGCAGCGAAAACAAACGAGAAAGGAAATTTCATATCTCCAGGCAACCTTGTATTATTTTGTTTATTTTGTAAACCTACTTATTACGAGGTTTTTGATGTTTTCTGAAGATTTCCGACCATTTTCTGAAGGTTTCCGAAGATGTTCAAAATGTTGTTTGAAGGTCATACAAAAGTTCCTGAAAAAATGTTTTGGCACTTTTCCCAAAATTTCTGAAGATTGCCAAGGAAGATCCGAAGATGTTTGGACTTAATGTTAAAAAAAAATTAAAAAAAACATCAAGTGACAGTCACAAGCAGAAAGGAAGTACTTCCAAGGAGGGTCGAATGCTGATGTTGTGATTGGTTTGTTTTTCGCTTGCTTGTGATGACTTAGTCCATCTTGCTTTCACTGTATCATGAGTGACGGAGTTATAAGCCGATTCAGAAAAAAGGAAGCATTAGTATATGTAATGTATATGACTCCACTTACAAGTCCAATTTTAGAATTTTCACAATGTCGTAAGTGCTCTTATGACTTCGATTACGACTTTGACTATGACTCTGTTGCTGTTGAAAACCAGTCTTAAGGTAAAAATAGCAAAATTAATGAAACAAATTAAAAAATAGAGCGGTTTTACTTAACCCGTGAAATAAGTAGTGGAATAATAGATGCTACTACTTTGTATTAGTTCTTGCAGTATTATTCCTACTTTTGTTAGTAATTTTTGTGTTTTTTTTTTGTATTTTGTGTACCACACACTAATACTAATTAGTAAGCTCTATGACACACAAACTAACCAGTTTTTGTTTCACCGGTTACGTAAAACCACTCTAAGACAAAAAGGAACAAGGATTCTTATGATAGAGAAGTCAGATTAATTAGACACCTCTGTGAAGTTGTTTAGCTTATTTAAGCCTTTAAGGTTGGAAAAATGTCTTGAAACAAATGAGAAGTTAAAATTAATAATAATAATTTGAAAGCCACAAAAAGGTCATAAACAAAATACAATGTTGTATTGGCCAATTTCTAGCTGATTGTATTTTTGTTTGATATGGCCTACAGTACACAAGGTGAAGAGTGATGGCTTCATTATTACTGGCACAGTACCAATTTGAGGTAAGGTTACCCCCAGCATATAACTTGCCAGTACCCATTCACATGTACTTGTTGTAGGTCAAATTGGTTTTTTAACAGAAACCCAGATTTAAAACAAGTAAGTCCCTATGATTTGTATTGTACAAGTGTTTGTACCTTTGTTTCCATTAAGAACCATATTAAGAAAATCACGAGAGAAAATTTACCAATCAAAATTGCATCATTTGGATTAAATTCACAGCACCCACTACCTTGCACTCGATGGCGTTATCTTGTTTTTAAACAAGCTTGCCTGAAGAAAGTTGAATTTGGTTAATTCTCCTGTTTCACTGTCATTAAGTAGTCTGGAAAACTTCACTTGGATACACTTAAAGAATTTCTTTGGTTTCTCTAAGAAATTTGCAACGCTTAGGTCAGAATTCAAGTTGCTCGCTGCAAAACCGAAATTGTTGTTGCGTGTGTCACAATTTAGGTGCGAAAAGCAATCATGTATGAACTCTTCGTATTTCCAAATATGGTACTTCTCAAATCTGAATAGTCAAACACTGTGAATTTGCTTTTGTTTTCAGGTTAAATCAGTTTTTAACCTAAAGATGAAAACAAAACAATGCGAATTCATTAAAAAGAAATCCCAATAAAAATATATATTTTTTTAGTTCTAAGAAGAGTGTTATCTCATTAAATTACCAAGGTTGAAAAGAGATTTAACCTGAAAACCAATTTGACCTACAACATATACACTTGGGTGGAGACAAGCATTGTAAGAGTAAAGTGTCTTGTTCAAGAACACAATACAATGACCCTTGCAAGAACTCCAATCAGGGCTTTCAATAAGACCTAGCCTGCGTGGCCGGTGTTCAAAGGGGAAGGAGAAGGGGAGTTCGAGCGCGAGGTGCGAGGTGCGAGGAGAGAGGGCGAAGCGCGATCGGAGAAGGGGGGAAGGGGAACGCCTGCCCTGACGCTATTGTTTTTTTCATACCGCCCCTAAAGTACGTGTCATCTGCTTGCGCTCTGTTTTACATCTGGCTGTCAAAATAACAAAACCCTTCACCGCTCGAATTGCCTATCTAATTTCTTTTCTTCTCGTCTTCTTGTCAGAAATATGGCAAGACAAAATCTTTTCACGGTAGATCAGGTCAGATATATCTTCCTTGCACCATTCAACTGCGGATTTGTTACGAAAAATTGCCGTTCTGAGACTGACAGAACGTTTATTTCAATCAAGCAGCGTTTCCGGTGTTCGAGTTTATGGCGTCGGGTTGCAACCGGCCGTGACACAAACAACTTTATACCTCACAGCGTGTAGCGCTTAGCGGCTGCTCTTAACTTGTTATTCTTCGCAGATTCAGTAGTTTGATACCAAATCCTACAACGGCCGACTTCTTTCAAAGAATCAACCCCTTCTCAGAGAAATCGCTCATAACATTCGCCATTGGATTCATCTGCATTGAATGAAAGTTGAGACCAGACCACAGCCATCAAATAAATCGATTGAATGACATACATCTGACTGATCAGAACAATCAATTTTCACACTCTATAAATTCTGACCAATCACGATTTTTGCGTCCAGAATCTGGACGTAAAAAATGACAAAAACAATAGCGTCAGGGCAGGCGTTCCCCTTCCCCCCTTCTCCGATTGCGCTTTGCGCTCTCTCCTCGCACCTCGCGTTCGAACTCCCCTTCTCCTTCCCCTTTGAACGCCGGCCACGCAGGCTAAATAAGACCTGGCAACTCCCAATTTAGATTTTAATTTAATTTTAATTTAATTTAATTTTAATTTGATTTTAATTTTAATTTAAATTTTAAATTTAATTTTAATTTTAATTTTAATTTTAATTTAATGTAATTTTAATTTTAATTTTAATTTTAATTTAATGTAATTTTAATTTTAATTTAATTTAATTTTAATGTAATTTTAATTTTAATTTAATGTAATTTTTAGTTTAATTTTAATTTTAATTTTAATTTAATTTTTATTTGATTTTTATTTTAATTTGATTTAATTTAATTTAATTTAGATTTTAATTTAATTTTAATTTAATTTAATTTTAATTTGATTTTAATTTAAATTTAAATTTTAAATTTAAATTTAATTTAATTTTAATTTTAATTTTTTTTAATTTTAATTTTAATTTAATTTAATTTTAATGTAATTTTAATTTTAATTTAATGTAATTTTTATTTTAATTTTAATTTTAATTTAATTTTTATTTGATTTTTATTTTAATTTGATTTAATTTAATTTAATTTAGATTTTAATTTAATTTTAATTTAATTTAATTTTAATTTGATTTTAATTTAAATTTAAATTTTAAATTTAAATTTAATTTTAATTTTAATTTAATGTAATTTTTATTTTAATTTTAATTTTAATTTAATTTAATTTTAATTTTAATTTTAATTTAATATAATTTTTATTTTAATTTTAGTTTTAATTTAATTTTAATTTGATTTAATTTAGATTTTAATTTAATTTTAATTTAATTTAATTTTAATTTGATTTAAATTTAAATTTTAAATTTAATTTTAATTTTAATTTTAATTTTAATTTTAATTTTAATTTAATTTAATTTTAATTTAATTTTAATTTTAATGTAATTTTAATTTTAATTTTAATTTTAATTTTAATTTAATTTTAATTTGATTTTTATTTTAATTTGATTTAATTTAATTTAATTTAATTTTAATTTAATTTTAATTAATTTAATTTAATTTTAATTTTAATTTAATGTAATTTTTATTTTAATTTTAATTTTAATTTAATTTTAATTTGATTTTTATTTTAATTTGATTTAATTTAATTTAATTTTAATTTAATTTTAATTTAATTTAATTTAATTTTAATTTTAATTTAATGTAATTTTTATTTTAATTTTAAATTTAATTTAATTTTAATTTGATTTTTATTTTAATTTTAATTTGAATTTAATGTAATTTTTATTTTAATTTTAAATTTAATTTAATTTTAATTTGATTTTAATTTAAATTTTAATTTTAAATTTATATTAATTTTAATTTTAATTTTAATTTAATTTTAATTTTAATTTTAATTTTAATTTTAATTTAATGTAATTTTATTTTAATTTTAATTTTAATTTTAATTTAATTTAAATTTGATTTTTATTTTAATATGATTTAATTTAATTTAATTTTTATTTTAATTTTAAATTTAATTTAATTTTAATTTGATTTTTATTTTAATTTTAATTTTAGTTTTAATTTAATTTTAATTTTAATTTTAATTTTAATTTAATTTTTATTTTATTTAATGTTAATTTAATGTTAATTTAAATTTAAATTTAATTTAATTTAATTTTAATTTTAATTTAATTTGATTAAATTAAATTTAATTTTTAATTTTAATTTAATTTTAATTTTAATTTTAATTTTATTTAATTTAACTTTAATTTTCATTTTAATTTTCATTTTATTTTAATTTAATTTGAAAAATGATCTGCAACGCAATGCTGCAGTAAAAATTAACATTCAGCACAATTCCGTCTAACGTCTGAGATGAATAAAGCGTTGTTTTTATAACCACTAACAGGAAATTGCATTTCAAATACAAACTATCATTGCCTTATCACCAGAGTGTCCGTAATGAAGAGGTAGAGTTTGTATGAATTTGCTCTCTGGAGAGATTTGACTGTACTCATAAAAATGATCAATGTACAGTGCTTTATTAAAAAGAATTAAAAACGAAATTTGTACCTATACAACTATTACAAAGAAAGAAAAGATCATAAAGTCTCAATATCTCTTGAAATAAAGTCCTCGGAAACGTTTCTCTAACATGGTTTTCTACTAATCATTGTAACTATTAAATTAATTAAAGCCATTATAATTTTTAACTTACCGGTAACTTTTAATTTGTAATTTTAAATTTGTAATTTTTTAACTTAAATTGTATTTTTTAATTTAAATTAAATTTTTTGGTTTTAACCCTTAATCCCCTCTTGAAATTCTTGTCTCCCAGTGACATTCTATTGCGTAGGTATGGGAATTTTTTGGATCTGCAGAATACATGCACTTGTACTGCATTACTGGCAGTATACATCATCTTATATGCTGATTGTAATTTTTTCTTTAATTTTCATTAAATCACAGAATGAGAGAGAGTTTTTTGCAAGGCTGCAATCATTGGAATATGGCGTGCATTTCTATGAAAACCCAGACTTGCAGCAACAAGCACTTAGTGTTCTTCCAGTATCTGAATTAAAACAGAGAGCAAAGGAGGCGAGTGAAAAAAGCAGAGAGAATGGACAGAATGGAGTTGATGAAAGAGACTGTTTGTTCTTAGAAGTTGTCCGCTGGTTTGGTATGAACTTTTTTTGAATTGAATAGATGTGGAATCTTGCATTTTAATAAAGCTTCTAGTAAATAAATAAAGATGGTAAATGGTTTTAAGCTCGGTGATAAGTAATGAAGATAAATTTTTGAACAATGACATGAGTGTGGGACAAAGAAAAAATTCTGAGTCCCCAACGGGAATCGAGCCCATGCCCTCCCAGATACCGGATGGGCACTCTAACCCACTAATCTACGAGAGACTCGTGGTGAGCTAGGCCATATACTAGGTTGATATGTGACATGCGTCCTGCATACTGCTTGGAATCAGCAATGTCGAAATCATCTAGTGTGTAGTAAATAATGGCCTAGCTCATCATGAGTCTTTTGTAGCTCAGTTGGTTAGAGCGTCCAACCGGTATCTGGGAAGGCCATGGGTTCGATTCTTGTAGGGGACTCAGAATTTTTCCTTGTCCCATGCTGGTGTCATTGTTGAGAAATTTATCTTCATTAATAAAGCTTCTGTTGGCAACTTTACAAATTCCTCTTGAAAGGTGTGCAGCTTATGAAATAATATTCTAATTGATGATTAAGTTCATTAATTGTTGGTTTCAGCTAAATTTTTTAGCTGGATGGACAAACCACTTTGTGGAAATTGCGGCACTAAGACAGAAGCCATTGGACCTGTGCAGCCAACAGCTGAGGATAGGAGATGGCATGCTGGAAGAGTGGAAGGGTTTAAATGTCCAAAATGCGGAAAAGATGAGAGATTCCCAAGATACAATCATCCAGGGAAGCTGTTAGGTAAGGTACTCACAATTTAGGCCATTACTTGTGTCTTCTTTCTTCCTTTGTTCTTGTGCTTCTTTTTGAAATGATTCATATACAGTACAGTGTACATATGGGAGGTGCAGTGGCCTATAGTTAGTGTGCCTGACTCTGGATTAAAGGGACATGGTCAGCGTTCACATTTTGAAAAAAGTCCACCTTAACCCGAAATCAAAATACGTGTAGAGAACCTTCAGAAATCTGCTTCAATCTTCTCAGTGTTTTTTTTTTCTTCTAAATTTTCCCATTTAGTGAAACACTGAGAAGATTGAAGCAGATTTCTGATGGCTTGTTTTGAAAAAAGTCCACAGTGGTATTTTTTCAAAACGTTAAAACTAGTGTCCAGGTCAGCGCGGTAAGAACGCTGACCATGTCCCTTTAAGCGGTCCGGGTTTGAGCCCTGGCTGGGGTCACTGTGTTTTGTTCTTGGGCAAATCACTTTACTTGAGATCACAGTACCTATCTCCACCCAGGTGTGTAAATGGGTACTGGCAAATTTAAAACTGGGTGTAACCCTGCGATGGACTAGTATCCCATCCAAGAGTAGAAATACTCCTAGTCGCTTCACACTAGGAAAACCAGTATAAAAAAACCTGATGGGTCACTAGGCTTAAAGTGCAGACTTTAATACAGACCTTGCCAAAAAAGTATACATATAATCAACTTTTTCATGTCCACTTTACAGAGACCCGTTGTGGCAGATGTGGAGAATTTGCCAACTGCAAGGCCTTGATACTTCGTTCAATGGGTTTTGAAGTGCGGCATGTCACTGACTGGACTGATCATGTTTGGGTTGAAGTTTACTCAGATGCACAGCAAAGATGGATTCACTGTGACAACGATGAAAATCATTTTTATGAAAGGTCCATGGGGAAGAAATTGACTTATATTATTGCGTTCACTCATGAAGAGGTATTTTTTGCCCTAAAACTGTCATAATCTGTACAAATAATAGACGTTATTATTCAAGAAAAGTCATGATACCCACATATAGTCAGAAAGTCACTATTATCTGCCATCCATACATAAGAGATATCCTAGAATATTATGTACATTGGCAAGAATTGTCCAAAGTCTTCCAAAGCACTGTATAACCACAGTTTATCTATACCTGTAAGTGTTTTGTCGACCATTTGGTTAATGCTGAAACATTTATCCCGCTCAATCCTGCAGAATATCATCTGATTTTAGCCAACTCAGCCGACAGTCGGCTAAGCAATATTCTGCACAGTTTCACAGGATAACGATTAATTGTTATAAACTTAAATATGAGACTTAACAATGTATGTCTTATTGGACAATTCTCTGCCATTCTTTTTTCAACTGAGCAAGATAGTGATTTGACCTCCATGGCAAAGGAACTCCTGGCAGTGACCTCCCTCCCTCTCGTAATGTCATATAAGTTATGATCTTAGAAGTTATCTCCAAGTCCTTGGACATATAGGAGTTTTGATTCAAAAGTTTAAGTATCGCGGAAATTGATAGTAAAAAATGTACTTATCTTATATCATACAATATAAGAAGAAATCAAGTGTCGATCACTGTTGAGGTTAAAAGGTTAATTTCAATGTCTTTCAAAAGGCTGTGGATGTAACATGGAGATATTCTACAAAACATGATGAAATCTGTCAACGAAGGTTAATGGTTAGCGAGGAATGGCTAGCAAGAACATTAAAAATGTTTAATAACCAGGTTAGTGTCCAAACTATCTACGTAATATATTTTTCCTTTAACCTTCTGCCCTAAAGTTCCTAAAAACGTGACCCTCATTATCTTGCAGTTAGGTAGAAGGATGTGCCATGTGTTGGCTGACCCAGCCTTACAAAGCAAACATGAGAACTTTGTTCAAGCTGACAATTAAAAGGGGGTGTCTAAAATAAAGCCCCATGTGTCTTCTGATAAAATGCTTGGTTCCCCTTTCAATTTTCCCTGTGTATGCTTGTAAATCAAAGGGAGAATTTTGTAAAAGATAAGTAGTCACTAAGGACCTTATTTCACACACCCCTTAAATTAAATCCAGTTGCACTTGAGGGTACTTCTTTCAGAGGCTTGATACATCTGGAGGGTCACAACTTTCCTGGATACACTAACAACTGTGAAATTTTGTCACTTTTTTTAAAAGATCCTTTCCTCTTGAGAGTCTTTACTTTACGGTATTCCTTCTGACTATAGTATAAGGCAGTATTCCCATTTTTAATTTTCTATGTTTACTACAGCTGCAACATAGGCTTTCTCCCGAGCGGCGTCAGACACTTTTGGAACGTTCAGCAAAGGAACTTGCTGGGTTCTTTTCAGTTCATGAAAGAAAACTGTATGGAACTACTGCATGGAGGCGTATGATTGGAAGACCTGAATCACGGGTAAATTCTTTCAAATAGTCAATCACCTGTAACATTGCCACAATATTCTCACTGGCAACTGCCAATTCTTAATTCGCATTTCTGTAGCACGAATTGACTATAGTATTAAATCAGGAATCTTGCCAAAATTCCTGCTTTGAATTTTAGAGAGGAAAGAAATTCTCACTAATAAAAATCCTGCTGGGATTGTTGCCGTGAATCTCATCAAGATTATGGCAGCTGGGAATTTTACTTCCTGCTGTGAAACTTGGCGAGATTCCTGGCAAGATTTTGGCTGCTGGGAATTTTGTTTCCCGCTGTGGACCTTGCTAAGATTTCATGATTCCCAGCAGGATGCTGCCAAGAGTTTGGGAATTTCACTTCTTTCTTACCAGGAATCTTGGCTAGATTTCAAGATTTCTGACAGCAACTACTAAGAATTTAACTGTTGGGAATTTTGCTTCCTGCTATAAATTCTGCTGGGACTCACGCCAGGATACTCGCTGGGAATGCAATCCTGGCGGCGATAATCTTGGCAGGATCCTGGTGGGACTCCAGCGGGATCCTGACATAATCCCATTTTTGTCACAAGGGCAGTTATTGGGACTGATTCCACTCTATTGTTTTTCATTTCTTCATGTACAACCTCAAAAGATACCGTGATGAAGGCAATGGCATTCTATCAGGACTGTACACCTTAAGTGATACAGAATTACACTGAAAGTAATGATGAGTCTCCTTGCCCTTTTCACATTGGAATAATAATAATAATAACTTTATTTAACGAGGGTAAAAACTCTTTACAGTTAAAAACTGAGAAACTAGTGGCCCTCATTATATTATACATAAAAAATGATAATTGAAATGACTAAAAACAAAATACTAAAATAGAGTTTAACTTAAGAAATAGAGAACCCCCAGGGTTCTTTTCCCACGTCACTCTGGTTTTATTTTATTTTATAGTGGTTTTGGTTTTGTCTTTCAGCATGAGCCGTATACTTTTACACCTACTGATGAAGAAATAAACAACAAAAGGTGATGTAAAGGTTATTTTTTTTTCATCTAGACCATGTCTTCCTTAAAGTGTATATATGGCATGGATTTTTCTAGATTTAATCTCTCTGCATTTGTGTAGATTTGTTTTCCAAATAGATCATTTTGATTGCAGCTCTTTTTGCAACTCCTATCTTAAGAGTATGCCCCCACTTTAACCGAGGCAAAATGTAAACAAATCAGTCTTTTCATCTGTCACCAAGTCATTTAACAATTATTCGCCTAGTAGCAGGGTCAATATAATGTCATAAGTCAATCTTTTCGACCAATGAGAATGTCCGATTCTTATATTCACCTCTGAGGTTATACTAAAAGACAATAATTATCAAGTAACATTACAGAAAACAACCACTGTGAATTTGAACAACGTGGATCAACAGGGCATAGTTAAAGGGATAATCTTTTCAACCGTTCTTTATATGTTTTTTAAAGATCAAGGGTCCAGTATAGCTGTGCAAGTGATAAATACTTCAGAGGGTGCAAGATGGAGGCATTCTTGGACGGCTGGAAATCTGGAGCAGCAGCTGTGAACTCAGTGTTCAGGAAATGTGAATATGATTGGAGAACAGTAAGTGTAATAGTATAGGACCAGAACAAGAAATTCTTGACTTGTAGGACATTTCAGCGGGTAATTTCTCTCCATCATTAATCATCCCTTCCTAGTGGGTTCCAGCTATTATAATGTATTGTCTGGATGTTATAGCTGACAAAGGAATGAACATCATGTTTAATTGCAGGTGTGCGACTATCTTCATCATCGTGGAGTTGAAGAGGCTGACCTTGTCATGTTACAGAAAGGAAACGTATGTAAATCTTAACTTCAAGTAATACAGCAATCTAGTCAGGGTCAATGTCATTGTTTACCCCACAAACTATAAGCATAATAATGGTTAGTGGTCCTGGTTCACCTTGGTTCACCTGGTTCACCTTGGTTCTCCTGATTCACCTGGTTCACCTTGGTTCTCCTGGTTCACCTTGGTTCTCCTGGTTCACCTTGTTCTCCTGGTTCACCTGGTTCACCTTGGTTCTCCTGGTTCACCTGGTTCAACTGGTTCAACTGGTTCACCTTCTTCTCCTCGTTCTCCTAGTTGTCCTTGTTCACCTGGTTCACCTTGGTTCTCCTGGTTCACCTGGTTCTCCTGGTTCACCTTGGTTCACCTGGTTCACCTTGGTTCACCTGGTTCACCTTGGTTCTCCTGGTTCACCTTGGATCTCCTGGTTCACCTTGGTTAACCTGGTTATCCTGGTTCGCCTTGGTTCACCTTGGTTCACCTTGGTACTCCTGGTTCACCTTGGTTCCCCTGGTTCGCCTTTGTTCTCCTGGTTTACCTTGGTTCTCCTGGTTCACCTTGGTATTCCTGGTTTTCCTGGTTCATCTTGGTTCTCCTGGTTTACCTTGGTTCTCCTGGTTCACCTTGGTATTCCTGGTTTTCCTGGTTCGCCTTTGATCTCCTGGTTTACCTTGGTTCTCCTGGTTCACCTTGGTATTCCTGGTTTTCCTGGTTCATCTTGGTTCCCCTGGTTCTCCTGGTTCACCTTGGTATTCCTGGTTTTCCTGGTTCATCTTGGTTCTCCTGGTTAACCTTGGTTCTCCTCGTTCACCTGGGTTCTCCTTGTTCTCCTGGTTGACCTTGGTTCTTCTGGTTGACCTTGGTTCTCCTGGTTCACCTTGGTTCTCCTGGTTCTCCTGGTTCACCTTGGTTCTCCTGGTTCTCCTGGTTCTCCTGGTTCACTTTGGTTCTCCTGGTTCACCTTGGTTTTCCTAGTTCACCTTGGTTCTCCTGGTTCACCTTGGTTATCCTGGTTCACCTTCACCTGGTTCACTTTGGTTCTCCTGGTTCACCTTGGTTTTCCTAGTTCACCTTGGTTCTCCTGGTTCACCTTGGTTTTCCTAGTTCACCTTGGTTCTCCTGGTTCACCTTGGTTATCCTGGTTCACCTTGGTTCTCCTGGTTCACCTGGTGCTCCTGGTTCACCTTGGTTTTCCTGGTTCACTTTGGTTCTCCTGGTTCACCTTGGTTCCCCTGGTTTAGCAAGTTCACCTTGGTTTTCCTAGTTCACCTTGGTTCTCCTGGTTCACCTTGGTTCACCTGGTTCACCTGGTGCTCCTGGTTCTCCTGGTTCACCTTGGTTCTCCTGGTTCACTTTGGTTCTCCTGGTTCACCTTGGTTCTCCTGGTTTACCAAGTTCACCTTGGTTCACCTTGGTTTTCCTAGTTCACCTTGGTTCTCCTGGTTCACCTGGTGCTCCTGGTTCTCCTGGTTGACCTTGGTTCTCCTGGTTCACTTTGGTTCTCCTGGTTCACCTTGGTTCTCCTGGTTCACCCTGGTTCACCTTGGTTCTCCTACTTCACCCTGGTTCACCTTAGTTCTCCTGGTTCACCTTGGTTTATTTTGGTTCTCCCAGTTCACCTTGGTTCTCCTGGTTCACCTTGGTTACCCTGGTTCGCCTTTGTTCTCCTGGTTCACCTTGGTTCTCCTGGTTCACCTTGGTTATCCTGGTTCACCCTGGTTCACCTTGGTTCTCCTGGTTCACCTGGTTTTCCTAGTTCACCCTGGTTCATCTTGGTTCTCCTGGTTCACCTTGGTTCACTTTGGTTCTCCTGGTTCACCCTGGTTCACCTTGGTTCACCTTGGTTCACCTTGGTTCCCCTGGTTCACCTTGGTTCCCCAGGTTAACCTTGGTTCTCCTGGTTCACCTTGGTTCTCCTGGTTCACCTTGGTTTACCTTCGTTGTCCTCGTTCACCTTGGTTCTCCTGGTTCACCTTGGTTCACCTTTGTTTTCCTGGTTCACCTTGGTTCTCCTGGTTGACCTTCGTTCTCCTGGTTCACCTTGTTTGACCTAGTTAACCCGTTCACCTTGTTCACCTTGGTTCTCCTGGTTCACCTAGTTCACCTTGGTTCACGTGGTTCACCTGGTTCACCTTGGTTCACCTTGATTCACCTTGGTTCTCCTAGTTCACCTTGGTTCACCTGGTTCACTTGGTGCTCCTGGTTCACCTTGGTTCACCTTGGTTCACCTTGGTTTTCCTGGTTCACCTTGGTTCACCTGGTTCAGCTTGGTTCTCCTGGTTCACCTGGGTTAACCTGGTTCACCTTGGTTCACCTGGTTCTCCTGCGTTCTTCTGTTTCACCTGGGTCACCTGGGTCGCCTGGGTCGCGTGGGTTCTCCTGGTTCTCCTTGGTTCTCCTGGTTTACCTTTGTTCACCTCGGTTCACCGTGGTTCTCCTGGCTCACCTTTGTTCTCCTCGTTCACTTCGGTTCTCCTTGTTCACCGTGGTTCTCCTGGTTCACCTTGGTTCACCTGGTTCACCTTGGTTCACCTGGTTCACCTTGGTTCACCTGGTTCACCTGGTTCACCTTGGTTCTCATGGTTCACTTTGGTTCACCTGGTACACCTTGGTTCTCATGGTTCACTTTGGTTCCCCTGGTTCACCTTGTTTCATCTGGTTCACCTTGGTTCTCCTGGTTCACCTGGTTCAACTTGGTTCACCTGGTTCACCGTGGTTCTCTTGGTTCACCTTTGTTCTCCTGGTTGACCTTCGTTCTCCTGGTTCACCGTGGTTCTCCTGGCTCACTTTTGTTCTCCTTGTTCACTTCGGTTCTCCTGGTTCACCGTGGTTCTCCTGGTTCTCCTGGTTCACCTGGTTCACCTTGGTTCACCTTGGCTCTCCAGGTTCACCTTGGTTCACCTTGGTTCACCTTGGTTCACCTGGTTCACCTTGGTTCTCCTGGTTCAATTTGGTTCACCTGGGTTGCCTGGGTCGTCTGGGTTCTCCTGGTTCACCTTGGTTCTCCTGGTTCACCTGGGTTCTCCTTGTTCACCTTGGTTTTCCTGGTTTACCTTTGTTCACCTCGGTTCACCTGGTTTTCCTTGGTTTCCCTGGTTCACCTTGGTTCTCCTGGTTCACCGTGGTTTTCCTGGTTCACCGTGGTTCCCCTGGTTCGCCTTGGTTCACGTTGGTTCCCCTGGTTCGCCTTGGTTCAGCTTGGTTCTCCTTGTTCACCTTGGCTCTTCCTGGTTCACTGTGGTTCACCTTGTTGACCTTGGTTCTGCTGGTCCACCTTGGTTCTCCTGGTTCACCTGGTCCACCTGGCTCTGCTGGTTGTCTTGGTTCACCTGCTTCATTTGGTTCTCCTGATTCACCAAGGTCTACGAGAATCATAGAACCACCAGAATGAGTGAGCCCTGAGAGCAGTAAGAAGCACAATAGCCAAAGAGCCAACGCACCAAGATAGCCAGAAGAAATAAAAGAGCTAAAATAACCAGAAAACCGAAGGAACTAAGAGAACCGTTGCTTTTTAGCAAATTAATTTTATGACGTCAGCTGTGGCTATAACACCAGAGATCAGAGCAGATAGAGTCTTTATGACATTGATCGGGATACTTGTCATTCGTTTTTTGGTCTACTTAGGGGAATCCGTTTGAAATACAAACTTAAGAGTTTATAGTCAGTAATTGATAGCTGACAACTGCAGTGTTTTTTTTCTTAAGTCTTGAATTCTTTCTTCACTATAACCAGGCCTACCTAGCACGACTTCAGGGCTCGCCTTCAGGCTTGGTTGCATGGCAGTTTGATTTCACCTCCTGTGGTTTAGTGATTGACACCGTCACCATAGCAACCCAGAGCATTACAGCCGAGAATGGGCTGGTGGAATGGAGACTAGAAGGAGATGACGAAATTGTGCAGAATCTGGATCTTAGTGGTGGTAAATCATTGACTGTGAAATTAGTTTGTTTCTCCTCATTAATTAATTAGAAAATTATGTTAGCACTTGGGATGAGTGTGTTGTCATAAAGATGGAACTTGGCACAACGTGGCAACCTCTCTTATGAGAACTGTTGACTCAATCATTTCTTAGAGGCATTCTTACTAATTGCTCCATATAACTTATGAAAAGGAAAATTGGTTGTCTTTGTGCGAGGAGATGTTAAAAATGTACTACACCTGAAGGAGAGGGTAATTAGAGTCATGTCATGGGAAGGCACCAGGAAATTGAGAAGATGTGCAAATAAAGAAAGAACTGGTATTTGCTGTAATTGTAGCTCAGCAATACGGTCTGCATAGAGTGGATTTGTAAAAGCTAAAAGCACTTGAGAAAACAAGTGAACAGCGTGCGTTTTAAGGAAGGACGTTCGTGCACTTCAATTCACGCTACAGTTTTTTATTTAGTTTCTTTTGTCATTTAACTTTATCCGGAAGTGAAATTCAATCGTGAATTTCAGGTTTCACTTTGTTACTTCGTTTGCTTACTTCCTGGCACGTGGGCAGTAACATATGAAATTTAAATTTCCTACCACACAGATTTTTTCATGTTTTGAAAAAAAAAAATAGAAAAGTAAAAGAACAGAGAAACGGTAGAGTAAGCGTTCCATCAAACGAAAGACATGGGCTACTTAGCGTCTAAGATCGTTTAGGCCAAACAAAGTTACGGTAAGGGCTGCTGCAGTATTAGAGAGATTAAGCATGACGTTATAGGGCAAACGGCAAACGCGAGCTTGCCTTTTATTTTGTTACCTTTTTATCGAATTCTAAAATTAATCGCCCATAAAAACAGAGAAAGAATCCCACATTCACGACAAACACAAAACTACTCATTTCTGCATACGAACGCCAAACGGCAAACGGCAGAAGTTGAATTTTTGCCGTTCGCGGGATAAATGTACGTTATGCTTAACCACCCTATTATTGTTCATTTTCTTACTTAGCGCCCGCGCGCTCGATGTAAGACGCGGCGTGGCATTGTAACGAAAAATTTCGCATGAGATATCAACTTATAAAAACTTCAATTACAAGTAGACCGACTGAACAATAATTGATTTTATCAATGTAATGCTATTGTTGTTGATTTGTAGATCAAGAGCCATTAACAACCTCTTCACTGAGTGGTTGCAAGTCGTTCAAACTCACAGCTTCACTCAGTGGTGGAAATGGACCTGCCGCTTGGCAACACGCGCAGATTTTCAGCCAGCCAATTGACAGTGAGGACGAAATTTCTTTAGACATCACTGTCGCGCTATGGGATTCAGACTCTTAAGTAACGCAAAACATAGTTTTTACCTTCACAGCGGTCAAATGCAAAAATTGATTGAATTTGACTCGAAAGTGTGCAAACTTTAGTAAGAAATTGTTAAAGAAATAGTCAGTGGAGATGAGTTATCAAATTTCCCATCCATTAGCGGCGTATAAACCTTAACTTTTCCAGGGACGGCATTAACTTTTGGCTTTAAAGCGAAAGCTTTCGGAAAATTTAAGACTTTGTATGGAGAATTTTGGCGGGAATTGCACAGAAACTGCGCACGCGCGTGGCGTTTCACCGCTGTGTGGGTTTTTACCTTACACAAAGTTAGTGACAAGGAATTAATGGTAGTAGATGTTATATTATAAGGTAGACAAATTTGTGAATTCTTTTTTAATGAAAATTATGAACAGTATTTATAACCTAAATTGGAAATAATGATATTTAACTTAGGTGTGGAATTGGAAGCACAGTTTTTGCTGCTTTTTAATGCGAAAGCAGGATAAATTTTTAGCTGAATAATATAATTATATTTGCAATGTTTTAACTAAGGTAAGCGCCGTTTAACGTTAAAGAATAATTATACGACACAAAATAATGTCTCAACTCGCAAATGTTGAAATCAGATTTTCCACGGTGGTTTATTTACGTTTTACCATCTTCAAGCTGATAGTATTCTAAGAGCAACAGTTTGTTTATAAACTAAAACCTTTATCTTTTTAAAGAATATTGTGCTTTTTAAGGAAGGTATTATAACTAGAAACACGGGAAAGAAAGAAATCAAAATAGATCTTTAAATTTACTACACACCTACTGAAATAATAAATAAAATTGTCGAGAGTTTAATGGGTATGCCCTCTGTTTTTTAACTCTTGGAAATGACAGTAGCTACATTTTATTTTACATTCTAAATGCAGTGTTCACACTTAGTGCCTGGGCACGGTGCACGAGTACGATCCTCGCTGAGCATTATTTCAACATACCATTTAGGGTGATTTGGTATTGGATTTCTGTGTCTGAACACTACGCTATGGTTTGCCAATGCTTAGGAACAAGTGTTTGGGCACTAAGTGTAAACAAGGCATAAGTGTGAACACGGCGTAAATAAACAAACATTCTGGCGATACACCCAATCACTCTCCCAATCAAAGTTTCCTTTTTACTCCTAACCAACAGAAACACGCATCCTTTGACATTTAATAATAGCTTGACCAACAAATGCTCAATCTTGGTGCAATGATCTGTTAAACGTACCACTTACTTAAAACAAAGAAAGCAACGAAGAGCATGAAAACAATAGCTGAGGCTCCCCCAGGGCAGGGCTCGTACGGGTCATGGGAAACCCGGAAAGTCATGAAATTTTAGAATTTTATTTTCCAGGCCTGGAAAGTCGTGGAATTTAAGTGTGGGTCATTGAAAGTCGTGGAAAAATGGTATTGATAATACAAAATAAATTAGGCAGGTTAGTTTGTTTGAGACAAGACAATTTTTGAAAAATTCCAAGAAAAATGGTGAAATTTAGGTCATGGAAAACTTTGAAAAGTCATGGAAAAGGTCATGGAAAGTCATGGAATTTCAAAAGTTCAAAAGAGTACGAACATTGAAGAAGTCACAGGGAACAAGGAAATATGGCCATAAACTTTTTTGAAACACGGGATCAAAAGCGTATTTTATTTTAGGGAACAGTGAACACCAAAATGGAAGAAATACTTTTAGGGAACACGGAAACACAAGAAAAATTTCATCGGAACAATGGAACCCTTCCCTTCCCTGGGAGGCCCTCATAGCTGCCTGTATGATGTCACAGGTTTTTAAGACGCAACCGAGGATTTTCCGAACAGAAGCCTTAACTGAGAATTTCAGAAAGCATACTATGAACCGAACTTCGAACCTGATAGTTTTTAAATTATTTGTTAAAACAAATAATTTGACACCCTCGAACTTCTTATCTTGAAATGTGAAAAATCCCGAGAATATTTATATTTAAATTGCAAATTTTATTCGGTCTGTGTTTCGTATATTCGTTGTATTCAATGTTGCTTCACCGTGAAGGTTGTCTGTGGGTTTTCAACTTCAAAACTTTGTAGTAAACATCTGTTGAAGTGGAGAGGGTTTCTTAAATTTTGAAATATGCTCGAGACTGCTGGTAAACCAGTAAAGTTACTGGAATGACGTGTCTGGAGGTGTGAAACTGTGTCGCAGTCACAACGACGGGCGGAAGATTTGGAACTTCTTATCTATCAAGGTAAATATTCTATGATTTGTTATAATTTCCCACAGGTTAAGGGCCCGATTATATGGCGAATTTCAGCCCGGTTTGCAGGGCTGGAATTTTGTTGCTATTACATGGAGAATTTCAGCCCGGGCTGAACACTTAAAATTGAATAATTATCGTGGCCGCCATTTTCTTTCGTTGAAAACCACCACTGCGCATCCGCAAGCTCACATTCAGCCCGGGCTGAAATTGAAAACGCGATTACATGAGGTTTTTCAGCCCGTTTGCCTGGGCTGAGATTTCCAGCCCGGTTTTTGAAATTTCAGCCCGGGCTGTAATTCGGCTTGGGATGAAACTTTCTTCATGTAATCGCAGACGTGTTTGTAAGAAGATTTGTTTTGGAAGCGGGCTGAAATTCGCCATTTAATCAGGCCCTAAGACGGTGAATATTCGAGCAATAAAGGTAAAAATAAAGTTGCCAAAATGGGCACAGTTTTAATACAGTTAGGAGGAACCTATCGAAGTTTTGGCTCTCAAGCTAACCCCGCAGAAGTAAAACGAATTTGAAGTTCTCCGTATTTTAGTTAAAATGGACGTTTCACGTCAGTTCAAAACAAAACAACACGCGTTTTAAGCTTTTCTTACAATGAACTTTCTAAAGAATGCTTTAGAATTTAATAGCGGGGTCAATTAGAGAAATGAATTACAGTGAGATGTTTAAACAGTATACAAAATGTTACTGTGCTTTGAGTAGATTTTTTTAAGTGTTATAACAACAGGCTCAACAATAGTTTGGTCACAGGAAGGTCGTCTCTATGTCTTGTTTCCATATGATCGTGAACGATCGCAGAATTGTAGCTTCTGCGATCTGCGATGATATGGAAACACGCATCTGCTATCGTTTAAAAAAAAAACAGGAAACTGAATCACAATCACAGAAAATAGAACCAAGTTCTATTCACTGCGATCGTCTGCGATTGCTTGCGATCGCCTGCATCGTTGCAATCATATGGAAACACAATTGCGATCGAAAACTATTCCATAATATTGATAATCGATCCCATCATTTAACACTTCTGCGATCGTCTGCGATCTTTTGCGATCATATGGAAACAGTTCGCTCTGCCATCGTTGCGTTCACACAATTCAGTAAATATCTGCGATTTTGCGATCGTCTGCAATCCACTGCGATCGTCTGCGATCATATGGAAACCAGGCTGTGGCGCAAGACAGTTTCCTGTATTTTTCAGTACCTTAATTTTGACGAATCAATACTATGACTCTTTTTGAGTTGACGCAACAGTTTTGGTATTAAACATTTGCCCAATCACTGGTTAACAAGATATGATTATTTTCTTGACACAACATTTTTTACGATGGAAAAATGATCAGCATATAAGGAAAAAACTTTTGGCAAAGTTACAAAAAATCTGTACCTGGGGTTCAGAGCAATATCTTCATTAAGGAGCAGTTTAAAAGGCGTAGCGTTGGAAGTGCTATTAAAAGCGCAGATATGTCCAGGATAGAACGCTAATTAGATGCACGTTCCTCATGACAGGCATCACAACGTGTTATGTCACGCGTGCCATGACACCCGTGCTATGACACGCGTGCTATGACACGCGTGCTATGACACGCGTGCTATGACACGCGTGCCACGACACGCGCGCTATGACACGCGTGCTATGACATAGCACGCGTGTTATGACAAGCGTGCTATGACACGCGTGCTATGACACACGTACCGTGACACGCGTGCTATGACACGCGTGCCATGACACGCGTGCCATGACACGCGTGTTATGACACGTGCTATGACACGCATGCTATGACACGCGTGCTATGACACGCGTGCCATGACACGCGTGCCATGACACGCGTGCTATGACACGCGTGCCATGACACGCGTGTTATGACACGCGTGTTATGACACGCGTGCCATGACACGCGTGTCATGACACGCGTGTTATGACACGCGTGCCATGACACGCGTGCCATGACAAGCGTGTTATGACACGCGTGCCATGACACGCGTGCCATGACACGCGTGTTATGACACGTGCTATGACACGCGTGCTATGACACGCGTGCTATGACACGCGTGCCATGACACGCGTGCTATGACACGCGTGCCATGACACGCGTGCTATGACACGCGTGCCATGACACGCGTGTCATGACACGCGTGTTATGACACGCGTGCCATGACACGCGTGCCATGACAAGCGTGTTATGACACGCGTGCCATGACACGCGTGTTATGACACGTGCTATGACACGCGTGCTATAACACGCGTGTTATGACACGCGTGCTATGACACGCGTGCCTTGACACGCGTGCCATGACACGCGTGCTTTGACACGCGTTCTATGACACGCGTGCCATGACACGCGTGCCACGTCACGCGTGCTATGACACGCGTGCCATGACACGCGTGCCACGACACGCGTGCTATGACACCGTGTTATGACACGCGTGCTATAACACGCGTGTTATGACACGCGTGCCATGACACGCGTGCTATGACACGCGTGCCATGACACGCGTGTTATGACACACGTGTTATGACACGCATGCCATGACACGCGTGCCATGACACGCGTGTTATGACACGCGTGCGATGACACGCGTGCTATGACACGCGTGCCATGACACGCGTGCCGTGACACGCGTGCTATGACACGCGTGCTGTGACACGCGTGTTATGACACGCGTGCTATGACACGCGTGCTATGGCACGCGTGCTATGACACGCGTGCCATGACACGCGTGCTGTGACACGCGTGTTATGACACGCGTGCTATGACACGCACGCCATAACACGCGTGCTATGACTAGGCTCGATATTATAGAAAAAGTTGCTCGTAAATGTCTTAAAAGGGTGCTGGAAAGTTGCTCCAATAATCAAAAAAAAGTTGCTCGAAAGTTGCCCCCAAAAATCCATAACGCTGCTATTTATCAAAGAAAATTTCTCCAAATATATGCTTATTTCCCTTTGAAGGTAAGATTTCTAAGCAGCTTAATGCAAGTTTACTGCAACAGAAGTAACTAAGGCTACGTTTACACGGGACCGTACCGGACCGGATTGGCTTGTGTTCACATGGAACCGTTTGGAACGGATCCAGGTGTTAACACGGGACCGTTCTGGAACCGGTCCGGAAAGGATCCACAACTGGACCTGCAAAATAGCAGGTCCAGTTTTGGATCCGTTCCGGACCGGTGGAACCCCGTTAATACGGACACCAAGGGGACAGGCCAATTTGTCCTAATTAAGCGGGGTCTCAGAACAAAGTCACAGTTACATGTTTTATCGGAACAAAGGCGAAGGCAAACGTTTCTACGGCAACAAAACGTTGTTTAATTGTACTATAACTGTAAAAAATGCAAACTGTGAACTCTGACTAAAATTAATAGTTTTTACGAAAACCTTACGATCTAGTCATACACTCGAACTAAACTTTAATAAACTCAACAGTGGAATTATTTGAAAATGTCGCAGCTTTAAAATACAAGAAATAAAACGCATTTCAACAACAACAGAACGTTTTCTATAACGTTTCCTTTTTAACTGAAACTTTACACGGCACTCACATCTCGAAGACCCGGGCGAAGAAAACTTCTTTCGCTCCGGGCTCCCGTAAAAAGTTTTTTTTTACACCATAATAACAAACCACGCGAATTTCATCCAGATACGATAAATCTACAACTTTATTCTTAAAATACCTTTCAGTGCGGTCTGTGTAGGTCCTTAAATTGTGGTAGTTTCTCGCCGATATCTCATCACAAGATCGTGTTTATCAGGCGCCATTTTAAAATCTTCTTAGAAAACCGCTGTTCGAAGTGTTTGTGGCAACACATGACCGATTATAACGCGAAGAATGCCAAAAATCTACTATTCTCATTCATAATTATGACGCGGAATTCAGAAGTGCGTGGATTACATAACCCCATTTGTTTATAGATAGTTGCGTTAGGTAATGCTTAATCACCACGTGCACAATCGCCGTATTTGAAGATCCCTTGGCTTAGTTTTGGGGCATTTCGAAAGAGATACGCAAGCCGGGAAGTCCGGGCGAATTTTCTTATACTCTCGCGCTACGTCGCCGAAGCCAAACCACGTGCTTTAGTTGTTTCGTTGTCAAGTCAAGTTTGTTGCTGTACCTACCCTGCCGCTGCTGTTTAACTAGAGGACTTATACTGCATATCCAGTCTCTGCCGCTTCGCAAGTTCCACAGCATGCCGGAGTAGCGGGACAACATATACAACAATAGTTTACTCGGTATTTTAAAACATTTTTATATGTGTTTTCTTTTTCGCTTGCTTATCCGTTTGTTGAACGCGTAGCGTGTTTTATATCTACGTATTTCTGTTTATAGCATTTTATTTCCATACGTGTTACGGCTGTAGTAGTTTACGCTCGCTCCTGTGTCGAGCAAAGATTGGCAGACGCCGTGTGTCGGCTGTAGTAGCTAAAACGTTCGCTCGGATGTCGAGCAGAGATTGGTAGACGCCGTGTGTCGGCTGTAGTAGCTAAAACGTTCACTCGTGTGTCGAGTAGAGATTGGCAGACGCCATGTGTCGGCTGTAATAGCTAATCCGTTTGCTCGTGTGTCGAGCAGAGACTGGCAGACGCCGTATGTCGGCTGCAGCTAAAACGTTCGCTCGTATCATTGTTCCTTTTCACCCCCTTGGGAGCATAGGGCGTCCACCAGTTTCCTCCAGCGCACACGGTTCTTTACTAATGCTTTAGCTCTTTCCCAGGAGTAGCCTACTCCTTCCAACTCCTGCAGCATGGATCGCTTCCAATTGTTCCTTGGTCGTCCAACTTTCCTCTTTCCCTGTGGGTGGTAGTGCAAGGCTTGTCTCGTCACATTGTTACATTCTCTTCTGAGAGTGTGGCCAATCCAGCGCCATTTCCTTCGCTTAACTGATGTTACAATGGATTCCATGTTGGTCCTTCTTAGCAGCTCTTCATTGCTAATTACGTTCGGCCACCGGACTCCCAAGATGTATCTGAAAACATTTGTTGACAAAAACTTGCAGTTTATTGTGAAGGGCCTTAGTTGAACGCCAGGTCTCACAACCATATAGAAAAACGGACTTGACATTGGTGGAAAATATCCTGAGCTTGGTGTTTAGAGAGAGCTGCCTTGAGAGCCAAACTGGTTGTAAGGCCCTAAATGCTTGGCAGATGCCGTGTGTCGGCTTTACGTTGCTCAATGTTTGCTCCTGTGGCTAAAGGTTGGCTCGTGTGTCGAGCTAAGTTGACAAGAGCCTTGTGTCGGTTTTGGATAAAGGTTGAACTGTGTATCGTCGTATTTGGCAACAGTCATGTATCGACCATTTTAACTGTTAGTGAGTTAAGTGTTTTGTTATGGTATATCGGTCTGGAATTGTTTAGCTTGCATGTCAAGAAAATCAATTAGTTGCCATTTTATGGACTTTTTTTTGTTTAAGAGCTTACTGGTGTTAGAGTGCTAATGAGCTTAGGTTAAAAGTGTTAACGAGTTGGTTACGTAAGGTTTGTTACGTAACACATCCCAGTGCGCAACTTTAATTAGACAGGTATCACGCATGTTTGTTTTTACGGATTTGTGCATCTCTGTAGGTTCAGTGTTTAAATATTAAAAACTCGCCGGTTGGCCGATTTTATCCACAAAGTTTAGTGTTTGATCTACGTTTAGACACAACAAACGCAGAGGCTCCTCAGAGAGGTTTTCGGTGGGGAGAGTCCGCTGTACGAAAAGAGTGCAGGCGAAATAAAACGGCGAGGGCCGCCGCGGGAGCCTCTGCCAGATGTCACACCCAATATGGCCGCCATCCGGGGGAGGTAACCTTTCTATTAGTGTTCCTTACCGGGGATAGTGTATATGTTACTACCATATGTCAGTAAAATGACTGCTAATAGCATGTCTGGAATCGGTTCTGAAGTTAATCACGCGATGCACGACAAGCGGAGTCAACAAGAACGCATTCAGATGCCGGCGTGGAAATGTGGAAAAGTTTTATTTTGCACAAAGATTGTAGTTTTATTAAATCTGTTTTGTTGTGTGGCGAACAACAAATTAAACAAGCAAAGGATTCGATTTGGAAACTTCTGGCCGCTGAAACTTCTAAAAACGGATTAATTCTTTCCTGAAAAAGAAGAGGACAAGTAGGTTTGTTTTGAAGAATGTTAAATTTAGATACGTATAAACAGATTCTCAGATGGGCATTCGATTGCGAAGTTTCAACATCAATTCTTTGCCGTACGATCTAATTAAACCAATCGAAGCATAAGCTTAAACCCGGAGCTTAAATTCTGTTTCTTCGTAAGCAGCTGCTAAAACTTGTGTAGAAACTATGCACACACTCATCTCACTCGCATTTCTCTGTACGAAATAATGCTTGCTTTGTGGTTGTTGTGTTACTCGATCAAACGATCAAAGACATTAAACTGGTAAATATTTAAAGCGAACTGCAACATGTAGGAAATTAAACACGAAAGGCACGAAATACAAGAAGTATATTTACCATCAACAGATATCTCCTCGAGTGGGAAGTCAAGCTATTTGAAGTTTTTCCCAACACACGCTTGACCTCTATAGAACAACAAACTTCCCACACGACTCCCCACAAGTTTCAGGGGGACTTCGGATACAAAGATTTTTGCTTTTCTTCAGAAAAATGAAAACTTTTCGGAGAAATAACGGTCCCTACTTGAAGTCACAAACTTTCCGCTGATTTTTGCCAAGTTCCAAGCTGCCAAAGTCGGCGAGGGCTTAGAAATTCATCAATGTACCAGAAAACGACAACGATGTTCGAGAAAACGACAAGCTTCTGGCAGAGGTTCCCCGCGAAGTGGATCTCGATGTTTTGCGCCTGCACTCACCTTGCCCAGCTGAATTTTACAACGAACGCCCCATCGGGAACCTCTGCGGAGGAGAGAGATGTTTATCCTTAATTGTTTTCCCCTAGCTAGAAGTTTCTAAATAAATATTCAAAGTATTATGTCATTTTTAAAATATATAAAAAAAATTAAAACAGTCCACCCCCTCCACTGGCCTTGTCGCGATCAGAAGGGTAATCTCAGTTACGCCCTATAATCCGTTTACGACGGATTCCTGGTCCGGCTTGGCTAGTGGGGTTTTTTCCCTTTTGTTCATTTTTCGTTTCTTGTCTCACGTTTTCCTTTCTGTAACAACTCTGGTTCTAATCTGCCCGCCTTAGGTCTTAGCGATTTCTTGAAGGAGTTTTCTTGGATCTCCTACAGCCACGATCGAAGTACATGCTATGATGTAGGGAAGTAACCCCACTAGCCGGGCTGGGCCTCTCGCATACCGGTTGGGGTTTGATGGTTTTTTGAGTTTTGGGGAGAAGGTGTATTTTGTGGGTATTCTTTCCTATAAATGAGAAGATCTTTTGGGTTTGTACTTAAGCAGCAAGGTGCGTGAGCCGCCGAAGGCCACAATCTTTTCCCATATCTTTCCACGCCGGACAATGAGCGGCA